>NC_091245.1:12800075-13103106 GCF_042477335.2 Ovis canadensis
ACGAGTTTGAGTAAGCTCTGGGAGTTGGTGATGGACAGGGAAGCCTGGCATGCTGTAATCCATGGAGTCGCAAAGAGTCAGACACGACCGAGCAACTGAACTGACTGACTGATCACTGACCTCAACTCTTTGCCTCTTCCTGGATTCACCCCCTTCACCATGGAACTTGAACCCTGTACTGCCCTCTCACTGCCGGTGGGTGTGTTGCCCCATCTCTACATTTGAGTTTGGCCGTGTGACTGGCTTCAGCCTAATGGTAGCAGTGGGGGGTGAGCCAGCTCCAAGTTCTCGGCTAGGCCTCAACAGAACGTGTGTATTTCTGCTTATCTCTTCCATTTGTTCTGGCCATGAAGAAGACATACCGAGGTCTCAGGAGGAGAGGAGGAGAGACACAGGAGACAGAGCTTCCCCCAGCCAAGCTTGGCCCAGATCAGCTGACCCACAAATCTATGAACATTCATAACTTATTTTAAGCCACTGAGTTTTGGGGGTGGATTGTTGTACAGCATTTTCCTCTCTCTGTAAAATAGAGGGGCTGGTTCGAGCATCTCCCTCCATGTCCCTGACTCTCCTTTAATCCAGGCAGCTGCCAGCTCCCCCATCCTGCCCTCTCCACCTCTCCTCCTCCTCACGCACACCACCTCGCTTCCACCCTTATGAATAAGCATGCGGCATCCCTTCACAGGGCCAAGTTCACGGCTCCTGAGAGCCCCTCTTTCAAGACTGCCTCTTTCTGCCTCTTCTCCAGCTGCTTTGCCGAGGCCCGGGGGCATGGGCAGCTAAAAACCCTCCCTGAGTTTTGAAGTGCAAATCAGAGATCCCCAGGCAGTCCCAGGAAGAACCCTGTCCTTGCTGGGATGGCTGGCCCCAGGGAGGGTGGCTCAGCTGCTCCTGGAATCGGAGGGGCCAAGACAGGAGGGAGTCTGGGTCTAACGTCCTGGAATCCTAAGCCCGAGAGATCCTTTGAAATCAAGTCCCACCCAGCCTGTGGGGAAATGGAGGCAGGAGAAAGGAAATAGACTTGTCCCGGTGCAGCAGTCAGAAGCTGGAATTTCTGACTCGCAGCCCAGTGCTCCTTCTAGCGCCCCCTGCTGGTTGCACGTGGGGTAGATCACAAGGCAAAAGTTTGGAGGCTGGAATGGACTCCACTGATTGTTTCAACACCACGCCCCGCGCAGCCCCAGGCAGGGGCCACCGACCGCAGGCCAGATCAGTGCGGGGGTGAAGGGCATCGCTCGTAGGCGTCAGGCTCTGTATGGGGGAGCTTAGGCCAGGATCTGCGCTGGGGGAGCAACCTGGTTCCCAGTCTTGGGCTGGCTGAACGTCTTACTAGGGGCAGGTTCTGTGCCACGTTCCGCCTGCTGCGTGGCCGGCGGGCCGAGGGCTCTGACCACCCCTGTTCTGTGTGCCCGTCTCTCCAGGTCACTCCGTGGCCTCCCTGTGTCTCTCTGACTCTCTGGATATTTTGTCTTCATCCTATTGCTCTCAGTGAGCTTCTGCCAGCTTTCCCTCTCTTGTTCTCTCACGTCTTTATTTTTCTTCTTTTTTTTTCCTATCTCTTCTCTGCCTCTGCACCTTTCCATGTCTTTCTGTCTGTGTGTCTGTCTGCCTGTCTCCTGTGCGCATGTCTCTGTCTCTGTCTTCCCCTGTTCTCTTTCTCTGGCCCCCCTCACCACCACCCCCAACTCCACCAGGGTCTCTGGCTAAATCTGCCTTTCTCTGGGGTTTTAGTCTTGCTTGCATGCTCTTGTTTTTTATTTTCTTCTTTCTCTGTGTCTCTAGGTCTCTGTGACTCTAGCACTCTCTGAATGGCTGTCTCCTCTGCCTCCTGGCCTCCCTTTCCCCCGCCCCCCACCCCCACAGCCCCACCCCAGGGCTCTGTCCGACACCTCCCTGCTGCCCGGATCCGTTCTCTGCCAACTACAATTACAAGTGTGTCTACTGAAGTGGTCCAGCTTGATGGGTAACAAGAGGCTGTATGTTTGCAGTCACTGCCTGGAAATACTGAATTCCTTTTCAGCAAAAGAAGACAAGCACCCTCTCGGTTTATAAATATTAATTATAGGCACCCGATAATGAGAGAACAGGGCCACTGTTGGCTGTGATCTCTGGTTGTTTGACTAATCCTAGAGACAGTTTAAACAAGGCAGCTATTACCTGACAGGAAGAGGAATTAGGGTGCCCCGGTCCTTCCATGGGGATCAGCTAAGGAGATCAGGGGAGCTGTGGACTCACTGAGGATGACTGGAAAGGGACCTCGGGCAAAGCCTCAGTTTCCCCTCTTGTACTAGGATGTCCTTCCAGCTTTGACCAGTATGATGTGGAGGTGCCACTTTGGGAGGGGACCCTGAGCAGGCCGCTTCAGAGCATCCGCCAAGCAGGGATCATCGACCAACAGCAGGAAGGCCCAGCTCGGAGGAGAAGAACCTTGGGAGTTGCGGGGGCATGGGGGCATCTTCTGCCTCCTCTGGATCTTTGCGGGGATTCACAGGTCTGTCCTACTTTGAGCAGAACTCCTCCCAGGGAAGGAGCCTGGCTTGAGGCGAAACCTTGAGCAAGAACTGAGGCATGTCCCCTGTTGCAAGTCAGACTTTCCAGACTGGGCCAGCCTTCCAGGCACCTCAGTTTTACTTTCTGCAAAACGGGAGTAAAGAAGAATAACTTTATGCAGCTCTTCTCAATGTCAAGGCTCAAAGTCGACCTAAATTGAATGTGAGAAGTCCCAGACTGGTTGAAAGGGTCCCAGAGGCCGTTTCAACAATTGCCCTATCTCCAAGCTCACATTTCAGTTCAATGGTTATTGACATCGTCATTTGCAAGGCAGAAAAGTGATTCCCGATGCACAGGAGAGCTTGATGGAGGACGAGGAGCCACGTTGAGAGCTGGGGGTGAGCCAGTAAGAGGTCCCTGCTCAAGGTCCCCACATTGAGGGAAAGTAGGCTATTCCTTCTAAAATATGTATTTTCTAAAACCCCCTCTCCTCAGGGGAGATCGTTACATTTATAAAACACTAAGCCATTTATCATATCTTGGGAACACAGGTCAGCCTTCGGAAGAGCCGACGTGAACTATATGCTTCCCATTTGGCAGAAGAACCCAGACTCGGAGGCATGCTGGTCTCTTGCCCAAGACCATGCAAGTAGAAAGCAACTGAACTGGGGGCCTCACCCTGGTCTCCGATCGCCAAGCCCAGCTCCAGGTCATTACTGGCTTCCCAGCCCCATCAGCCTGCAACTCATCCACAGGGCAGGAGCCCAGCAGGCATCCTTGGAATTTGGGACGGCCTCTCCTGCCCTAGGATCCTACCCTCCCATCATCACAGCAGAGCCCAAGCTGGCCCTTGGAAGGTGCTCACAAACATTTATTGATGGAATGGCGGAAGGAGGTTCCACTCATGTTTCCACCAGCCACTCCTTGCGTGGTAGTTAAAAGAGTGTGAATATGAATTCAAACCATGGCTCCACCTTGTGTGTGTGAGAGACCTTGGGTACATTACTTCACCTCTCTGTGCCTCAGTTTTCTAACCTGTAAAATGGGATAGTAATCAGACTTCACAGTCATATAGTGAGTGCTGTATACGCCCTGGCTGCTATTATTAGTAATCACCTCCTGTCATCCCCCTTTTCAGAGCCTCTGAAATCAGTTCACCCAATTTCACATGAGAGCAAGTGAGGAAGGAACATCAGGCTACTCTCTGTTATCAAGCCAGATGCCCTGCGTTACTGTGTGTCGCAAGGGAGGCTGGGAAGGGAGGGAGATTGAGGAGGCCGGGAGGCTGGCCCAGCTCCAACCCCTGTGGAACCGGAGGCTGGGCGGTAGCCATGTCCACTGCCTTGATCTGTGGGAGGGCCCTGCAGGCCCCATCCTGGTGGATCGTGAAAAGAGCTGAAGCCTCTGCTTTGCCCTGGGCTCTATGCTTTGCTGCAAACTCCTGCCATGATCCCACAGGACAGGGAGGAGTTGAGGCGACAACTCGCTTAAGAAAACCTAACATTCTGAGTGTCCCCAAGGCCTGCCGTGTGGGCTCAGGCCCAACTAAGTGCTTCTCTGGAACCATTTTTAACTCCAAGTACAGCTGCCACCAAGTGGGTCCTGGGGGAGCCGTGGGCTGGGCTTGCAGGCGAATCAGAGCGCGGCCAGTCCAGGCGGCGAGGCACGCGGCCGGCCGGCCGCAGAAGGAAGCTGAGCCATCTTCCAAGTGGTCCCTGTGATTTCTCCCCTTGGCTTCACCTTCCCAGAAGCTAGACAATGCTCGCCCATCTTAAATCTTTCATGGGGCCCAGACACACATCAGACTCTCTCCAGCACCCCAGGAGGAGTCAAGTCTAGGTCAAGGGCTTAGATGAGAGTCCATTTTCAGGCTGGGCTATTTGAGGCTTCCAGCCCCTTCACCCCAGGTCTTCCTGACACTTCCCCAGACATTCGTGGCATCAGCAAATCTGTATATGCAGCTCTCCCACATCTGTGCTCTCCTCTCCTCCCTCTTTCCGTGCCTCCCACCACCCCCTCCTCCCCACCATGCCAGACATCGACAAGAACCACTTCTGCCTGTAACCAAAACCCTCACAGCTCCCCCTAAAGATTTCCAAGAAAACCTTCCTACAGATTCACTCCACCTGAGTTCATTTCCCTTTGCATTCCATTAACCAACCTTGTCCTCTGGGGCCAGTGTCTTGACCCCTTTGAGGGGGGTCTCAGTTTGGTCCTCCATAAAATGAGCAGAATGATGGTACCTCATAGGGCACAGAACATCCACGGTCACTGATCGGGTAAGGGGCAGTGAGAAGATGCATATACAGTGTTTAGCCGAGTACCTGGCGCATGGAGAAAGTGAGCCACTCTTAACAGCAGTTGTCATATATATTTTTAACCGACTGAGTACATGCTATGTACCAAGCCTTGGAGCCGCACAGATAAACCCAGTCAGCATCCCTGTTCTTAAAAAACTCACTCAGACACGAAAGAGAAAAAAAGAAACAGAAAGGTTAATATGGTGGGATATGTTTGCATCATAGAAAAATGTACGAGTTACAGAGAAACATAAAAAAAGGAAGATGTTGAGGGAGGGGCACAGGCATGCGTGGCCAGACTCTTGAAGCTTGACTAGGGGCACACCAGGCAAGCAAGCTAGGAATGGCATTACAGGCAGATGGAACAGCATATGCAAAGACTCAAAAACAAGCAACAGCATTTTTAAGACCAGGGCCTTAGAGAAAGAGAGGCCCCGGAGCCAAGATGGACCTGCGGATTGGCGGCCAGGTGCGGACTCACCCTGCCAGCCCCAAGGTCACAGTGGAGGGAAGGTATTAAGGAGGGGAGTGACAAGATCACACTCGTGTCTTAAGCCACACTCACATTCGCGCTTGCAGGGTTTACATAACTTTTCCTTTTCTTCTCGAGCATTTATCCCACCTCAAAATTCGAGAGCAAGCACTTTCCCTTATTTCTATTCAACCTGAAAGCAGCAGTGGCATCCAGCTCGCTTGGTATTGAAATGCAGGTGGCCTGTGCAACAGCGTTGCTAAAATTACCAAAACTAACCACAGCCAGGGAAGGGCCATTATCGGAAACAGATTTTATTACCATGGAAACCAGCAGATAATGCCAAGTCCAGTCATTTTTATTCTCCGAAAAGGGAGAGAGACAAGGGGAGAGAAAAAGAGAAACAGAGAAAACAGCGGGAGAGGGAAAGTGTTTGAAAGGCAGCGAGAACCCGGAGCAGCCTCGAAGCAGGCAGAGGAAGCGGGGGAATCTACCTGAAGGTTTCAAGCCACACGTGCCTACTGACCAGCCGGCCAGCTCGGCTCACAGTGATGGAACTTACCCTGCACGCCGCAAGCTGGCAGAAAGCAGTCAGAAAGGGCTCTGCAGTGTGACTTCCACTCCTGGTCCAAAATGCGGAACCAGCTGTCAATGCCCCCAGAAAGAGCTGGCCTGAGCGTATTTCAAGGCAGCCCTGATGTATTTCAAGGCAGCCACTAAGAGCATCAGACTTGGGGTGGGAAGAACTGCTTTGAGTTCAGGTTCTGCCCAGAGTGGCTTGTGACCTTGGGCAAGGTCATGGAAATTCTCAGAGCCTCAGTTTCCTCATGTGTCCCAAGAGGGAGTCCCCGGGGTGGTTGTGAAGTTCTGATGTTCACAGCTGCCTAGACCTTTTGTAACTATACAGGACTCTGCACACAGAAGGCCCTGCAGGCCCCTTGATTCCTACATGATTCTTTTGTTCACTGGGTTGAAGGACCCCTTCACCCATCTTATAGCACCCTGGTCTACGGCAGCTGGCGGGATCCACCCCCAGTTCACAGCGCTCCAGATGCCAAGGGGTGGGGGTCGGAGGCCCTCCTGAGAAATCTGGGGGTTCCAAGGACCAGTGCGGGCTTGTCAGCTGAGCTGAAATAAAGCAGCCACCCCAGGAAAAAGGAAAAATCAAAGACAGAGGGAGAAGAGGTGGGCAGACTAATGAGGTACGCCAGGAAACTCTGGAGAAGGGGGACCATAAATACGCTAGGATCCTGGGAGGCGGTGAGGAACAGGTTTAAGCTGCCAAAATGGATAGGCAGGGGGAGGGCAGTTGAAAGGAAGCCACGAAATATACAGAAAGGCCCAGAACAACACAGGAACAGAAATATACATCATCAAATCTTTGTTACTCCAAGCGAACCTCACCTGGGAGCTAGTTAGAAATGCAAATTCTTTCCCCAGACCTCCCAGTGATTCATCTCCACACACAAGAAATGGGAGGTGCTAGTCCAGGTCACTTCCCTTCTCTGAGCCTCAGTTCCTTCATCTGTAAAATAGGAATAATCATATCCTCCTGGTTACATGGAGCTGTTGGAAGGATTTGAGGGGGGAAAGAACTCATTTAAATAGATCACTTTGAAAAACGAAAAGCACCGTATGAGTGTAAGACAGTGTTCCGTTGCTATGTAGTTATTACTGTTATATATGGGGAGCCCAACCTCCCGGGGTAACAAGGCACTTTCATAACAAAATGACTTGATTAGACTGTTCTCTTAAAAATGCTGCTCCCCAGCTAACATTTTTCCTATCTGCATGCCTCTTCTTGCAGCTGCATACTAAATCTTCATCCCATCAGCACTTGACTGAATTTGTAGAAACAAAATGGAAGAGGGAACTCAGGCATGAATTAGCAGTTTAAGACAGGAATGAGATTACGATAAAATCCCCACTCTCTCCATCCATCAAAATGTAATAAGAATAGAAAACTAATGTGAAAATATCAGCATGACCTATTGCTTCGAGCCCGTCATCGCCACCCTTTACGATCGAGCCTTGCAAGACGCGGGCATCTCATTTCGCCGTAAGCGTCACGCATTCACAGGAGACGCAAACCGTGTCCGAGACAGGCTGTGCACTTGGGCAGGTCCCTCTGGGGGAAACGGGAAGGAACCAAATGGGCTGCGGTTCCCTGACTTTCCAAGTCAAGGGAACAATAATGAATGGGGGTGACTCCAGCTGAAGGGTGTTTTGTTTTCGTTTTGGCTGTCTGTGGATAGGGAAGCCCCCGCCCTGTGCCAGATCATGGCTCCTGTCCTAGAAGATGTCCAGGAAAAGACATTGTCTAAGTTCGGAATGTCTCCAGGAGCCCCTGCTCAAGACACAACTTCACATCCTCACTGCTGGCAACCCATCCGACTGCATGGGCACCCCACGATACACAGCAGGTACCTGGAGCCATATGGTTCTATCACCGGTCCCTACGTCAACAGATGAAGGTACAGATGTGCTCAAAGAAGCAATGGGCCTGGCCCAAAGACACACACAGCAAGGAAAGATTAGCATCTGCCAGACTCCTTATCCAGTGTTCCTGGCACGACACCCATTGCCAGTAGTGTGCCAGGACTGAGCCTGGGCTGGAGGTACGTGAAACAGGAACAGTGGCCCCTGCCCTCAGGGAGCTCACAGCCTCACTCCCATCCTGGGCTCCTTCCCTCCAATCCCTTCCCCCTCCACTCTGCTCTGCCCACCTGGCTTCCTATTGCTCCATTCAAGCACTGACTTTTTCCCAATCCAAGACTTTGAATATTCCAACCTGGACTGCTTTCCCCTCCTGTGTTTGTTGAGACAACTCCCTGTTTTTCAAGTCTTGCCTGAAATATCACCTCCTCAAGGAAGTCCTCCCAGATATACCTTCTCCCTACACCCTTTCCTCTGCTTCAGGGCTCTTGGTTAATTCATTGTCATATCAGTGCCATTCCCCTGTAGCATATTTTTCAATTTCATAATTAAATTATCATTTGTTTTAATGTATTGAATAGTAATTGAATCAAAATTATTTAACATTCATCACTTTCAAGGCATAGCAAAATAGAAAGGTCTGGGACCACTCTGCATGTTTACTTTGTGCCCCAGCTCCTAGCACAGCACCTGGCACGTATCCATCCATTCATTCCAAAATTTTTTATTGAGCACCTACTGTGTTCCAGGCACTGACAGCATGCTGCTTCTTGTGGAGGCTTCTCTCCAGTGGAAAAGCACATACAGCGAATTGATGACTGTCAGCTGGTGAGGACCATGAGAACAAAAACAGCAGGGCACATGAAGAGTCGGTCTGATACACGGGAGTCCGCTTGGAGAAGGGGATACCTGAGCAGGGCCCAGCATGGGCCGCAGGGTCCTTAAAGGAGCAGCATTCCCTGCCACTGGAGAGCTAACTGCAGATGCCCTGAGGCTGGTATGTGGGAGGGAGGGGGAGGAAGAGGAGGTCAGGGAGAGCCCAGTGGGGAGGATTTTGACTCTACGCTGTGTGATTGGGAAGCCTTGGAGGCTTCTGGGTAGAGGAGGGATGTGATCTGACTTCAGTTCTAAAAGGACAGGGGGTCAAGGGCAGGAGCCAGGAGGCTCATTAAGAGGCCCTTGTGACCATCCAGGTGAGAGATGGTGGTGGCTTGCCCTGGAAGTGGGGAGAAAATCATGAATTCCGAGGTAATCTGAAGTTGAAACCAACAAGGGTTTACTAATGGATGGAAAGTGGGATGTGAGAGAGGAATTGGTGTCAAGGATGAAAGTTACCTAGAATTTTGGCCTTAGCACTGGGAAGAATGCCGTTATCATGAACCAGTAAATTGCCTTTTACACTGAATTCCCATTTAAGTTGGAGTTTTATCACTTGAAAAAAATTTTAAAACCTTGACTAATTCAGAAACTAACAGATAGGCTGCAGGTAGCAGGGTAGAGAGTGGAGGGGAGGGGACAGATGGGGGAGAACAGGGAAGTGCCTGCTCGGATGGAGCAGAAGGTGGGCTCTGAGATGGGTGACTCTGGGACTTCCAGCCCAGATGCTTGTGGGTACCACAACCTCAGACCAGCATTCAGCTTTTCCTCTTTAACATCCTGACTTTTAGGCACCAGCTGCTGGAGCTCTGGAGAAAGCCCCAGACTGGAGATAAGCCAGTCATCATTTGATGCATGCCTTCCATGAGCCAAGCTCAGGGCTAGGCTCACTGAGATAAAAATGCTCATCAGATGAGTGCGCCAGTCTCCATTTGACAGATGAGGAAGGAACACAGGCTCTGAGAAGTTACAGGGTTTGCCCAAAACCATTCAATTAGAACTAAAGATTTGGAACGCACCCAGGAGAAGGGAAGCCCTTTTCATTATGAATCCCCAGGGCTGGAGGTCAAGAGACTTAGGATCCAGCCCTGGCTCTGCCACCTGCTGTGTGACCTTGGGTGTGGTCAAGTCCCCTTCTGTGCTCAACTTCCTGGTCTAGGAAATGCCAAGATCGGGCTGGATGGTGTCCCCAACTCACTACCACTCTCATTCCCACCCCCTGCCCTCCGCTGCTCTGCTCAGACTTCAGAGGATGAGGTTCAGACTAGGCAGAAACGATGTTTGCTGCATGGGTTGAGCACCTACTGTGTGCAGCACCTTCTCCTGGGAAGAAGCCAGAGGAAGGAGGGGCTGTGGCCTTGCCACAGTCTGAGATCTGATGAGGACTCCCAGAACAGTGGGGGCTGGGAGCGCAGAACCGCAGCAAACAGCTCCGCTGGGAGACACCGGGGAGCCCAGCCAAGCTCCTGTGCATGAAGGCTCGCCGCAGCATATGGTCTGCATTTCATACATCATTTGCAAGGAGCCGCAGCTGTTTTGCAACCTCTCTCCCTGCTCCCAGAGCATTTGGACTTCCGTTTCTGTCTCTGCTGATCCCGTTTCTGCCCTTGACATACAGAAAGTAAAGTAAAGGTTAGACTCTTGCCCCCTTCCACCGCCACGGACAGTATTTTCCTGTACGTTTAGGAGATCTAAGTCAGAGTGAATTGAACCGCTTTCCCGTGATGGACTCAATAATGTAAAGAGGGTGCGTGACCCAGGTCCTGAGAGACACGTCTGGCGAAGGTCGAGCCGCATGTGAGGGATGCCAAGGATGTCTGAGAGGGCAGCCTGAGCGATGAGCACCAGGGCGTGGAGGGCACACAGTCATGTAAGTAACGCTCTAGCGGGACCTGCTGAGCAATGCGGACATCACCTGAGTGAGGTCTCCCTGCAGAGCTGCTCTGACACAATAATTCAGACAAACGCCCACGGCAGGGTCCACTGCCTCCGTTAGGTTACATATCAGTGAGCACATTGCTGCGGGAATGGCTGGGGGATGTGAGTAGCACCACCATTAGGAGGCGCTGGAAACATCTGCCGTGTGTAGAGAGACTGGCCCGTGCCTCCTTCATGCTCGTCTCCAGAGTGAGGTACGTAGTAGGTGCTGAGTGCACGGTTGCTAAGCAAAGGAATGGAGGACCTGAGTGAACACCCTGCACCCTGCAAATGAATGGAGGACCTGAGTGAACACCCGAACACCCTGCACCCAGATACACCAAGTGATGGGCCCCCCACGGCCAAGGGCTCCTTCTAGAACTGTTCCCAGGACCCACAGAGAACTTCGGGGACTCCAGATGGGATGGAAACAGTGGAAACAAGTCATCTGATCGAAACAGAAGAATAAACCCGTTTCTCCTTCTTGCTCACCCTCTCTTTCCTCTTCCAGTCTCTGCCTCTATGGTTGGAAGGGAACAAAGGTGGGTCCCTTCACAGGGTCCATGCCAGGACCCTGTCCCCAAGCCTGGAGCTTCCTAGAGTGCAACTTGTCCACTCTCCGCCATCCTTCCAAAGCCGGGCCAGCAAGCAGCTCAGCCCCTGTGACATGGGGAAGGGGGACTTTGGGCTTCCACCCCACCCCTTAGGTCTAATCCCGGCATAGAAACAGTGGCCATGAAGCCTGGGCTAACATCAGGCTCCAACCTGGAAGAATGCACACACGCTCCCTCCTTGCCCTGGGGTGCGCACCCCCAGGCTGAACGCAAGGCAGACCAAGATGGCCTGGGGAACCCTGAGCCACAGATCTGCGGGCCTGAATGAACCTCAAGCCTCATGCAGGTTGTCATTCCCTCCTAATTCTTTCATTTAATACAGTTGTGGAGGACCTGCCCTGTGCCAGGCACATTGCCCAGTGCTGGGGTGGTTCCCAAGTTGCAAGATGAAAGGTCCCTGTCCTTGTGGAGCTGACATTCCAATAGAGAAGAGAACCAGGAGACAACCAGCCAACCCCAAAAGAAGACTCTTTCCGGTGGCGATAAGCTCAACAAAGGCAACGCGGGGTGTGGCCGGTTTTCCACTTCTTCCCCTGACCTCGATTCTTTTCTTTGCCCCCACCTCTACTCTGCACTCTAAAGGGTGAGCCCTGTGGCCTGCACTCCAGGGCTCCCTTGCCAGCTATTTCCAGCTGGGTTCGGACAACAAGGAACCCAGTAAGAATCGAGGGCACCAGCGGAGGGAGGCCCAGTGTTTCTTCTCCTGCTCCCTCTGTGCCTTGCTGCCTGGGTCTACAGAGCTCGTCCTTCTATGGTGACAGCGCCAGTGTCTCCAGGCTCTGACAGCTCTCCTTCCTGCAGGTTGCCCCAGGTCCCTGGGTGCTAACAGCTTCTCATAGCTTCTGGTCACCAGATCCCTCACACTGGTCGCATCTCTTCATATTCCCAGTTGAGCGTGCCTTTTCCTCTTGCTGGGCCCCTGACTGATACAGGCAGATGTAATAAAAGGTGCTGGGAGATAAGGGTGGTCAGAGAAGCAGTAGGTTCAGGACCAAATTGTTCAAAGAGAAGTATGACAAGCCAGTGTGGCTGGAACATACTGAGTGAAGGGGAGACAAAGAGAAGATGAAGTCAAGGGTGACATTCATGGTATTTAACAACTGGCTGGGCACAGGCTTAAAGTTGGCTTAAAGCTCAATGTTCAGAAAACTAAGATGACATCCGGTCCCATCACTTCATGGCAAATAGATGGGGAAACAATGGAAATAGTGACAGACTTTATTTTGGGGGGTTCCAAAATCACTGCAGATGGTGACTGCAGCCATGAAATTAAAAGACACTTGCTCCTTGGAAGAAATGTTATGACCAAACTAGACAGCTTATTAAAAAGCAGAGACATTACTTTGCCAACAAACATCCATCTAGTCAAGGCTATGGTTTTTCCAGTAGTCATGTATAGATGTGAGAGTTGGGCTATAAAGAAAGCTGAGTGCCAGGAATTAATGCTTTTGACCTGGGGGGTTGGAGAAGACTCTTAAGAGTCCCTTGGACTCCAAGGAGATCCAACCAGTCCATCCTGAAGGAAATCAGTCCTGAACATTCATTGGAAGGACTGACGCTGAAGCTGAAGCTTCAATACTTTGGCCACCTGATGCAAAGAACTGACTCACTAGAAAAGACTCTGATGCTGGGAAAGATTGAAGGCAGGAGTAGAAGGGGATGACAGAGGATGAGATGGTTGGATGGCATCACCGACTCAACGGACATGAGTTTGAGTGAGCTCCGGGAGTAGGTGATGGACAGGGAGGCCTGGTGTGCTGCAGTCCATGGGGTCACAAAGAGTCAGACGTGACTGAGTGACTGAACTGAACTGAACTGGGCACAGGCACCATCTAACCAGAAGGGACTTCCAGCTGTAAAGGGCTGTCACACCTGCTGGACAGGAGCCCTGGAGGATCAGACAGGTGGGCAAGGGTGTGTCACCCAGGATCCCAGCAGGACTACGATGGTGCATGAGAGCTGGGTCATGTGAGGACAGTTTGATAAAGGGACTTTTTAAACAGGTGTGTGCAGGGACCTGACGAGGATGGAACGGATCTCTAGAACTGGAAGAATCCCCAGCAAGAGAGTGAAGGAGGGAGCAGGTGCTAGATGCAGATCGAGCTGTGTAAAGAGGGAGGGAACACACCCAAGCTGCAGTGGCCCCACGGGGAGAGCACCGATGACATCAACTGCCAGCCTCGCTCTCTCCCTCCCCCATCTGCTGCTGGTGACAGCCGGGGGCCAGCGCCAGCCAGGAGCCTGAGGACATCCTTCTGGGTCAGCCTCCTGGACAGAGAATGAGTGGACAAGAGTGAAGGCTGGGTCTTAGGAGACAAACGAGAAATCTCCAGCTCTCAGATAGGTAAAACCTTGAAAGTCACAGTGAGAGGCTTGGGTTTCAGGCTAAGCAGAGTGGAAAAATACCAGGAATGTGAGTGATGGAATCTCACTTGGACCCTTTGCCTTCATCCATGGGGAGGTGACAAATGAACTCTGCTCTTGACAGCCTGGACCAAATACCTTCCAGAAGTACTTTGTGATGGTGGTTGGGAGGCAGAAGGAAGTTAAGGGCATGTCCTGGGAACTAAGCCACCTGGACAGGACTGTGGTGACAACCAGCTCAAGAAACTCAGGGACCTTCAGCCTGCAGGGGACAAACCCACATGCTCAGCATACAGGACCATCTTGAATATGAGGGAATTTGGTTTCCTTCACCAAGCAGGCATCCCTAACAAACCATAAAACTGCCAAGGCTTTCCTTGAGGGGAACTGGGAAAGAGGACCTGGAGAGGAGGGGCAGAAGTCCCCACAGACTCACCTTTGCCAGGCTGAGATACGGGAGACCCTGTTTTTAAAGCCTCCCCACACGTTTCTTCTTCCAACCATCATGAGATTTAGGCAAGGATGCAGGAGAAAGAAGAGGGTACCCCCTCCCTGTACTCTGTCTATGGCAATGATTGCCTACCAGACAGGGGGATGAACTATATATCAAATGACCCCCTTAGGTCCTATGAGTGTCCAGAGTTTACAGTCCCAAGATTCTACAGACCATCCGGAAGGAGGAGGAAATTTCCCACAGCCTGTGTGTTAGGGTCATGAAGGTCCCTAGACTTGGACTCAGAAGCCAAGTTCGAGTCATCACCTGCACGTAACAGGGGCACAGAAACACTGACTTAAGGCAGCAGAGAGAAACCCAACGACTAGGACTCTAATCCGTGGGTTCTCATCCCGGCCATACATAAGCCACGCGTGGGCTCTGCACATTGTCCCTATTGTCCTTTTTCATATTATCTCACCCAGAGTCTGAGCCAGAAATCATGATGCTCATTTCGCAGAAGAAGAAACGGAGGCTCAGAGAGGCTAAGTCCCTACCTGCCAGCTCTGCAGCTGGTCAACAGTGGAGCCAGGAGGCAGGCCCAGGACTCTGATGGTATAAGCTTGGGCCCTCCACCGCCAGCCCTCCCACCTCCATGGAGAAGGACACAGCCCCAAAGCCTCCGCGGTTCCCTCCGTGGATGCTGGAGTTGCTGGAGTCTCTGGAGAGAGCTCAGCACAATGTTCCTATTCCCAGCCTAGCTAGGTAGAAGCTGGATCCTGCCTGATTCATTCTTTTAATCAGGGACAGAGCGGTGGTAGCAGCTTCCTGAAGAACTCTTCAGGCTCTTATTAAAATTAAATTATTGTTTTAATAACCACAGGGCGGAGGCAGCTGCAGCTGGGGGCCTTGGGCCTTCAGCCATCCTCGGGGGTCCGGATGAACAGGGTACTGCCATGTGGCACTGGGGATTCCTGTCCCTTCACTCCACATTATACGTCTTTCTTTCTCCTAATCCCAAATCCACAGTGAGTGGGGAGCTGTCCTGGTAGATGTCTCTCTGATGATTAGCCATAGTGGGCAAACCCCGAGTTCTGGGGGCACTTCTAAAAGGTAATTCCATATGAGTTCTGGCTCCAGCCCCATAGATGGCGCCAAGCTAAGCCTGAAAAATATGACTCGGAGAAGTTACGTAATTTGTCCAAGATCACACAGCCAGCTAAAGGCAGCACAGGGGCTTGAACCCAAGTCTGTATACACTTTCCACTCTATCACACAGCCTCTTTGTATCGTGTGTGGGCGCTGAAAAAGGCATCTACTCCTGGGACAGGTGTAACATCACCTGGACAGACATACCTAGCAATGTCACTGTGATTTGGGGCAAATTGCCTCACTCACCTATCCCTCAAATTCTTCACCTGTCATGTGGGATATCAGGTTGCTGTGGACTGTGAATGAGATAACAAGTGTGGAACTGCTCTACACACAGTGAAGTGCAGTGCACCTTGAGGATGCATGGGCCTAGAGCTGTAGGGAAAGGCAGATGCCAGAAGGGGTCAGGGTAGTGGGTGGGGACAGCAGAGAAGAGCAGAGGGGAGGGGATGCAGACTGAGGAAGGATGCCAGAGTCCCAGCAAGGAAGAGGCATGCGCAGAAACCTGTGGTCCCGGGGCCTGAGCCAGGCTCAGGGAGACAGGGCCATCCTGCTTGGACCACACACAGCTGGGCTCAGGTCTGGGGAATCTTGAGGGGTTAATAGCAAGGAACCAGGAGGCCACACTTCTCCAGGACAGAGCAAAAATGGCCAGCTCAAGCAAGCTGTGGTTGGGCTGCACAGTGTCTTTCCATATCTCCAGCCTCTGAAACTCAGTCTCCCCTCTGCCCAACTGAGAAAATATGTCTACTTTCTAGGGCTGTTGTGAGGATCAGCATGTAGGTAAGGTGCCTGAATATAGTAGGTGTTCAGCAAACGGCCTCCGCGATGATGATGACGGCATGCTTCTTCTCAGTCGCTAAGTCATGTGCAATTCTTTGTGATCCTCTGGACTGTAGCCCTCCAGGCTCTTCTGTCCCTGGAATTTTCCAGACAAGAATACTGGAGTGGGTTACCATTTCCTTTTCCAAGGGATCTTCCTGGCCCAGGAATCAAACCCATGTCTCATGTCTCCTGCATTGCAGGTGGGTTCTTTACCATTTGTCCTCCTCTTTCCAATGCAACGAGCAGATACAGAGCCCACAGATGGACGTGATAGACTATCTTTGGTTCTTTCCAAGAGCTCTCAGCTCCCCACAAAAGATAGTGAGCTCCCCATCCCTGGAGACACCCAAGGAGATGTTTGATGTCCTTGTGTCAGTGGGGGAAGGTGATCAGTTTCAGGCACTCAAGACAAAAGCCCTCCCAGCTTAGAGGATGCACGATTCTGCAACTCCGCAAGCTCTCGTATAATCAGACTGCCCAGTCTGCCCATAGTAAACAGGACCTTAGACTTGGAGTCAAACAGCCATGAGCTGAATCCCGTCTCAGCTTCTTCCTTCTTCTGGAGAGCTGCCTGTTACTGCCGTGTACCCAAGGTGCCGCTAGAGGCTCCGCACATAGAGCTCCCCCTGTTCCCTGGCCCTGCAGCCCCAGAACCTGGCCTAGGCCCAGCAGGTGTGTTTGGAGAAGTACATCCCCAGTCTCACCCTGTACATGCTCCCCAGCTCAATTACAGGCTCAATTTTCTTTTCAGTTTAATCCGCAAATCAATATGTGTTCATACATATTTAATCGGGAGGCTGTTTTATTAGAGTGGGGATTAATTTTACATCTTTCTCCCCACTGCTTAGAAGGCATCCTCCACTCACGAGGAAGACGAGCAGGAGCTGGGCCTGGTACCCCAGCCAAGTCAGAGAAACGGAGAGCAGCACCGCTCCTGGGCCACTCCTTCTGCCTGGGGCTGGGGTCCTGCTGTTGCCCACCTGCCTCTCCCCCAGGCCACCTGCACCTCACCACTTCCAATTCCCCCTGGAGGTCCCTCTCCAAGAAAGCTCCCTGGGGTCCTACCAGACCTACTTTCCACTTTCCCCCAGCTAAGGAGCCAGGAAAACAAGGGCCAGCTTCCTGTTCAAGGTCAGAGAGTGGAAGTCACCCTCAGCCTTGCCTTCCAGAAGTAATAGATTTCTCCTTCCAACTCCGAGTCAAGGCTGAACAGAATAAATTATCACCCTTTCAGAGCGTAATCACTGTCACACTCAGCCCCAGCTGCCATCTGCTTCTTCACCAGAATCCCCACCTAGCCAAGCTGGAAGGAACGAGAGGATGCGTGGACCTGGAGGTCATCGTGCTGGTCAGAGAAGGACAAACGCAGGAGTGCTCTGGGGCCTGGAGTGGGAGAGAGACGGCCTGCAACAGGCTTCTCAGGCCCCTCTTAAAATAGGGCTGCAACACTCAGTAGTGGGCAGCAACAGTGTCAAACCCCAGCTACACAGCATCGCATTTCATCCTGGTTGTATCTCTAAGGGACAGAGCCAATTCTTTTTTTTTTTTTTTTTTCAGTAGAAGTATAGTTGATCTACAATGTTGTATTAATTTCAGGTGTAAAACAAAGTGATTCAGTTATATAGATATAGATGTATTCTTTTTCAGTCTTTTCCATTACAAGTTATTACAAGGCGTTGAATATAGTTGTGCTATACAGTAGGTCCTTATTGTTTATTTTATATATGGTAATGTGTCTATGTTAATGCCAAACTCCTAATTTATCCTCCCCCACTTTGGAAATTATAAGTTTGTTTTTGCTCTAAATCCATTTCTGTTTTGTAAATAAGTTCATTTGTATCATTTGGGGGGACCTCCCCTGGTGCTCAAAGATAAAGAATTTGCAGCCAGTGCCGCAGATACTGGTTCAGTCCCTGAGCTGGAAAGACCCCCTGGAGGAGGAGATGGCAGCCCACTCCAGTACTCTTGCCTAGAGAATTCCATGCACAGAGGAGCCTGAAGGTTTACCGTCCATTGGACCACAAAGAGTTAGACACAACTTCACAATGAGTGAACAACAACAAATCATTTTTTTTAGATTCTGTGTATGAGTGATATTGGGGCCTGCCTGGTAGCTCAGCTGGTAAAGAGTCAGCCTGCAATGCAGGAGGCCCCAGTTCGATTCCTGGGCCAGCAAGATCCCCTGAAGAAGGGATGAGTGACCTACTCCAGTGTTCATGGGCTTCCCTGGTGGCTCAGATGGTAAACAGTCCATCTGCAATGCAGGGGAACTGGGTTTGATCCATGGGTTGGGAAGGTCCCCTGGAGGAAGGCATAGCAGCCCACTCCAGTATTCTTGCCTGGAGAATCTCATGGACAGAGGAGCCTGGCGGGCTACAGTCCATGGGGCCCCAGAGTCGGACAGACAGAGAGACTGAGCAGAGCACAGCACATGAGCGGCATCAGATGATATTTGTCTTTCTGGAGGCAGAGCCTATTATTGTCATGCACATATCAAGCACGTGACAGAGGAGGAAACTGAGGTTCCGTGTTCTCACAAACAGGAAGTAGCTGATGTTGAAGAGGGGCAGGACGCCCCGCTGCAGAGTCTGTGCTCTTAGCAATTTGGCTGCCCTGCTCCATCCTGCAATAATCCTCTCCTGCTCCATCCAAGCTGGGGGCCATTTAAGGTGATATCTAGAGACAAGAGTATTTCCAGAGCACCAGTTACTGGTAGGAAACTGCCAGTCAGAGAGGAACCTGAGGACCTTGGGTAAGATCAGAGCCTCAGCTCACAGCATCACCTCTCTCCTCCTGCCCCTTGGTGGACGCCTGTTTAAGGTCCTTATGGACACTTCCACCTGTTCTGTGCTCACAGCTGGCCTCATGGATGAACAAAATCAGGCATGGTCCCTCTCTCATACAACGAACTGACTTGTAGGCGAGATTGACATCGGTCAAACAATGACACCCATGGAGGCATGCGTGCAGATGGAGTCGAGGGTCCTGGGACCCTGTGCCTCTTCCTGGATTCCTCTTTCCATCCCCATGACCACCACCCCCTAGTCAGTCACCTAGCTTCCTGCACCTGACCCTTCAGCTGGGGCACCATTTACAGGGTCTGGAACTGCCCTGCACCTCCTTTTCCTAGAACTCACCCCATTCACAATGATTTAATCACAGAGACCAGATCTATCTTATTTACAATCACATCTTATTCTTCACTACTGGAGGAAACAAAATTGAGAAAGGAGGAAAGAAGAAAGGCAGGGCCCCAGTGGTAAAGAACCCACCTGCCAATGCAGGAGACATGAGACACAGGTTTGATCCCTGGGTTGGGAAAATCCCCTGGAGAAGGAAATGGCAGCCCACTCCAGTATTCTTGCCTGGAGAATCCCATGGACAGAGGAGCCTGGTGGGCTGCAGTCCATGGGGTCACAAAGAGTCAGACACAACTGAAGCAACTTAGCCCAAGAGGACAACTGTCAGCTGAATTAACACCTTCTCAGAAATCAGAGAAGGTGTTGCCTTTCTTCCCAAAGCTGCCAGAGGCAGAGGGAGGGACACCATGACCTCCACCCACTGACTTTATGTCTAATGACTTCATGAACTTGACGAAAGATTGGGATGGACACACTCCCAGAGCGTTCTTCCAGCCAAGGAGCCTACGGCCAGGGATCAGGGACATGCAAAGCTCCTCCAGAAGCTTGTGCATCTCCCAGAGGCAGCCTTTCCCAAGCAGGTCCTCAGGACCGCCAGCTGGAAGGGCCCCACCGACTCTATGTCCCGGATGGCACAGCCAGCCGGCTCCCGCAAACCGCTTGGCAGTCGGTGTTTGACGACAGGATTAATTCCTGAACAAAACAGATAACGTAGGCAGTGTGATTCCTCATTTAGCTGTCAGATCAGGATAAAAAATGTGTGAGAGAGAAAAACCCAAGGGAAAAAAAATTGGATAATGATAAATTGTGACTGAACGCTCCAAAGAAACGCAAGCCGTCTCCCCCATCGTGTTGCACCCGCTGTCACTTAATTTGAAAATATTCTAAGTGTGCAGGGCCATCTCCTTGGCACTTCCCGGCTTTTCCCGAGAAGAGTCTCATCCCCTTTGGTCCACAGTCTCATTTCCTCTGCAAATACAGCAAAAACAGCAATGCATCAAAGACCCAGGCAGAAAGGCGAACCAAGCCGCCCTCCTGCCTCCCGCTCCCCTCCCCACCGCCTCCTCCATCAGACAGCCCCACTTGCTGCCACTCCCCAGAGGAGAGGCCTTTGCACTGCAGACTTTACAGTATCATTAGATGCACGCTCAGAAGGGAAACAGAGAAAAGAGAAAAAAAAATGTTTTTGCTGTGATAAGTGTCAACTCTGCCTGTGTCTTAAAAGGACTGTTGTTTTGCCAAATGGAACATTACCCAATGTACAGAAGCCGTACATTGAAGTAAGAAGGCTTCCTAGATCAGAAATTGTTTGGCTGCCCTGGGGAGGGGGGAGAGGAAGAATCATAGGAAAACCTCTTCTCTGGATGTTTGGTCACCCCACACAATGGTCAGGTGAAAAATTAGCAGCCCTTGGAGCCTCCTTGAGGCCTGGCCTGTGCTCTTTCCCCCAGGAAAGACTGGAAACTCACGCCTTGGCCCACGAAGCTCATCTCCCTAATCACTTCTAAGAAGTGATGCTGCCTAAGAAAGGCAGCAGTTAGAGAGTCAGGCTGCCTAAGGATGTGTGGCCCCTTGGGCACCAACAAGGTTAGACAACAGGTCCTTTCCTCGCTGAGTGCCAGTTTGCCCATCTGTGGCTTGCAGGACCTCAGGGGCTAAAAGCAGAGGGCTTCTGGGGGGCACCACAGTGCGGGGGTTGCCTGGGGTGCAGGGTAAGAAACACCCCCAGGGGGTGGAGCAGCCCAAAACCTCCTCATCACTGTTTAGCCACTAAGTCGTGTCCTATTCTTTGCAGCCCCATGAACTGCAGCACACCAGGCTTCCCTGTCCTTCACTATCTCTCAGAGTTTGCTCAAACTCTTGTCCATCAAGTCAGTGATGGTATCTAACTACCTCATTCTCTGCCGCCCCCTTCTTCTCTTGTCCTCAATCTTTCCCAGCATCAGCGTCTTTCCCAGTATCAGGGTCTTTCCCAGTGAATCGGCTCGTTGCATCAGGTGGCCAAAATATTGGAGCTTCAGTTTCAGCAACAATCCTTCCAATGAATATTCAGGGTTGATTTCCTTTATGATTGACTGGCTTGATTTCCTTGCAGTCCAAGAGACTCTCAAGAGTCTTCTAGAAAATCTCCTGCTGCTGCTGCTGCTGCTGCTAAGTCACTTCAGTCGTGTCCAACTCTGTGCGACCCCATAGATGGCCTCCTACCAGGCTCCTCTGTCCCTGGAATTCTCCAGGCAAGAACACAGGAGTGGGTTACCATTTCCTTCTCCAATGCAGGAAAGTGAAAAGTGAAAGTGAAGTTGCTCAGTTGTGTCCGACTCTTAGCGACCCCATGGACTACAGCCTACCAGGCTCCTCTGTCCATGGTATTCTCCAGGCAAGAGTACTGGAGTGGGGTGCCATTGCCTTCTCCTAGAAGAGAGCAAATCAGGAGATGGCTCATCCAGTGGGAGAGGAGAAACAGACACACTGTTGCCAAAGAAGACTCTAAAGGTGGCCACAAATAACCTCACAGCCACCCTGTGAAGCTGGAACTGTCACCCCACTTTAGAGGTGGAAAATTGAGGCTGAGAGAGCAAGAATAACTTGCCCAGAAACCTAAGGCCAAGCTTACTGCTCTCTCACCACAATATCCAGTCTCTGGCCAAGCTCTGAGTCTCTGGACTCAGCTCACATCCCTTCATCCTAACCACCATCCTAATCCAAGCCATCACCATCCTTACTGGAGCTGCTAGGGCAGCCTCATGGCTGGCCTCCCTGCCTCCAGTTTAGTCTCCCAGCCATCAACCAGAGATTGTCTTAAAAATGCAACATGCCCCACCTAGACCCATCAGGGACTCCCTGTGTTGCCCTTGGGGGGAAATCCAGCCTCCATAACAGGGTACTCCAGCCTCTTTTCAGTCATCACCCCCTTCTATGCATCCTCATCTCTTGCCACTTCATCTTTATGCTCCAGCCCCAGCCATCAGAACCACTCTTGGTTTTCCCCAAAGGGGAAATTCTCTTTACCTCTGGCCCTTTGCCCGTGCTGCTCCCTCTGCCTGGTGGCCCCTCTCCTCCCATTCTTTCGTGCTCCTCTGAGGTGTCACCTCCTTTAACAGCCTTCTGTGAGCTCCAGCTCAGGTTAATTTCCCACCCCCTCTGTTCTCCCAGAGCTCCCCATACCTCCCGCATCACATCAGCTGAAACGGCCAGCATGCTATCTGCAAACCCCCCTGGCCCAGAATTTAGAGAAATTTAGGATTATGTCTACTTATATTCATCACTGTTCCTGAGCACCCAGGACCATTCCTGGCACACAGTGGGCACACGAGAACTATTTGCTGGACCAATGATTGAATGAATGAATAAATGAATGGGAGAGTGAATGTCGAGGCCAGAGTGAGCACTCTTTTTCCGTACATCCAAATGTATAAAAAGCCCAGCCAAGTCCATCAATAAGGCAAGCATTCGCTCCTCACAGTCTGTCCTTGGCTGGGAGTCGGGTGATGGATTTCCGGAGGTGATGCATGGGAGCGTGAGTAGGGCGGAGTGGATGCATGGAAGAATAGAATATAGATTTCTATAGATTAATCATTTGTCATTCCTGCCACTCGGCACGCTCGTGCACACACACTCCTCCCCTCCCCAGACCTCTCCCTTCTCCCGAAGAAGCACAACACATCCTGCCCTTGGACCATGCAACAGGAGCACACACACTCACACACACACACAGCAACACAGACACGTTCAGAGAAACGCTTCACACAAGTTTATACATCACAAAACCCCTGAAACACCCAAATTCAGATATACACTCTGAATCTTAAATTCACAGCTTCCCTACCACCTAGGATACACACAGGCACAGAGAAGGGCACACTTACTCTCGCACACACACACACACTCAGAAATCTCTCATTGCCCAGGTCCAGGGTCCCCATCAAGACCTATGAAGGAAAGCTTGTTTACCACACGATGGCCAAATAGTCCCTGCCCCTGCTCCCAAGCAAGGTGGATCACAAGCCTGCCAAGCAAAGGGGGGCAATCTGCAACTATCACGCAACCCCAGCGAGGCAGCAGAAAGAACCAGCCCTTCCTGTTCTTACTTATTGGTTCCCTACTTATACTCCGTGTACCAATTGACCCACCAACTTCTTAACTTTCTGAAGGAGTGGATGAGAACCAAGGGCAGACACAGACCCTCACAGAGGGCTCCCCAGAGCCTCAGAGAGGTCATTCTTTCCTCTTGGACATCCTCGGTCATTGCCAGGGCAGGGGGTTTATAAGCATCAGAACACAGGGACCCTGAGCTCCTCAGACCCCCTCTCCCAGAGGGGTCGAGCTGGGCTGGGCTGGGCTGAAAGTGGCTTCTGGTGTCCCTTCTGCTGGACTCCGTGTTCTGGAACCTGTTTTCTCCATAGAAAGGCCCTTTCACCCTAGCGTTTATGTGGATGCTGAGGCCCAGAAGGGGGATGCATGGCACCACATTCTGTTGCCTTTGATCTCAGCCACACTCAAGTTGCTCCAGCCTTCCCACTGCCTCGCTCTCTTTCCATCTCCCTTTGAAGTCGTTAAGTAAAGATGGCTGTAGATTACAGCCATTTCAGCTGCCTGGAGCAGGGTCTTCTCAGGCTGCCTTCCCTTGGCTATTAAGCCCGTTTGCTCTGTCTGGGGGGCCCTGAAGTCCCTTCTTTGGGCTGGCCAACACCGGGGCTGGAGTGATTTGGTGTCTCTTTGCCATCCTACCAGGAAACTCCGCCATGACTTTACTGGCCCCGCAAGCCCTGAGCTGAGCATCCCTGGAGATGCCATAAGGGCCCCCAGATAAGCTCCCAAGAATAGTTTGGGGAACTCTCTGGGGATGCTGAAGCCAGGTTCCACACTTCTGTCATTTGAGAGTTTGAAATCAGCCTCCCGACATATGGTCTGCTCAGCACAGCACTAAATGGGAAGATAGCATCTCACCTCCCTTGCTGATACAATTTTGACTTCCTTTGGGCAAATATCCTCCTCCCCATCCTTCCCACGCTTCTGTCTTCCATCCTGCTCCCTCTATTGGCCCCACCATCCTTCTCGGCAGCTCAAACCTTCCAGTGATACCTCTGTCACTGGCAGCAGAGTGAGCTTTTCAGAGTGCAGGTCATATCACCCCACTGCTGTAAGCACCCAGTGGCTTCCCTTTGCTCCTACAGTAAAGACTAAACTCCTTAATTCCTCGACAGATACGGCCCTATATGCCCTGGTCCCAGCCCACCATCCCAGCCTCACCCTCTCTGGCTTTTTGCTATCCTACTCCCATCCCTCGTCCCCTCCCTGGGCTGGGCCTTTGTCCAAACTTGCCCCTCCCCTTCTTGTCGAATGCATTCACCCTGCAGAGCTCGGCTCAGATGTTGCAGCCTTCATGAAGCCTTCATTGGCCCCATCATCCACACTAGTTCCTCCTAGGACTGCTTTCTTGGAACTGTTCTTTCTTTCCTTCTAAGGCACTTGCCTCGGTTTTAATTAATCACTCATTTGTGTGACTATTTGATTAGTATCTGCTCCCATGTCCCCATCAGACTATAGGTTCCATGAGAATAAAGAGTTTGTGTGTTTTTATTCAGTTATCGCCAAGACCTAACACAATGTCTTGAACATTACGGGCCCTCAGTACATATTTGTTGGATGGATGCATGAATGGATAGATGGATGGACTGTAGAGAAGATGAACACTCTGTGGTTCTGAGGAAGCTGGCAACTTCTATCTGGGCCATCCCATTCTCAGATCATGCCATTTTATCAGACCATGCCATTTTATCAGCCCCAAAGTGAGAAGGAAAAGACATAAGAAACAGGCCCTTCTCGTAGCCCCCACTTTGATTACTCTGTGCCATAGAATGTCAAGTACAGGGACCAGGGTTTAAGACTGGACTCCAGCGCTTCCTGAGAAACCCAGGCTTTATCACATCAAACACAGTGAAGGCAGAAGCCCCAGGGCTAGTAACTCCGGAACTTCACTGACCAGCCCTGCTCCTGGCAGGACTCAGCTTAGACAAGCCAGCTTCAGGTTTAGAACCAAGGCCAGAGAAATAGACTAGGAAAATTCTGGAAGACACAGAGATGCTGTGGTGCTAAAAGGGGATCAGAACCTGGAAATCCAGACCCTGACTTCAAACCTGACATTCACGCTCTCAAAACCTGCCCAGCCTGTCTTCCTGTGCCCTCGTTCCTGACCCCAAGCGGGGCCTTATCCACAACTTTCATCCTATAGAGTCCAGCATTGAGGCCTTTGGCTATTTTCTCCAGCCCTTTGAGGGGTGGCAGGGACTGACAGCTCCTTCCTCAGTGCCCCCCACTCCCAACATACACCCGCAACCCATCCAGCCCCAAGCTTCACACTAGAGGTTACATGATCTTCAATTCTGCTAGAAATTAAGATGTACTTTCCTTCGTTAGTCGCCCCTGCCTCAGTAAAACCAGGGGAAGAACTTGCTTCTCGCCTTCCAACCCTCTCCTCCCAATGCCTTTTCCAAGAGAAGGGGAAACCACACAGCAACACCCCCTTGCTGCTCCAGGCGTTTTAATGAATTCCAGCCTTCAGGGAGAAGGACGGCTGTGTTAACGGTGCTGGTGAAAAACGAGGGGAGGAACAGTGAAGCAAATTTCTTTTTATTGACTTTTAGTGAGCTATTTAATCCAAACAGCTCATTATCTGCAATATAAATATACTATATAATGGATTTTGCAATAAGAACAATTAGTTTTGCAATTAGCATGAGAATAAGCTCTCCCCAACTGCAGAGGAGGCAAGACCCAGACACTGGGGGCTGGGGAAGCTGGGGGTGGGGGGAGAGGCAGGAGGGAGGGAAGGAAGCAGCTCTCCAGGTGGAGAGTGCAGCGCCACCCCCCAAATCCACCCCTACTGCCCAGATCTGCAGGGCCCCAGATCCGCTGCTGGGACATTGCCAGGAGACAAGAGGGCAGAGCCACGTAGGTAGCTGTGAAAAGCATGAGCTTTCGGCACATCTGGGCTCAAGGCTCAGCTCCATCACATACCAGCTGTGCAGCCCTGGGGAGGTCACTTATGCTCTTTCACACAAGTCACTTTCTCTATGAAAACATGGGTGTCACTCTAGTATCTTCTCACAGAGCTGTCAGGACGATGCCAGGAGGGGACTCATCTGTCCCTGGCATGGAGTATGTCCTCAACAAACGCTCCCCAGGGCGCTGAGCTGGGATTTCTTTGCATCTCCTGGGCTCACCTCCAGGGAAGAAGGAATCATGTCTGTCTAGCTCATCACTGCATCCAGCCAGCACATAGTAGGCACCCGATAAATATTTGCTGAATTAAATTCAGCAAATTCATTGCTAAGTGAATGAGACTCAATGGCTGCTTGACCCAGTAGTAGGCACTTAATAAATATCCCTTGAATAAATGTTGCCAAGTAAATGCAACTAACTCAGTGGCTGCTTCCCCCCGTCGGGTGGCAGCAGCTTTGTCTCAGGGAGCCTTGCAGACGAGCATAGCGGCAGAGACCAGCCTGCAGAAAAGAACACCTCTGCAGCCTCGCTTTTTCCTTTAAATTGAGGTATCGTTGATTTACAATATTGTGTTAGTTTCACCCGTACAGCAAAGTGATTCAGTTGTACATATCCATGTATGTATCTATACTCTTTTTTAAAAATTCTTTTCCAGTATGGCTTATAAGGGCTTCCCTGGTGGCTCAGATGGTGAAGACTCTGTATGCAATTCAGGAGACCCAGGTTCAATCCCTGGGTTGGGAAGATCCCCTGGAGAAGGAAATGGCAACTGACTCCAATATTCTTGCCTGCAGAATGCCACGGACAGAGGAGCCTGGCAGGTGACAGTCTGTGGGGCTGCAAAGAGTTGGACACAACTGAGCAACTAACACTTTCACTTTTCAACGTGGTTTATTACAAGATGTTGAAAATAGTTCCTCATGCTACACAGTAAGTCCCTGTTGCTTATCTATTCTGTATATGGTAGTGTGTGTCTGTTAATCCCCTTCTCCCAATACATTCAACCCTCTACCATTTCCCCTTTTGGTAACTATGTTTGTTTTCTATGCCTGTTAATCTTTTTCTAAATAAATCCATTTGTATGATTTTTGAGATCCCACCTATAAGTGATCTATAATATTTGTCTAGCTTACTTCGCTTAGTATGATAATCTCTGGGTCCATCTGTGTCGCTAAAATGTCATTCTTTCACTCTTTTTAATGGCTGAGTAGTGTCCCACTGTATGTATGCACATCTCCTTTGTCCATTCATCTGTAGAGAGACACAGAGGTTGCTTCCATGTCCATGTGCTGGCTGTGGGTGGATGATGAGCGCCTGGCACACACAACCTCCAGGCAGAAAACAGAAATCCTCCTGGCATGTGAACCCATGGGTGCGGGAGACTTAGCTCCCACTCTGCTTGGGAAGGAGGAGGGCGCTGGGACCCCCAAAGGCACAAGACCACTGACAGCTGATGGGAGGCTCTCTGGACACAATGGCCAGGAATGCTGGCTTCAGGGCTCGCAGCCCCGAGGTCAGTTCCTAGCCTTCTCATTCACTTGCTCTGGGACCTTGGGCTAGTCACGTATTTGCTTTCTGAGCCTCAGTTTCCTCATCTGTAAAGTGGGACAATGGTAATACACTACCTTCTAGGACTGGAGCAAGATATAGTGTGGAAAGTGCCAAATGCAGATCCTGGCACCCGCCTGATGGAAGTTCTTCATGTCCTTGGCATTCTGCTTTAAAGTTCAAGGTTCTGTGAAAAGGCGTGGAGTTAAAGTCAAGACAGTGGACTTGTGAGGCATGCTCTCCAGGTCTCAGTTTTTCCGCCTGTCTGAAACAGTGGGGCCCATCGTCTCGGTAACTTTCTTTCCCATCGTTGCCCTTGTCCCACCTGCAGCCTTCCCAAGCTGCCTGATCCTGTGTCCCAGCTGGGCCCAGTGGCCCTCCGGCAAGGAAGCAGAACGGAGCACTGTTAGTCATGGTGTGGAGAGGTGCCATCCATCGAGGAGGCCTGCAGGATGCGTAGAGGTCATCTCCATCACAAACTGTCTGTGATTAAGTCATTACTTACCGTAATGGGATCCTTTCAGTCGGAGGTGATGCCTGCCACAGCCGATAACGCGGGCGATGGACACGGCAGCCCGGCAGGCTGCAGTAACACGGGCCCTCCCCTCTGTGACAGGTTCAAGCTCTCACGCTCATCGAAAAGTCCATTTTCCAGCACAACTGGGTACACTTCCCCATGACAAATGCCTGTTCGCCTTTAATCTGTTACAAGCCGAAGAGGCCCAAAGGAAGCACTCCATCACAGGAGGAATGTTTTTATAAGCGTGCACTTGGAGGGCCCCGTGAGGGGCCAAGCGGCAGTGCGTGGCTAGGATGTCTGAGCACTTAGAGGGCGCAGCATTGCTCTGGAGCCCAGTTTAGGAGGAGGGGGTGTGCCGGGGTGTATGGGTCTGTGGTGAGTGAGGAGGGTGACACAGATGGGCAAGGTATATTTTCGTGTACCTGTGCTTCGGGAGGGCATGGGGGGTGGGATGTACCTGAGAGGACTCAGTCCTTTGTGTGTTCATGTGTGTGACTGCAAATGTGTGCCCCCGAGTGAAGGCATGTCTCCTTTCCTGCAGCGTGTAAGGAAAGATGAGTGCCCAGGGGTGTGTACTCACATACGTGCATTGGACCTGGAGCATCCACAGTGTGCGGCAGTAGCCCTGCGTATGAGTGTGTGTGCTTGAATTCCCGTGCATCTGATGGAGCATGTACAGGGGCGTGAGCATTCATGTGTCTGCCTGAAGAGGGATGCATGATGTTCAGCAGCATGACCAGCTTCCCCAGGTGTCCTGGAGAGACGGATGGAGGCCCTGAACCCAGGTACCCTCAGGTCCTCAGACTTCATGCCAAGATCATCCCAAGGCCTGGAAGCTGCAGATGCCCTCTGAGCCAGGGCTTGGGGACCAGGATAGGAGAAGGGGGGCTACAGAGCTGCCCTCCCTAGCCTAGATTCTGGGTGCAGAGACAGAGGTCTCAATTTCAGGGTGAACCCAGAGGCTGCAAGAGCTCGTCCATCAGAGGATGGCCCTAGAGTGGGAGGAGCAGGGAAGCTTTAACAACAGCCCAGAGAGGTCACTGGCTGAGCCAGAGCTGGGACCCTGGGCTCAAGGAGCCGGAGAGGAGGAGGGAGCTCTGGCGATAGAGAGGGAGGCAGCTATGTGCCTGGGGGTTACTAGAGGGACCCTCCAGCCTAGGGCTCCCATTTTCTGATGTGAGATTTGTGCCCCTGATGCTGGAGGGTGACAACGGGAAGAAGTGTGCCCTGGGCATCAGCACATGCCCGGCGTCATGCCAGCCACTTCATTTAGCATCCGCACCACTGTGTACCCAGCCCTTGGCATGCCAAGGCCCTGAGATACTGGTTTGCAATCAGAATCCCCCAGGACTTTCTAAGAATCTTTACTGAAGACCAGCTCTGCACCCCGCCCGCATGCTGTGTGCATTATTTATGATGACCATGGGCAGGATTATGATAAATAGCTATTCTGGGTCAGGCATGAGTGTGTGATTCACACACATGGTTTCATTTATAAACAACAATTCCTAGAGATAACAGTGGCCCATCAAGGGCCTAATGGGAGCTTCCCATATGTCAGGCATGAGGCTTCGTACCTGCAATAACCTTAAGATCTTGCTGAAGGGTGAGGGGCAGGGAAGGGCAGCCAAGCGCCCCCAGGCCCCAGTGTTGAACTCTGGCCCATCCTCACAGAGTCTCCTTGAGGGAAGTTTCCAGCAAGATCATCTCCTGTTCCTGCCTTTACCCTGGAGCCTCACACAGGCTGAGCAACAGGTGGAGCTTAGGACGCTGGTTCATGGACTGATGGAGACTGTGGTCTTTAACAATTAGGTGGGAAAGACCTGAGTCCTCCACTTCAACAGAAAAAAAGTAGGAAGATGGCATGGAAAATCTCCTGATCACTGTGTTCTATACAATACACACAGCAGCATTCGTGAAGTGTTCCACTTTCTAATGTGTTATCCAGCCCAAGGTCACACAGAGAGGGGACGTCAGAGCCAGGCTGAGGACAAGCCTCCTTCTAGCCCCAGCTCTCCCAGGCATCCTGGGCTGGGGATGAGCATGAACTTGGTCTTCTCAGTTCTGAAAAGAACACACTGGGAAATGTATGGATCTTCTCTTGAATGGGTAGTCTGTTTCCTAAAGAGATGTGTGCGAACAGAGTGGTCAGGATAAGGTCCAGATGAGGCTGAGGGTGAAGAGAAGGTACAGGCTGGAGTGGAGACCTTTGACTTTAAGGACATCCCTGTGACCTTAAGGACTTGAGGATATAAGGACAAATTCTGGGTTGGTGGGTGTGAGGAGAGCAGAAGGCAGGAAGTTCCTGCCAGCGGCGATACCACTGAGAAGGGCAGGAGGCAGGACTCAGACAGACTGGCCATCTCTGGGCCGGGCTCCAGGCGAGGCCCTTCTACGGATGATCCTGTGACATCACCAACTCCACCACCCAGAGCACAAAACATCCATCCTGAAGGAGGGCACTGAGGCTGAGGAAGTTTAAGTGATTTGCCCAAGATCGTAAGCTCTAGGTGGGGAAGCCGGATATGCATCCAGATCTGATGGGTTCTTTCTCCCACACATCAAACTTGGGGGAACTGTGCACCCCATTTCTGAGCCCTGTTGGTGTATCCTCATCCTCCATGTCCACAGCTTTCGGCTCCACTGTGAGCACCACTCATCACAGCACCTGGAATCTCCTTGCCCCAGGAGCCAGGGGTCTCTGCTTCCATCTCTGCCTCATCTTCCTTTCTGAAATGCTGCTCAGAGGCCCTCCCTCAGCTCTCTGAAGGGGCTGCTCACCCCTCCCAGAGCCTCTCCTCCCATGGCATGCGCCCCAGATCAGGGCGGGAGAAACCTCTCACCTCCCTCATCTCATTCCCAATGCACTGCTGTTCTGTCCAGCACATTCCAAGTGAGGAAAAGTTTCCAACACCGACCATCTGAGACTCCTGCCTGAGAAGCGGCCTTTTCTCCAGACCATGACCCTGCCCGAGCAAGACCCTCCCCAATGGGTGTTTAGTTCAGCTCTGAAGGAAGAAGTGACTGACCTGGTAAGTGGATAAGAAAAACTAGTCATCCTCCAGATGTCAGATTAAACATCAGTTCCTCGAAGCCCTCCCTGACCCATTCTCAGAGTCTGAGCGCACTGCACACCGATCCCTCAGGTGGCAGAGTTAACAACCAAACCATAAACAGCATGGACCGTGCAGGGCATCTGCGCCCTGCTGCGAGGCTACATACCCCAAGCAAGGGGAGCTGGGCTACCATGAATCCCCAGCACTCAGCACAGAGCTCTGCTCACGACAGAAAGGCAAGCAATAGTTGGTAAGTGGATGAATGAACTAGCATATGCTCCAGGCAGAGCCAGGGCACTCCTCTGGGTGCCTGCAGCCCCCTGGACACAGCTTCCTGATTACCCTGCCACCCAGCATGAGTCTCTCATTCACAGTCTCAAACTCACAGCTCCAGAGCCAAGTCTGGCCCAGTAAGAGATTTAAAGTAAATAATTTTATATTTTAAAAAATCACTGTATTAGGTCAGTGGTAGGAATAGGGAGTTCTTACCTAAGAACAACAACCAAGTCTCCAGACGGCCAGCAGTTGGGAATCCAGCTGCCAGTGCAGGGGTCCATCGGTTCGATCCCTGGCCTGGGAAGATCTCACATGTCGCAGGGCAACTAAGACTGCCCTGCTGAAGCCTGTGTGCCCTGGTGCCCGTGCTCCACAGCAAGAGAAGCGTACACACCACAACTGGAAAGCGGCCCCCACTCCCTGCAGCTAGAGAAAGACTGCATGCAGCAACAGAAACCCAGCACAGCCAACAACAAATTATGTCTAAAAATCAATATATTAATTTATCGTGAAGGATGGGAAGATCTGACAACAATCAGGGGAGCTGAGTGGTAGCTGAGCTGCTGTTTAGATGAGCACCAAGTCTTCACAGCCGGCTCATTGGAAAAGACCCTGAAGCTCAGAAACACTGAAGGCAGGAAGAGAAGGAGGTGATGGCAGAAGAGATGGCTGGATGGCATCACTGACTCAAGGGACATGAGTTTGAGCAAACTCCGGGACATAGTGCAGGACAGGGAAGCCTGGCATATTGCAGTCCATGGTGTTGCAAAGAGTCAGCTATGACTTCTCAACTGAACAACAACAAAAGTCTCCAGATGGCCAAGGCCCCCCAGCTCCCTATTCTTACTGCAGACATGCTTCCTCATCTCTGTTATCTGCCCAAACATTGTGAGCGTTTGGGTTGGTGAGCTCCTGCTGTTTCCATAACACTGCCCTCCCCTCAAAGCTGTGAGCTCCCTAAAGTCAGAGCATCCCCCATGGGGCCAGGCACAGAGCAGAGGAACAATATGCGTTATCTGAGTGCGTGAATATAAGCAAGAACAGGAGGAAGCTCCAGGGAGTGGTGAAACCAAGTGGAGCAAACTTGGGGATTAGGAGAAGAGAAAGCCTTCCCTAAAGGAACAGGAGCACCAGATTATATGCTCTTTAAAGATTAGTTAAGAAAAGATAATTGAGTGCACCAAACACTTTGCATTTTGTCTCATTAACTTGCCCGTGCTTAAAGTAGGGGGTCGTGAGTAGGTTAATTTCATTGAACTGGTTTAATAAATAGAAATCCATTTTTCAATGTCTCCCAAGAATGGAAATCCTCTGCTGTTTTCTGGCTTCCAAAGGGGGCCTGGGACTCTACTGCCACCTGGTGGTAATTAGCACATATTGCAGGAAGAGTACTCCAAGGATAAGCGAGCCCAACCTAGACCCACCCCCATCCAGTCCCCAGGCAGAACCACCCTTCACAAAGGGAAGGCACAAAATAGGGCGGAAGTGGCTGATTAAAAAGAGAAACCTCAATTGCTGAGCATTCGAGGCACTTGAGTCAGGCTAAGTCTGCCCCAACCCTCGATTCCCTTGACTATAATCAAGACAGACCTAAATAACTAATCCTAACACAAGGCAGGCTGGAGCCCAAGTCCAGAACGGTCACATCCTCTGAGTGTAGGTGTTGCAGCTCAGCCTGAACTAACCAGAATACTCAGTAATAGGGGCCAGGCACCGAGCAAAGTGCCTACTTCCTCTTTTTATCTTTTTTCTCCAGCATAACTCTACAACAATCTTGAATTAAGTCCGATTATCATCCCATTCTGCAGATAAGGAAAATGAGGCTCAAAGAGATGAAGCCTCTTACCCAAAGAGCTAGTGAGTGGCAGAGAAAGAATTCAGATCTGACTTAGACCTGGCCAACTCCAGACCCCCTCACCATTTCTTTAGTTTCCTACCTACCTGCTCTAGACCCAAAGTGGCCTCTTTGAGATTCCAGGGCCCACCAGAAATCAGCATCTCCCCCTCATCACCCCAGCAGTCTCTGGAAAGGCTAGATAAGCACAAAGAATGGCGGTAAGGGCGCCTGCCTCGAACCTCGGTTCTGCTCCCACCCTTCTCGCTGGCTCCCTCCGCAGCCTCTAATCCATAGGGCCCTCACCCTCTGGAGCTTCTCCCAGGCCTGCCCGCCCCAGGGGAGACCAGGTGCTGATACAGAGCCTGGAGCCCTGGCTCTGTGCGACTCTGTCGTCTCCATGCCAAGTCACAGCCTGTCTGGGCAGCACGGAGCCTTGTTTGCTGATTGGCAAGTTCACAGTGTAGGCCGGTGCTCCCCAGAGAGAAATACAAAACCATAATTGTCCCCAGATTGGCTTGTGTTCTTTATGGAAAGAAACAATACACAGCCTTTGTGTTTGAAAAAAAAAAATAACTGAAACAAAAAATTTCCAGTTCACACTCTTTTGAATTGAGAGAAATAAGTAAACACTATTTCCCAAATCCATGTTCACTGGGAAGCCTCCTTTTATTATATTTATGCAAAAACATGAGCCGAATCTCATCCTACGCCGCTATAAAACACATTCGATAATAAAATGCAAACGCTATTTGCAAAGAATTACAGAGGATCAAGTTCTGGCCGATTGTGTGGAGTCGTTTAAAATTAAGAGTTTTAAGCTTCACGTATCCCAATTTTATTTCGTAATAATCTATGCCTTTAACTTACCCTGTTTATATTTGCTCCGAATAATGTAGCCAAAAATCCACCGAACATTGATTGTGAAAAGGGTAACTCATTATCTGCTTCTGCCCAGAAATAACAGAGAAAGAAAGGAAGGTATTTGCTTGCACTCCCACAATTCTTTGGAAATATTTGCTTTCAGACGTTTTGTGATATTGTGCAGTGTGCATATTTCTGCATGGGAGCTTTGCAATTTTGAAAAGATACCAAAAGGAGCAGAAAAAGAGACTAAAGGAGGTTTGCACCTTCTTTAGCCCGTGTTACCCTGGAGCTTAATCTGCATACCCACCTGAGGGCTTCTGGGACATTTGCTGTGGCTCTCCTGGGAGCATTTACATGAAGGGCCGGCCAGGAGCATTGGGGGCAGTTGCTGGAAGGATCTCACACCCTATGACATTAAAGGAATGTGGAGAGCCAATCCTCCAGTGCTAAAGAAGACACTCTGAGGAGGCTGGCATGTGGAGGAAAGTCAGCCTCAGCCAAAGGAGTGGATGACTGCATGGCTCACTGTGCCAGGGGGCAGGCAGAAGCCTCTTTAGTGGTATCAAGACCTTTGGTCACCCAGTAGGAAAGGACAGGAGAAACTAGCAGTGCCAGGGTACAGTCCAGCCCATGTGCCTGCTGACCAGTCCCCGGGAGCTGGGCCTGTGATCCACCCCAGTTTTCACATAAACTCTCTGGGACTTATAGACCAAGAGGCTTAGAGATCTTTCTCACTTAAGTGAGGAAGGGAGAAGGGAGGTGCCCAGCAGGAGGATGGGTAAGGTCTAGGAACCAGCACTGAAGCCTGGTCTGTCCAGGATCCCCATTCACAGCCTGCCTGCACTTCTTTTTCTTCTTCCTTCATCCACCTTATCCACTGTTCCTCTTCTCATTACTGCTAAGAGTCACATTAAAACTCTCTGACCTTTATGTAACATTATTCTGCTTTCTCCAGAGCACGTGTGGTACACAAACGCTTCTTAAACTGGGGTGCACATGCCCTGGGGGGCCTCCCATCCATGGGCCAGGGAGTTTGCAGACCCACGTGGCCCATCTCGCTGGCATTAAAATTACCCAGTGGTTAAATAACTTAAAACATTGTCTTTGTGCTAAAAGAAAGAACACAGATATATTATGGAGCAGAATGCAAAATACACATAAATTTTTAAGCCCAGTAAGACTTCAAATAAATTGTGAGCTTGTGGCAGGCTGCTTTAAAGCTACACCCTCAAACCCTCAGGGTACCTGTTTACTCTCTTTTGCCATTAGGTTTTGCTTTGGTGGGAAAGTTTGAGAAGCTCTGACTTACTTTATCACATGAAAACTTCACAACTGCCTTCAAAGTGAGGCAGTTTTAGAGACGGAGGAATGGAGACCAGAGATGCTGAGAAATTTGCCCCAAGTTACCCAGAAGCAGGCGTCAAAGTCTAAATATTGTCTGGGTAATCTAACTGCAAGTCCAGTATTGACTCCACATCAAGGTCCTGCCAGGTACGTTGACCCACTGGAGGCAAAAGGCCCTGGAGACAGGTAGTGATGGGCCTACAAATAGAGAGGATGCTTTACAAACTTATAAAGTCCTCCCCCATAACACATGGTTTCAAAATTCATGGGCAAGAAGATGCTCCACACCTGGGGAGCTTAGACCCAGGTGGCTGCAACTCTTACATCACCCAGATAAGCCACTGTCAACTCTGGCCCACCAACCTCAAAAGCTGAGGGCAGAGAAGGGTGCCCCTGGTTCTTTCTGGTAAGATCAAAAGGCAGGGGCCGGACATGTGGGGTCCAGGTGACCCTGCTCTCTTCCTCAGTGATCAGTGCTAGCAGGGCAAGTACTCAGCTCCCGGGCCATTGGGCCCAGCAGGACTCTGGAGGCAGCTGCCAAATGGTTGGCTGCAGGAAGGATTTGAATTCCAATCGGGCTGACTCCCAACTCCCACCCTTCCCAAGCAGCCTGCGGTTATGAAAGGAGTTCCATCCTGGAGGCAGAAGGCCTGAGTTCTAGCTTCTCCTGAAGGGGTTGTATGCCTTGGGCCAGCGCCTTCCCTGCTCTGGCCCTTGTAAAGCAGGAGTCACTCCAGCACCCAGGGTTTCTAGACCCAGAAATACTTGGGTTCAAATTTCAGTTTTTCCACTCACTAGCTGTGCAGTCTCAGGCCAACTATCACACGCCTGTGCCTCAGTCTCCCCATCTGTAAGTGGGGACACAACTGGTACCCGGCTCACAGGATCTTCACGAGGATTAAATGAGTTCATCCACAGAGACACTTGGAAGAGAGCCCTGCACAGACCTGTGCTCAATAGAGGGAAGATGTTATTGTATAAAAATGAGAGTGAAGGGGAACTTCCCTGGCGGTCCAGTGGCTGAGACTCCACAGTCCCAATGCAGGGAGCATGGGTTTTATCCCGTCAAAGAGCTAGATCCCACATACCACAACGAAAGATCCTGTGTACCACAACTAGACACAGCACAATCAAATAAATAAATATCAATTTTTAAAAAATGAGCTTGAAGGGAAAATGGGCATCAAAAGAACATATCTCAACATAATAAAGGCCATATATGACAAGCCCCTGGGCTTTCCTAGTGGCTCTGTTGGTAAAGAATCAGCCTGCAATGCAAGAGATCCTGGTTTGATTCCTAGGTCAGGAAGATTCCCTGGAGAAGGCATAGGCTATCCACTCCAGTATTCTTGGGCTTTCCTGGTGGCATAGAGGTAAATTATCTGCCTGCAATGCGAGAGATCTAGGTTTTTTTCCCTGGGTTAGGGAGATCCTCTGGAGGAAGGCATGGCAACCCACTCCAGTATTCTCGCCTGGAGAATCCCCATGGACAGAGGAGCCTGGAGGGCTACAGTCCATGGGATTATAAAGACTCGCATGTGACTGAGTGACTAAGCACAGCACAGAGCGTGACAAACCCACAGCAAACATGCTCAGTGCTGAAAAACTGGAAACATTTCCTCTGAGATTAGGGACGTCACAGGGGCACCCATTCTTACCACTGCTATTCAGCAGAGTGTTGGAAGTCCTGGCCACAGCAACCAGAGAAGAAAAAGAACTGAAAGGAATCCTGATTGGTAAAGACGTAAAACTCTCACCATTTGTAGATGACATGATTCTATAGATAGAAAACCCTAAAGTTGCCACCAGAAAATTACTAGAGCTAATCAGTGAATTTAGTAAAATTGCAAAATACAAATTTAATACACAGAAGTCCCTTGCATTCCTGTATGCAAACAATGAAAAATCAGAAAGAGAAATTAAGGGAACAATCCCATTTACCATCGCAGCAAACAGAATAAAATGCCTAGGAATAAACCTACCTAAGGAGACAAAACTGGTGATGGAAGTAAAGTCCAATGCTGTAAAGGACAATATTGCATAGGAACCTGGAATGTTAGGTCCATGAATCAAGGTAAATTGGAAGTAGTCAAACAGGAGATGGCAAGAGTGAACATCAACATTTTAGTAATCAGTGAACTAAAATGAACTGGAATGGGTGAATTTACCTCAGAAGACCATTATAGCTACTACTGTGGGCAAGAATCCCTTAGAAGAAATTGAACAGCCATCATAGTCAATAAGAGTCTGAAATGTAGTACTTGGGTGCAATCTCAGAAATGACAGAATGATCTCTGTTTGTTTCCAAGGCAAACCATTCAATATCACAGTAATCCGTCTGTGCCCCAACCAGTAATGCTGAAGAAGCTGAAGTTAAATGGTTCTATGAAATCCTACAAGACCTTCTAGAACTAACACCCAAAAAAGATGTCTTTTTCATTAGGGGACTGGAATGCAAAAGTAGGAAGTTGAGAGATACCTGGAGAAACAGGCAAATTTGGCCTTGGAGTATAAAATGAAGCAGGTCAAAGGCTTAAAGAGTTTTGCCAAGAAAATGCACTGGTCATAGCAACACCCTCTTCCAACAACACAAAACTCTACACAAGGACATCACCAGATAGTCAATACTGAAATCAGATTAATTATATTCTTTGCAGCCAAAGATGGAGAAGCTCCATACAGTCAGCAAAAACAAGACCAGGAGCTGACTGCAGCTCAGATCATCAAATCCTTATTGCAAAATTCAGACTTAAATTGAAGAAAGTAGGGAAAACCACTAGACCATTCAAGTATGACCTAAATCAAATCCCTTATGGTTATACAGTGGAAGTGACAAATAGATTCAAGAGATTAGATCTGATAAGCAGAGTGCCTGAAGAACTATGGACGGAGGTTCATGACATTGTACAGGAGAGAGTGATCAAGACCATCCCCAAGGAAAAGAAATGCAAAAAGGCAAAATGGTTGTCTGAGGAGGCCTTACAAATAGCTGAGGAAAGAAGAGAAGTGAAAAGGAAAGATATACCCATTTGAATTCAGAGTTCCAAAGAATAGCACAAAATATAAGAAAGCCTTCCTCAGTGATCAATGCAAAGAAATAGAGGAAAACAATAAAAATGGGAAAGACCAGAGACCTTTTCAAGAAAATTAGTGATACCAAGGGACCATTTCATACAAATCTGGGCACAATAAAGGACAGAAATGGTACGGACCTAACAGAAGCAGAAGATATTAAAAAGAGATGGCAAGAATACACAGAAGAACCATACAAAAAAGATGTTCATGACCCAGATAAACATGATGGTGTGATCACTCACCTAGAGCCAGACATCCTGGAATGTAAAGTCAAGTGGGCCTTAGGAAGCATCACTATGAACAAAGCTAGTGGAGGTGATGGAATTCCAGTTGAACTAATTCAAAGCCTAAAAGATGATGCTGTGAAAGTGCTGCAGTCAATATGCCAGCAAATTTGGAAAACTCAGCAGTGGCCACAGGACTGGAAAGATCAGTTTTCATTCCAATCCCAAAGAAAGGCAATGCCAAAGAATGCTCAAACTACCACACAATTGCACTCATCTCACATGCTACCAAAGTAATGCTCAAAACTCTCCAAGTCGGGCTTCAACAGTATGTGAAATGTGAACTTCCAGATGTTCAAGCTGAATTTAGAAAAGGCAGAGGAACCAGGGATCAAATTGCCAACATCCGTTGGATCATCACTGATGATCCAAAAAGCAAAAGAGCTCCAGAAAAACATCTACTTCTGCTTTGCTGACTATGCCAAAGCCTTTGACTGTGTGGATCACAACAAACTGGAAAATTCTTCAAGAGATGGGAATACCAGACCACCTGACCTGCCTCCTGAGAAACCTGTATGTAGGTCAAGAAGCAACGGTTAGAACTGGACATGGAACAGACTGGTTCCAAATCAGGAAAGGAGTACGCCAAGGTTGTATATTGTCACCCTGCTTGTTTAACTTATATGCAGAGTATATCATGCGAAATTCTAGGTGGGATGAAGCACAAGCTGGAATCAAGATTGCCGGGGTAAATAATAACCTCAGATATGCAGATGACACCACCCTTATGGCAGAAAGCAAAGAAGAACTAAAGAGCCTCTTGATGAAAGTGAAAGAGGAGAGTGAAAAAGTTGGCTTCAAATTCAACATTCAGAAAATGGCGATCATGGCATTTGGTCCCATCACTTCATGGCAAATAGATGGGGACAGTGGAAACAGTGAGAGACTTTATTTTGGTGGCTCCAAAATCATTGCAGATGGTGACTGCAGCCATGAAATTAAAAGACGCTGCTCCTTGGAAGAAAAGCTATGACCAACCTAGATAGCATATTAAAATGCAGAGACATTACTTTGACAACAAAGATCCATCTAGTCAAGGTTATGGTTTTTCCAGTAGTCATGTATGAATGTGAGAGTTGAACTATAAAGAAAGCTGAGCGCCAAAGAATTGATGCTTTTGAACTGTGATGTTGGAGAAGATCCTTGAGAGTCCCTTGGACTGCAAGGACATCCAACCAGTCCATCCTAAAGGAAATCAGTCCTGAATATTCATTGGAAGGACTGATGTTGAAGCTGAAGCTCCAATACTTTGGCCATCTGATGCAAACAAGTGACTCATCTGAAAAGACCCTGAATCTGGGAAAGATTGAAGGCAGGAGGAGAAGGGGATGACAGAGGATGAGATAGTTGGATGGCATCACCAATGCGATGGACATGAGTTTGAGTAGGCTCCAGGAGTTGGTGATGGACAGGGAAGCCTGGCGTGCTGCAGTCCATGGGGTCGCAAAGAGTCGGACATGACTGAGCAACTGAACTGAACTGAACAAGACAAAAGACCTGTGTACAGAAAACTATAAGACACTGATGGAAGAAATCAAAGACGACACAAACAGTTGGAGAGATATATCGTATTCCTGGATTGGAAGAATCAATATTGTGAAAATGTCTATACTATACAGAGATCCTCAGATTCAATGCAATCTCTACCAAATTACCAATGACATTTTTCACAGACCCAGAATAAAAGATTTCACAATTTGTATGAAAACACAAAAGACCCTGAATATCCAAAGCAATCTTGAGAAAGAAGAATGAACCTGGAAGAATCAAGCTTCCTGACTTCAGATTATACTACAAAGCTACAGTCATCAAGACAGTATGGTACTGGCACAGAAACAGAAACATAGATCAATGGAACAAAATAGAAAGCCCAGAGATAAAACCACACACTTATGAGCACCTTATCTTTGACAAAGGAGGCAAAAATACACAAAGGAGAAAAGACAGCCTCTTCAAGAAGTGGTGCTGTGAAAACTGGATAGCTACATGTAAAAGAATGGAACTAGAACACCTCCTAACACCATACAAGAAAATAAACTCAAAATGGCTTAAAGACCTAAATGTAAGATCAGAAACTGTAACACTCCTAGAGGAAAACATTAGGCAGAACACTTGATGACGTAAATCCACAGCAGCATCCTCTGTGACCCACCTCCTAGAGTAATGGAAATAAAAATAAGCAAGTGGACCTAATTACACTTAGAAGCTTTCACACAGCAAAGGAAACTATGAACAAGGTGAAAAGACAACCCTCAGAATGAGACAAAATAATAGCAACCGAAACAATGACAAAGGATTAATCTAAAAAATATGTGAGCAGCTCACACAGCTCAGTATCAGAAAAACAATACAATCAAAAAGTGGGCAGAAGACCTAAACAGACATTTCTCCAAAGAAGACATGCAGACGGCTGACAAACGCATGAAGAGATGCTCAACATCTCTCATTCTTAGAGCAATGCAAATCAAAACCACAGTGAGGTACAACCTCACACTGGTCAGAATGGCCATCATCAAAAACTCTGCAAACAATAAATGCTGGAGATGGTTAAACACAGCAATGATGGTTAAAGACACTCACATTTGAGTCAGTTTGAATAACGTGGATGAACCTAGAGCCTATTATACAGAGTGAAGTAAGTCAGAAAGAGAAAAACAAGTATCGTATATTAATGTGTATATATAGACTCTAGAAAGAGGATACAGGTGAACCTATTTGCAGAGCAACAGTGGAGGAGAAGGCATGGAAAACAGCCTTGTGGACACAGTAGGAGAGGGAGAGGGAGGGAAGAATTGAGGGAGTTACATGGAAACCTATACATTACCACGTGGAAAACAGAGAGCCAGTGGGACGTTGCTGTATGCTGCAGGGAGCTCAAACCCACTGCTCTGGGACACCCTAGAGGGGTAGGAAGGAGCAGGAGGTGGGAGGGAGCTTCAGGAAAAGGGGACATACATAAGCCTATGGCTGATTCATGCCGATGTGTGGCAGAAGCTGATACAATACTGCAAAGCAATTATCCTCCAGTAAAAAACTGTTTTAAAAAAGAATGAAATCAGAACAGTTTCTAAGGTCACAAAAATAAACTCAAAATGTCTTAAAGACCTAAATGTAAGACCAGAAACTGTAAAACTCCTAGAGGAAAACATAGGCAGAATACTCTTTGACATAAATGACACAGCATCCTCTTTGACCCACCTCCTAGAGAAAAGGAAATAAAAACAAAAATAAACAAGTGGGACCTAATTACACTTAAAAGCTTTTGCAGAGCAAAGGAAACTATAAACAAGGTGAAAAGACAACCCTCAGAATGAGAGAAAATAATAGCAACTGAAACAACTGACAAAGGATTAACCTAAAAAATATACAAGCCGCTCACACAGCTCAATATCAGACAAACCAGCAACAATCAAAAAGTGGGCAGAAGACCTAAACAGACATTTCTCCAAAGAGTACAATGGCTGATAAAGACTTGAATAAATGCTCAACATCTCTCATTATTAGAGAAAAGCAAATCAAAACCATAATGAGGTATCACCTCACACCAGTCAGAATGGCCATCCTCAAAAAAATCCACAACTAAATGCTGGAGAGGGTGTGGAGAAAAGGAAACTCCCCTGCACTGTTGGTGGAAATGTAAATTGATACAATCACTATGGAGAAAGGAGATTCCTTAAAAAAAAAAAAAAAAAGAGAAACTAGGAATAAAACTACCATATGACCTAGTGATCCCACTATTGGGCCTAAACCCTGAGAAAACCGTAACTGAAAAAGACACACGTATCTCAGTGTTCATTGCAGCACTATTTACAATAGCTACGACAAGGAAGCAACTTAGATGTGAGTCAACAGATGAATGGATAAAGTTGTGGTCCATAAATACAATGGAATATTACTCAAACATAAAAAGGAATGCTTTCGAGCCAGTCCTAATGAAGTGAATGAACCTAGAGCCTATTATACAGAGTGAAGTAAGTCAGGAAGAGAAAAGCAGGTATTGTATATTAACACATATATATGGAATCCAGAAAAATGGTACTGATGAACCTGCCTGCATGGAAAGAATGGAGATGCAGACTTAGAGAATGGATTTTTGTACACAGCTGAGTTGCGGGGGGGAGTGGGAAGCAAGGGTGGGAAAAATTGAAAGAGCAACATTGAAACTTATACATTACCATATGCAAGACAGATCGCTAATGGGAAGCTGCTGTATAACACAGGGAACTCAACGCGGTGCTCTGTGGCAACCTAGAGGGTTGGGATGGGGTGGAGGGAGGGAGGGAGCTTCAGGAGGGAGGAGACATATGTACACCTGTGGCTGAGTCACGCTGTTGTATGGCAGAAGCCAACACATTGTAAAGCAATTATCCTCCAATTAAAAATAAACTTTAAGAAAATGAGATTAAAGGGATCAAATGGCGACCCCAAAGACCTCCACCCTCACAGCAGTGCACCTGATTGGTGGGTGGGCTGAGAGATGCTGTGTCAGACTTAAACAGCTGCCCTGCCTCTCCTATCACACCTAAGCTGCTCAACTTCAAGTCCCACAACTAATATCCATTCAACAACTTATTACTGAGTATCTACTCTGGGCCAGGTGTGGCTGGGGCATGGGGGACACCCTGCAGAGCCAAACCAGACACAGTCCCTGTGTGTCTAGAATAGAGAAAATTAAAGGACCCACAAGCAAATGATAACTAATGGTAAATTTTTGTTTAATTGCTAAGTTGTGTCCAACTCTTTTGAGACCCAATGGACTGTAGCCCGCCAGGCTCCTCTGTCCATGGGATTTTCCAGGCAAGAATACTGGAGTGGGTTGCCATTTCCTTCTCCAGGGGATTTTCCCAACCCAGGGATCAAACCCATGTCTCCTGCATTGGCAGGCAGATTCTTTACCACTGAGCCACCTGGGAAATACTAGGTTGGGAAATAAACTAGGGGGAGGAGATAGCGATGGGGAAATGTTTTTGATGGCTGTTTCAGGAAGGCCTCTCTGATAAAGAAACAAAGAAGTATTTATCATTTATAAATAGTATTTGTCCTCCCTCATCTTCAGAGCTCAGTCAGTTTCCCAGCTTGGAGAACCGTTGGCATGGTGGGCACCCGTGTGATCCCAGAGGCCCTTGAAGAAAACAGGGAGGGTCTGAGCATCACAGAAGAGGATGCTCTGATATTATGACATTTTGAGAAAGGCGCTGAGGGTGTTTCTCCACTAGCACACTCAGGTTGGGAAAAGGCTGGGACTGGGATGCTGAGTCTAGAGTACTGACTGGGACAGTCCAAGACCAGTTACAGGATCCCATCACAGAGGTGCGTCGTTCTGCAAGAGCGCCTGAGACAAGAAGAGGTCCCAGGTCACGCTCCAACAGAACCAACTTCAACAGCAAGAAAGTCATCTTAAAGTTGAACTGCTCAGCCTTCCAAATTGTGAAATAACGGCCTGAATTTAAAATCTTCCAAGCTAAACTCGGTGGTTTTGCTTTTTTATGGTTAATAGAAGTAGAGCTATTCTGTGTTCAGGATTAGAATTTATCTGTAAGTTATTCTGGTATCAGACACACAACTGTTGGTCTTCCCAGATGGCGCTAGTGGTAAAGAACCCACCTGCCAATGCAAGAGGTATAAGAGACGCAGGCTTAAACCCTAGGTCAGGAAGATCCCCTGGAGAAGAAAGTGGCAACCCACTCCAGTATTCTTTCCTGGAGAATCCCATGGACAGAAGAGCCTGGAGGTCTGCAGTCTGTAGGGTCACACAGTCAGACATGACTGAGCGACCTAGCTTGCACACATACAAACGTTACTGTACATGATACATATGATAGAAGTACAACTTCACATAACTGTAATCAATAAAAACACACTGAAACCTTAAAAATAATATCGACCACATTGTAGCGGTATGTGTGTGCTCAGTGCCTCAGTCAAGTCTGACTCTTTGCGATCCTGTGGTCTGCAGCCTGCCAGGTTCCTGGGTCCATGGAATTTTCCAGGCAGGAATACTAGAGAGGGTTGACATTTCCTGCGCCACGATCATATTATTATAAACAATGTTTATTAAGAAGTAGAGAAGCAAGAAGATACAGGGCTCTCTGAGTGAAGAACATTCCCGGTAGAGGAAGCAGTGTGTGCAAAGGCCCTGAGAATGGGACAAGCCAAGGACTTCGGCTTTTACTCTCAGTGTGAGAAGGTAAATTGCTCTTTAGAGCAGACCAGATGGCAGACGTCTTTTCTTTCATGCCTATCAGATTCAAAAAGCTAATCCACACTTCCAGGGAGTTGACCCACCTTGTCCAAGGCCACTCACCATCCAAACGCCCCTCCCTATTGAGACAGAAAACAATAGACTACATGCCGAACGCACGTGCAAAGCCCTGTTTTCATTACCAGAAAGGAGGATGGAGGGAATGAATGAACACAGCCTCCTCCTCACCCTGAACAGTCATATTTAATGTACAGATCACAGAGGAAGGTAACTCATACACAATTAGTAACAAATTGAAAAATCAAAGCAAACCAAGTTAAAAAGAGACGCAGCAAAGAAAACATGCCTTCTAAATCAGCCTTTCTGAGCTGCTTCGGGGTACCCTGGAGGGTGCTGTGAAATACCAAGCTTGCCAGTACTTCTGATGCAGGTGTGGTCCTGCCAAGGGCAGGCACAGTGTCTCCCATGCCTCCCGGGAACTCAGGTGATCAGTCTCCAGAGATGCCGAGATGACGTTAAGTGTGTGTCTTGGGCTGGCCATTGTGCTAAATGCTTTACCTGCCTCGTCTCCTTTAATCCCCGCCACTCAAATCCTGGGAGGTAGGGAGGGTTTTCTCCCATTTTACAGAGAAGAACACTGAGTCCCAGAGAAGTTAAGCTAAAGGTATGAAGTTTACATTCATTTGAATCCTTGTCGATTCAGGAAACTTGTATAATCTTAATTAAGAATGGAAAAATTGGCCCAGAGATGGGAGATTGGAAAAGATGAGGTCAAGCTTTAGAGAGAGAAAGAGGTAGAGAGGCAGTATTTGCTGAGGCACAAGACAAGGGGTCTTTCTCTCACATCTCATTCATTCTGTGTGACTGCTCTGCAGGACAAGGATTGTTAGTCCAACATTCCAGATGAGGAAACAAGCTTGGAGGCATTGCTGGACCTGCCCAAGGTCGCTGAACGGTAGCAGAGCCCAGATTCCAAGCCAGGGGTGCCGGGCTCAACAGCCCACCGCTGCTTCTGCTCCTGGTCCTGCCGCCTTGTCCGGGGACTCACTGCCTCTGGGAAGTGGCCCCAGCTTTTCCTGCGACTTGCTGCGTGACCCTGCGCCTGTGGCTGCCCTCTCTGGGTCTCAGTTTCCTCTTCCATAAAATGTGGAGGTGGGTGGAACCATCTTCCAGGCCCCCTTGACAGTGAGCCTCTGAGTCTATGGCAATCAAGAAGCAAAACACAGACCAAAGCAGATCACTTGCTGACTCCTATGCTGGGCAGCCCACAAGAGAGAGCACAATCCCTGTTGCTGTGTCTGTGACCCAGCCTCACCCCGGCCTCCCCACCACCTGTGCTCTCTGAGCTGATAGGGCTTCTTGCCCTGGACAGTCAGAGATCTGCCCCACTCCTGGTTTCCCCTCTCCCCTCATCCCCCACATCTGCTCCAAACCAAATCCAGTACCTTCTATGTCCTTAGCTCCTCTTTCAATGGCCCCCACAGTCTCCACCCCCAAGGCAGGTGCTTGATTCCTCCCTGTCTCTCCCACAGGCCACACAGAGCCCTGAGCTGGTCCCCCTGCCCCCAGTGTCTTCCATGAGAGTAGCCAGGATCCTTGCTGAATCAGACCTTCTGTATGCTCCAAACCTTTCTTCAATGATGCCCAAAAGCTTATAAGACGAATCCTTGAGCGTGACATCTGACGCTCAAAACTCTTCAAGATCTGGTCCTAATCAGCCTCCATCAGTTAATTTCCTCCCTCCAACCCCGTCCTCCTCCCTACATGTCAGTCATGGGGTCCGCTTTTCCACCTCACTGCCACAGTATATGCTATTTTTCCAGTTGATACTTCCAGCCCTCCCCTCTTCTCTGCTCCCTGCCTGATTCAAATGCCGTCCCCCAAGATGTCCCAGAGAGGTCACAGTCTTTCCCTTCCCTCCGTTCCCATGAATCTTTTTACGACTGTGATTTATTTGATTCTGTATCTCCAGTGCCTGGCACCGAGCCTGACATATGGGATGGATGTTGATGCATATTTGATGGATGAATGGAAGTTTGACATCTCATTCCTTCGTGGGCCAGGGATTTGTTTTCGTCTAGAATGTCAGGTTACCCGAGAAAGCTCTGTCCATCACCCAGAGCACTGCCGCCTGCATAAACAATGTCTCCCAACATCCCCTTCGCTCATGCCCTGGAGTCCTGCCAGTTTGGCATCTGAATGTTCTCTCCCTCTCATTGTCCCCTTCCTCTGATCTGTGAGCCTCTTCCTCCTCTCCTTGGTCCCCCTTGAACCCTAAGGCCCTCAGTTCCGGGGCAGTTCCGTGTAGCAGAACAATGTGAGAAGTTGCCATGACTTGCTCCTTGAGACACACATCTATTCTGTTCTGTTTTTTGTTTTTTAGGAAAGACATACAACCAATAAGATCTAACTAAGTGATGACTATCCAAAAGTGAAAGCCCACGCAGCACAGGAAATGACAAGGCAGCTCTATAGATATTTCCAAGATGGAATTACGGTCTACTGTGAAGTGAGAAGTCCCAACGGAATCCAGTTTGTATGATATGACTCCATCCTGGCAAAGATGGAACAAGTCTGAATGGCTACACACCAAAATGTCATGGGGTCCATTTCTGGATGGTGGGGGTTATGGGTTATTTTTACATTTATCCTCACACTTTTACACTGTCTGATGTTTTTACAAAGAGCATGAAATTTTATGTTCAGAAAAACAATAAGTGCTATTTTCATATTGAAATAAAAAGAATGAGGAAGAGGGCAGAGAGGAGAGGAGAGAAGGGAAAACTTCATCAGAAGCAGACAAAGATAACTACCCCCCTCCCCCACCCCCACCAAAGACACTCTAAGCTTTTCCTGCCAACTCACCTGGGGCACCCACTGCCCAGGTAAGACCACCTGACTGTGATCCCAGAATCTAGTCCCCCACCGCCAGGCCACGCTTCAGGGACCAGGTTCCTTGTCATCTAATACTCAGCTCCCTATCACACCCTTGTGCCTTTTAGCTGAGGAGTAAGACAGCTCATCAGGACTGTTGGTTCAGACCAGCCCATTTTGTTCCTCTTCCTCTGAATGAAACTCCTAGACAGGAACCCAACCCCCTACCCCCATAGTCATAAGGAGAGACTCATGTGGAAACACTGTACAAATGGCCAACTTGGCCCCATGTGAAGTCTCATTCCTTCAAGGCACACGATGGGACCCCACAGTGGATGGTTTGAATTGGTTAAAGCTGGGACATGAATCTGCAGGGTGCTGGGCTTCCACACAGAGGCAGTTAAGTCCTGGCCCCTCTCCCTAGTGTCAGGATTGCATTGACCTGGTTATTTAATTCCCCTGGGCCTCTGTTTCCTCACCTGTAAAGTGGGGACAAAACAATATAGTCAGACGGCCGAAATACTGCAAGTTTGGTTCCAGACCACCACAATAAAGCGAATATTGAAATAAAACATATCATATGATTTTTTGATTACCTGGTGCGTATAAAAGGTGTGTGTGTGTGTGTGTGTGTGTGCGTGTGTACACGCGCTTAGTCACTCAGTTGTGTCCAACTCTTTGTGACCCTCTAGACTGTAGCCCACCAGGCTCCTCTATCCATGGGATTCTCCAGGCAAGAATACTGGAGTGGGTAGCCATTCCCTTTTCCAGGCCATCTTCCCAACCCAGGTATTAAACCTGGGTCTCCTGCATTGCAGGCAGATTCTTTACCACCTGAGCCAGCAGGGAAGTCTATTAAGTGTGCAGTACTATTACGTCTGAAAAACAGTATACATAACTCAATTTTAAAATACTTTATTGTTAAATAATACTAACCATCATCTGAAGCTTCAGCAGGTTGTAATCTTTTTGCAGCAGTAACATCAAATGTCACTGATCACAGGTCACCATAATAAATATAATAATAATGAAAAATTTTAATAGACTTGATTTTTTAAAGTAGTTTTGGGTTCACAGCAAAGTTGGGCAGAAAGCACAGAGATTTCCCACACACCCCATGTGCTCACTCAGGCCTCACCTCCCACATTGCCAACATCCCCCACCAGGGTGGTACATTTGTTACAGCTGAGAATCATAGATTGACACATTGTTACCAAACAAAGTCCACAGTTAAAATCAGGGCTCACCCTTGGTGTTGCGCCTTCTATAAGTTCAGACAAATTTATAATGACATGTGTCCACCATGATAGTATTGTACAGAGAAGCTTCATGCCATATAAATTTTTGTTTTAAAATTCATTTAGCTAATATTTTATTTGAGATTTTTACATCTGTATTTTTTATTGAAAGAAGTTAGCAAAGCATTGTGGGAATCACCAAAACGCAGCCCAGAGACATGAAACGAGTAAATGCTGCTGGGAAACGGCACCGGCAGATTTGTCTGATGCGTAGTAGCCACAAACCTTCCATCTGGAAAAAACGTAACATCTGCAAAGTACAATAAAACAAGATCTGCTGGTACAGATGTCACCGGACTGGTGAGGGCTGAACCAGAGGACAGGCATACAGCACTCAGCACAGTGCCTGGCACTTAGCAGGCACTTAATAAATGGCAGCTTTTATTATTATTAGCAGAATTGTTTTAAACCTGCCGTGGGTGGGTCCTAGACAGGCCAAGGCTATTGGCAGCCCCGCTAACAACAGAAGCTCGGTGTGTCCCCATCGGTTACCATTACGAGGCTGGCAACGCCTGAGGGATTCTGATGGAGGGAAAATCAATTGGGGTGCATGCACGAGGGAAAGAACTACATTTGTCAGGGAGGGTTGTTGCCCAAGAGAAATACAAAGGGCTCCTTTTAGCTCATTCTCTTTCCTCCATGAGAACATCTAGTCTTATTAAAATACAGTGAGGAGCATGGTTCACCTTCATCACAGCTAGTTGGGAAGCAGAAGATGCTCAGGCAAAGCAGAAGAAGGAAGCAAGCCATCTGTCTGTTGGGGCCAATGCCTAAGGCGTCTCTAAGGATCAGGATGAAGAGAAGGCGCCTGTGTGTGTGGTCAGCAGCAAGAGCACCCCAGACAGGGCTCAGGTGCAGGGAACCTGTGCAGGACAGGTCTTGGGCATGGGGTAGGCTTGTGTGGTCCCGGATCATCTTTTAATACCAGCACCTCTCCTCCCACTTCTGAGTCCCACCTGTCCCAGCCAAGTCTCTCAACTCAATGTCCCCACTGATATTTTCAGCCCACATTTGCCAGTCCCATCCGTGGGTCTGGGTCCATTTTTTCATTCAGCCCATGGATCTGTATGGATGCCTGCTGGGTGCTGGGAGACACAGAAATGTAACTGATTCAAACCTTCAGGGGGTGTGTCCTCTAATCACTGAGATGTGACAGGTGCACCAACATACTCAATCACGTCAATCCATCAGGCCACTCTCCTGCTGAAAAGTCTACAGGGTCTCCGAGCACTTGCATGATGGTATCCAAAGCCTTGAGCCCAGCATCTGAATCCTCACAATCAGCCATAAGTAACCGGCTGCAGCCCCATCCTTCCTCTTCTCCCATCACTCTGCCTCCTCTGATCCAGCCTGTTGAACACCAACGTGGTCATGCCTCTGGGTCTTTGCCCCTACTATACTCTCCTCCTTGGGACACATTTCTGCACTTCCTTCAATGTCCTGCTCAAATACCCATTTCTCCATCTCCCTTATCAAGGAACTCCAGGAAAGTTTGGTCTCTTTTCCTTCTGTTTCCAAAACATCAGATGCTAATATTCATTTCAGCACTTACAGTGCTATTATATATATATTTATACATGTTCATATTCCCCATTGATCTGTGAGCTCTCTGAAGGCAAGGCCCATGTCCTAGAAATATTTTATAATACAACAGTAGGGGATTAATAAATGTTTGCCTAATATAATAGAGACGGACAATAAATATAAGGAAAAAATGCTCAACCTCCCTAGTAGTGGGGATTTCCCTGATGGTCTAGTGGTTAAGACTCTGTGACTCCGCCACAGGGAGCACAAGTTTGATTGTTGGTCGGGGAAGTAAGATCCCATATGCTGCGCGATACCACCAAAAAGTTTTGCTTCCCTGTAGCTCACATGTTAAAGAGTCTACCTGCAATATGGGAGACCCGGGTTTGATCCCTGGGTCAGGAAGATCCTCTGAAGAAGGAAATGGCAACCCACTCCAGTAGTCTTGCCTGGAAAATCTCATGGACGGAGGAGCCTGGTGGGCTACAGTCCATGGAATCACAAAGAGCTGGACATGACTGAGAGACTAACACTTTCCCTAGGAGTAAAGGAAATGCAAATGATAACAAAAATAAGATGTCATTTTCACATACTGGAGTAGCAAAAATTGTAAATGATTGATAATATCCAGTTCTGGTGAATATATAAAGGAAAGGACTGGAGAGAACAGGAATTGCCACAATCTTTTAGAAGTAATCTGCTACCAGTTAGAATAAGTATGCCTGTTGACTCTTCACTAACTCTATTATGAATTTATCCTATAGAAATAAAAGCACTTGCACATAACAGATATTGCTTATCTATTGCTTCATAACAAATTACCCCAAAGCTTAGATGCTTGAGACAACACCCATGTATCATCTCACAGTTTCTCTGGGTCAGGAATCCAAGCACTTCTTAGCTGGGTCCTCTGGCTCAGAATCTCTCGTGAGGCTGCCTTCAAGGCTTCTGTTGAGGGGCTTCTCTGGTCGTCCCATGGTTAAGAATTCACCTGCCAATACAGGGGACACAGGTTCAATCCTTGGTCTGGGAATTAAGATCCCACATTCCATGGGGCAACTAAGTTTGTTCACCACACCTACTGAGCCTGTGCCCTAGAGCCCGTGCTCCACAGCAAGAGAAGCCGCTGCAATAAGAAGCTGACGCACGACCACAAAGAGTAGCTCCCTCTCACTTCAGCTAGAGAATGCCTGCACACCGCAATGGAAACCCAGCACAGACAAAAGTAATAAACAAACAATTTTTTTTACAAAGGTGTCTGCCAGGGATGCAGTCATCCAAAGGCTTGATTGTGGAAGGATCTGTTTTCAAGCTCACCTGCATGGTTGCTGGCACAATCAACTTCTCCAAGGCTTTTGGATGGAGGTCTTCAGTTCCTCACCGGTGGTTGGCCAGAAACCACCCTCACTTCCTTGCCAGGTGGCTGTCTGTATCAGAACAAGCCCAAGAGGAGAGCCAGAGAGAGAAGACCAAGACGGCAGAAGCTGCAGTCTTTTGTAACTAATCCCAGAAGTGACATCCTATCACCGCTGCCATATTCTAGTCATTAGAAGCAGGTCGCTGGGTCCGGCTCACACTCAAGGAGAGGAGAATACACAAGGGCATGAATACAGGAGGTAAGGGTCATTGGGAACCATGTCGGAAGCTATCTACACAGGTTGTGTGTGTGTGTGTGTGTGTGTGTGTGTATGTTAGCATGAATCGCAAAGAAAGCAATGAAAAGAACTCTCCAAACCAGAGGTTCCTGGGGAAAGGAGCAGGATTGGAGAGGGAAGAAAAGTAGAAGCAGTAAATTCTTGATTTTTTTTTTTTTTGCGAATCTCTATTTCATTTGACTTCTGAAATAAGTAAGCATTGCTTTTACAACTCAATAAATTAAATAAACATATTAGAATATCAGATAATCAATGCCAAAAGTATCCTGTGAATTGAAAGGGGAAAATCCATCCCAGCTTAGAGAGAGAGGCGGAAAATCAAGGAAGGCTTCACAGAGGAGATGGTATTTGGAGTGAATCTTGAAATACAGGCTAAGCTAGGATGTGCAGAAATGGTAGGAGTGGCACAGGAAGAGAAGGACGAAACAGAAGGGAAATTAACTGTCCAAGAGCCAAAGAGCGGTCAAGGTGACCAGGGGGACAGAGCCCACACACTCAGTTGAGGCACTGGGCCAACCAGACGTGTGTCTACCTGACTTTCTCCATCCCCAAGTCAGAGGGACTACAGAAGGCTCTTTAGAGGCTGTGGCAACTGCCAGGGTCTCTGGCAGAAGGTTCTAGACTTTTGTACCTGCTCATACTGCTGCCAAACCCCAATCACAAGCACTAGTTCCATTCTGGAGAAGGCAATGGCACCCCACTCCAGGACTCTTGCCTGAAAAATCCCATGGATGGAGGAGCCTGGTAGGCTGCAGTCCATGGGGTCGCTAAAAGTCGGACACAACTGAGCTACTTCACTTTCACTTTTCACTGTCACGCACTGGAGAAGGAAATGGCAACCCACTCTAGTGTTCTTGCCTGGAGAATCCCAGGGACGGGGGACCTGCTGGGCTGCCGTCTCTGGGGTCGCACAGAGTCGGACACGACTGAAGTGACTTAGCAGCAGCAGCAGTCCCATTCTAAGAGGTCTGTGGGCAAAGGCCCTCAGGAGCCTAAAGCTTGTCCTATTGAAGCTCTCCAAAGAGACCCAGTGGGAGAGGAGAAATGCCAACACCTCCTTCCTCTCTCCGTGGCTGCACTTAAGGAACCTCTATTCATCTCAGAGACAGAGTTCACGCTCTGCTTGCTGTCTGGAGCAAATCCCTCCTTGGCCATTAACTTCATTAAATTCAACCAAGCTACCTCTAGAGAGAACCAGCTCCATCAGAGCCACAGTGCCGGGCTGGCTTCCACACAGTGGTCCCTGGGACAAAAAAAAAAAATTAGAAACACAGACCTGAATCCAGCAAAAGGGTTGTGGTTATATATAAAAGTAAACCACAAGAAACGTAATCCTTCAAAGACTTTCCCCATCACCTGCTCTGGGAGAGGCCTCACACTGGGCTTCGGGGGTGGGGGAGGCTGAGAGCTAGCTCCGTGGCCTGGTTGTGGCCCTTGGCCATATTGATGTCGTTGTTGTTGCCGTTGTTCAGCCGCTCAGTCATGTCTGACCTTTTGTGATCCCGTGGACTGTAGCATGCCAGGCTTCCCTATCCTTCATTATCTCCCAGAGTTGGACCAAACTCGTGTCCATTGAGTCAGTGACGCCATCCAAACATCTCATCCTCTGCCACCCTCCTCCTCCTTCTGTCTTCAATCTTTCCCAGCATCAGGGTCTTTTCCAGTGAGTCAGTTCTTCACATCAGGTGGCCAAAGGATTGGAGCTTCATTCAGCATTAGTCCTTCCAATGAATATTCAGGGCTGATTTCCTTTCAGATTCACTGGTTTGATCTCCTTGCAGTTCAAGGGACTCTTAAGAGACTTCTCCAGCACCACAGTTCGAAAGCATCAGTTCTTTGGTGCTCAGCCTTCTTTATGGTCCAACTCTGACATTTGTACATGACTACTGGAAAAACCACAGCTTTGACTTTACAGACCTATATGCAGGGGTTAAGAAAACTGTATCAGTCCATCCAGCAGGATGGTATTGTGGATAAGGGAGGTGGGCAGTCAAGGACAGTTTCACAAAGAGGAAGAGACAGGTGAACTGGGTTTTGAAGAGTGAGAAGGAGGCTGATGAGAAGAGAGAGAGATCAGGTACTTCAAGCAGAGGAAACTGCACAGGCAAAGATGTGGCATCTGGGTCTGCAGTTCAGTGGGGCTGGAACAGGAAAGAGGGGAGAGGAAGGGGAGGGGAAGGGTAGTGGGAGCTGAGAGAGGAAGAGAGGACAGGGCAAGCCGATGAGAGCGCTTACAAGACAAAGTGTGACGAGGTTTCTTGACTGTAACCTGGGGGCTGTGGTTCATTAAAGACCATTTTTTAAAGTATAACCAGTGGGGAAAGATACATAAATGGATGGAGAAAGAAAGACAAGACGAGGAATAGACTTTTACTTATGTCTTTCAGGGTTTTTTATAGAAAGTCTATTATTGTTACATTTTTTTTTAGAATTTTACACTTTCTCTCTTGGCTAAGATGGCAAATAATTGACAATAGCTGTGATTTATTGAGGACTTAACACTGAGGTCTTTCCACACATTATCTTGCTTAATAACCAACTCCCGGAGTTTACTCAAACTCATGTCCATTGAGTCAGTGATGCCATCCAACCATCTTATCCTCTGTTGTCCCCTTCTCCTCCCACCTTCAATTTTTCCCAGCATCGGGGTCTTTTCAAATGAGTCAGTACTTCGCATCAGGTGACCAAAATATTGGAGTTTCTGCTTCAGCATCAGTCATTCCAATGAATATTCAGGACTGATTTCCTTTAGGATGGTCTGCTTGGATCTCCTTGCAGTCCAAGGGACTCTCAAGAGTCTTCTCCAACACCACAGTTCAAAAGCATCAATTCTTCAGCGCTCAGCTTTCTTTATAGTCCAAATCTCACATCCATACATGACTATTGGAAAGCCATAGCTTTAACTAGATGGACCTTTGTTGGCAAAGTAACGTCTCTGCTTCTTAATATGCTGTCTAGGTTGGTCATAGCTTTTCTTTCAAGACACAAATGTCTTTTAATTTCATGGCTGCAGCCCCCATCCATGGACTGTAGCCCACCAGGCTCCTCTGTCCATGCGATTCTCCAGGCAAGAATCCTGGAGTGGGGTGCCATTTCCTTCTCCAGGGGATCTTCCCAACCCAGGGATCAAACCCAGGTCTCCCACATTAGAGGCAAATGCTTTAACCTCTGAGCCACCAGGGAAGCCCAATCCTCACACTAACCCTCTGAAATAGGTACTATCATACCCATTTGCCTGATGAGAAACTGAAGGCCTGGGAGACAAGGCGACGCTGAAGGTCACACACACACACACATAAGCAAATGAGCCAGAATTTGAACCCGAGTTTGCTGACCCCAAGCCTGAGTTCCTAACACTCAACCCCACAGCTTCCTGGTAGTACACAGGACAGGAAGCAAGCTCGTTACTTTCACAGATGCAGTGAGGCCAGGAGACAACAGAGCCAGCTTTGAACCATCTGGGTAGGCTGGGGCCCTGGACACCAGGCCAACATGCCAGGATGAAATGTATAGGCAAAGATGTGAAGTCCTGGACTTGGGAGCAAAGCCTCCGCCCAAGCAGTCTCACCAGACTCATATACTGTGCTGATCCCAGAGTCCCCACTTGCTTCCTGGCCCTAGGTCAGGAGAGTCAGACTAGGAAGCCCTCATCCCATCGGAGGCAGGGACAATTGGTGGACTGGGGATAAGCTCCGGTTGATTTCAGCCCATAGCCTCTGGCAATGGCTGATCCCTTTGTCACTTCTGTTCCCATCACCATCTGCACTAGCCTCCCCTCTGGTGGCCCTGATGAAGCTGGGGTTCAGCCCTGGACCACCTCAACCTTGGAGAAACAAGGTTGAGACGAGGGAGGTTGGAAGACCCTGCTGGGTGACTTCAGGGGATCACCCTAGTGGCCAATAAGTGGTTTATAAGTTTGTTTGTTTTTTTAATCTGCAGACCCTTCTCTTCAATTGAATCTTATCTGGAGCCCAGTATGTGAACTGGGTGATGTAGGAGTATCTCTGGTTGAAATCATGTTGGGGCTGGACTCCCCACTCATCTTCCAACACCCCAGGGGTTCCTGAGAGGTCTGGAAGGGGTCAACTGAACACAGTATGAAACCCACTAAGCTAGATCTTTAAAAGGCCCCTAGCTCAGAAATGCTCTGACCCTCTAATTCCTTGTGAATAATCCTAGAACAAACACATATCATTAACTTTGCACCATGCACTAAGCTAAGGATGTTACACAAATCCTCTCATTTAATTCTCATCATAAACCTGTAAGTACGTTCTATCATCGTGTGGCAGAGACTGCCAGCTGCCCATCCAGCTCTGTTCTCCCCTTCCTGTGGGTAGATTTGAAGCTGGACACATAGCTAGACTACATTTCCCAGCTTCCCTTTCAGTGAGGTAAGACCATGTGACCAAGTTCTGTCCAATAGCATGTGAGCAAGGGCCATGTGCCTTCCAGGCCAGGGCACTTAAGGGAGTAAGTGACCTTGAGACCCTTTACTGCAGCACTGCTTTGCTTGCACGTGGACACAACTCTCCTGCAACAACTTTACTTTGTATAGTATACAAAGAAACTATATAGAACTAAAAATAACCACATGAATGCTCAGTTAGGGCAAATTCTAGACAAATGATACAAAGAGACCCAAAAACTCCAAATGCCACTTTTAGAGAGCCTGGAGAAAAAGCAGCGGACGGCATCACTGACTCGATGGACGTGAGTCTGAGTGAACTCCGGGAGACGGTGATGAACAGGGAGGCCTGGTGTGCTGCGATTTATGAGGTCGCGAAGAGTCGGACATGACTGAGCGACTGAACTGAACTGAACTTGGAACAAAAGTAGAGCACTGAGCATGCCCCCAGCACACGACATTCTAGAAGTGGGCAAGCCACCTAAGCCACGCCTCCAGCCCCACCCCTGAACACACCCCTATCCTCGCCCCATTTAAGGAACAAGCTCAGCCCCCTCCAAGAGCAGCAAGCAAGGGAATTTGTTTGCTCTCACTCCTGGATGTTGCAGCAGGGGCCCCATTAAAGCCTTGCCTGAATTTCTTGTCTGGCCTCTGATGAATTTCTATAGGTTAAGGAAGCCAAGAACCTTGGTCAGTAACAAACCTCCTCACCTCCCACCCTCTGGCAGGGACCTGGACCACCAGAGAAACCCCGTTTTGAAATGGTGGGTTTGGGTCCCTGAATTTGCCCAGTGTGGCAGCACCCTCTGCTGACCTGCAGCCGTTTCTATTCTGCTTAAGCCATCGCAGTGCAGATGTCTGTGTGAGCAGTCTGACCTCACATAGGCCCATTTCTCAGAGGAGGAAGGTGGAAGAGATAATAACTTTCTAAGATCACCCAGCTACTAGCAGAATATTGAAGCCATTCAGTCTGATTCTAAGGGCTTTGCCCTCAAATCATGACACTCACCTCCCAGATGTTGTAAAATTAGCAATGCCCAAACTTGGAGCAACTGAGATGTCTTTCAGTGGGTGAATGAACAAATAAACTGTGGTACATCCATATAAGGGACTCTTACTCAGTGATACAGAGAAGCAAGCTAGCAAGCTATGAGAAGACATGGCAGAAACTTAAATGCATCTCACTAGGGAAAGAAGGGAAAGAAGCCCATTTGAAAAGGTTACATAGTGTAGCAGCCCAACTATGTGACATTCTGGAAGGTGCAAAACTGTGGAAACAGTGCTTGCCAGGAGTTCAGGGAAGGATGAAGAAATGGAACACAGAAGAGTTTTAGGGGAGTGACACTACTCTGTAAGATATCGTAATGCTGACATTTGTCAAAACCTCCAGAATGTACAACACAGAAAGCGAACACTAGAGTAAACTGGGGCTTTAGAGACTAAAGATGTATCAGCACTGGTTCATCAACTATTTCAAATATACCCCACTAACACCAGATGTAAATAATAGGGAAAACTGGTGGAAGAGCAGTACACGCTTTACTTTCTAATCAATTTTTCTGCAAACCAAAATTTCCTTTAAAAATAAATTCTATTAATTTAAATATATGTATAGTTTCTATAAAAATTAAGGTATGGAAAAAATACTTTTCCAGGTGCCATACACTTTTATCAACATTCATTTAATCTTCCTACTAATTTATGATGTAGGTACTGTTGTTATCCCGTTTTTCAGATGAGGAAATCAAGGGCCCGAGAAGTCAAGCCAGGACAGAACTCCTATTTGTTTGACTTCCCACCATCCTTCCTCCCCAAGACCAGCTCCCTCCACCTTCCATGGACTCTTGCCCTCCACAAGGTGGGTGCCAGCTCTCCACCCCAGAAAAGCCTGCAGGTTACATGTGCTGGCCCTTTCTCTTGGGATCCAGGTTGATTAAGGCTCAGAGCAGTCATATGAGGGAGGCTCCGAGCTCACCCAGCAAACCAAACCTCCAGACTCCCTGTGTAGTGCTCTTTCCTATGTGGAGCACTCACTCAGGTTAGATCAGTCCCAGGGCCCCTGCATCCCCCCAACACACACACACATGGGCACACATACACACACATGCCCTTCCATTCTGTCATTTGACCCTTAAACAGGCTGTGGATTTCCAGGGGACACAAAGCCCTTCAGCACTCATGCAAGCTCACATTTCTCACCAAGAACTGAGGGTCATTTGGGGACATTTTTTTTTTTCCTGGAGATTTTCAAGATCTCCTTCAAAATGCAGAACCACACCTTCACATTAGCACAAGGCATCACTTTGCCTGCTCTCTGCAACCCCTGGAGGGGGACTGGAGGAATGTATCAAATTCTTAATTTAAGAAAAAAATCCCCAGCGCCTACATGTGGTGAAAGAGCCATTTCGTATGTTGGAGATGTTAGGAAGACCGTGCTGCCTGAAAAATACTGATCTGACTACAGTTCCTGGGATGCTGGGCCTCCCTGTAAAGGAAATAGGAGCTGATCCAACTTTGGTGTTTAAAGGGCATAAGCATAGTTCGGGGACAGCATGAGGTCTGACTGTCAGGACTGTGGGCTATCCATTAGCTTAGGATGGGGGCGTGGGGGAGGGATGATTTCAACTCTACCAAGTTTGATGAAACGTGCTAACTCCATTCCACGGTAAGTGGCAGGGACAGCGCTGGAGCCAAGCAAGCAGCGTCGAAAACTCTCTAAGCCTTCCAGGACGACAGGCCCCAGTCTGTAGTTCCTCTGCTCTAGAAGGGGGAACCAAGGCTCTGGGATCCGATGAGCCCCTGCTGGCTGTGTGATCTTGGGCATGTTACCTAACATCTCTGAGCCTTTATTTCCTCCTTTGAAAAAGGTTGACACTAAACTGTAGGATTCAATGAGATAATTCAGGGAAAGCATGGAGCACATGGAAACATTCAATAATAAATGTTAGCAATTTTGTGATGATGATGATGATTAGGTGAGAGCTAGCCGGGTTCTTACAAATTATCTCACCTTCTCATTATCCAGATGGGAAAACTGAGGTCCGGAGAAGAAAGGGGACTTGCTCAAGATCATGCAGCAAGCTAGAAGATCTACGCCCCAAGTCTCTTTCTTAGACCAGGTCTTTCCCCACCACACATACTGATCATGTTGTGAGGCTATCTCAGAAATACAAAGAATATTCCAACAGCCATGTGAGTTCTACAGCAGAACCAGGTCTGGGACAAGATAATCGTTGAGAAGAGAAAGCCTGACCAAAAGGCAGCCCATTCATTTGTTGGCCACTCATCCTCTGAGCTGGCCATAATCATTCATATATGGGGGAGTTTGAACTAAGAGATATAAAAGAGTTTTTAGGGATGGGCAGTGGAGCCAAAGCATTACTACAAACAAAGCTAGTGGAAATGATGGAATTCCAGCTGAGCTATTAGAAATCCTCAAAGATGATGCTGTTAAAGTGCTGCACTCAATGTGGCAGCAAATTTGGAAAACTTAGCAGTGGCCACAGGACTGAAAAAGATCAGTTCTCATTCCAGTCCCAAAGAAGGGGAATGCCAAAGAAGGTTCAAACTACCATACAATTGCACTCATCTCACATGCAATTAATAGTAAGGTTATGCTCAAAATCCTTCAAGCTAGACTTCAGCAGTATGTGAACTGATGAACTTCCTGATGTACAAGCTGGGTTTTGAAGAGGTAGAGGAACCAGAGATCAAATTGCCAACATTTGTTGGATCATGGAGAAAGCAAGGAAATTGCAGAAAAACATCTGCTTCATTGACTATGCTAAAGCTTTTGACTGTCTGTATCACAACAATCCCTTCTTAAAGAGATTGGAGTACTAGAACACCTTACCTGTCTCCTGAGAAATCTGTATGCAGGTCAAGAAGCAATGGTTTGAACCGGACATGGAATAACTGAATGGTTCAAAATTGGGAAAGGACTACGAAAAGGCTGTGTACTATTACCCTAGTTATTTAACCTATATGATGAGTACATCATGCAAAATGCCAGGTTGAATGAATCACAAGCTGGAACAAGATTGTAAGAAAAATCAACAACCTCAGATATGCAGATGATACCACTCCAATGGCAGAAAGTAAGAGAGGCACTAAAGAGCTTCTTGATGACGGTGAAAGAGGAGACTGAAAAAGCTGACTTGACACTTAATATTTAAAAAAAACTAAGATCATGGCATCTGGTCCCATCACTTCATGGCAAGTTGAAGGGGAAAAAATGGAAACAGTACATACTTTATTTTCTTGCCCTCCAAAATCACCACCTATGGTGACTGCAGCCATGAAATTGAAAGATGCTTGCTCTTTGGAAGAAAAGCTATGACCAACCTAGATAGCATATTAAAAAGCAGAGACATCACTTTGCCAACAAAGGTCCATCTAGTCAAAGCTATAGTTTTTCCAAGTAGTCATGTACAGATGTGAGAGTTGGACCATAAAGAAGGCTGAGCATCAAAGAACTGACGCTTTCAAATTGTGGTGCTGGAGGAGACTCTTGAGAGTCCCTTGGGCTGCAAGGAGATCAAACCAGTCAATCCTAAAGGAAATCAACTCTGAATATTCATTAGAAAGACTGTTGTTGAAGCTGAAGCTCCGATACTTTGGCCACCTTATGCAAAGGGTCGACTCGTTGGAAAAGACGCTGATACTGGCAAAGACTGAAAGCAAAAGGAGAAGGGGGCAGCAGAGAATGAGATGGTTAGATAGCATTACAGACTCGATGGACAGGAGTGTGAGCAAACTCCAGGAGATAGCAGAGGACAGAGGAAACTGGCGAGCTGCAGTCCATGAGGTCGAAAAGAGTCAGATACGACTGAGCCACTGAAGAGCAATGGAGCCCAAGGCTGTGTGGATGCAGGAGGAGTGATGGGGAGGTAGGGCAGCTTAGAGAGCCATGTGATCTCAGACAGCTGAAAGGAGAGTAGTTACAAGGGTGATGGAGTATGGGCGCTGAAGCAGGCAAAGACAGCAGAATCTCAGACAGCCCTCTGGAGAGTGCTGAGACAGGGATGCAAGCCAGATGCTCAGTTAATGGGAGGCAATATTCATTAGTGTTCCTCTCCCTGGGATGGTGGGAAAGCTCTGAAAAGAGTCCAGACAGACAAGCCATCGGCCACAGTGATATCCACAGAGCAATGAAATCTAAGGACGCTGACACAGGAGGCTGGCAATAATTCCTAGGAGAGGAAACCCCACCAGGCACCCAGATATAAGAGGAGCGAGTCCCTAAGATTAGGAATTGATGGAAAGAAGTGAAGTTCTCTCAAATCCTGGACCAGAGCTCACCCACGGGCTCTATGTTCCTTCCTGTTTACCTGTGGCAGCTGTTTTCAAGTACCTGAATGGGTACTTTTCTTTTCCCCCTGCAGAAAGTAGCAGAGACTTGGAAGTTAAATTTCAGACAAAGCATCAAAAGGCAGGAGAAATCCTTCTGCATTCTTCTTGGGTTTAGAACAAAGACTGGCAGAATAGCCCAGGCTGCAGCCAGAGAGAACAGAGGCTTTTTACAATGAAATGCTCCTGTGGATGATCAGGCTGCAGAGAAGGCGAGAGGGACCCCCTCAATTCTTGCTGCTAATGAGGTTATTGGGGAGGAGGGTGGGAAAGAGGTGGCACAAAGCTACCCGGCTTCACCCAAATCTCACCATCTTCAGAGCCAGTTCTCCCCAACCAGAGTAGCTGCAGGCATGACAAGGCAGCTGGGGCTGGAACCACATGTTCTCTTTACATAAGTGGGTCTCAGGGTACGGCTGAGTGAAGCACCTACTTGGAGAGGGCACAGGGATCGCGCCACTAGAGATCAGTGACCAGCGGGAGCAGATTAAGAAGTGTTGATCAGTATGATTATCCCTGCCTCTCATTGTCCATTCGCCACTCCAGCTGCGTCCACAGGAAAATGATCTGGAGAAGCGCTGAGAAGTCCGAGAGCAAGGGCTGCCGCACACGTGGTCTGCTGAGTGGTACGACGTGGCTGGTGTCTGGGACCACTCCCCACAGGCACCATCGGCCACCCCGGAACATGAAGACAACCCCCATTGTGCGGTCAGAGTCCCATTCTCGGCCACCACCCACTTGCCCAGGTTGTCCTCCCTCCCCCTGCTTCCAGCCTTGGATTCACTTGTCCCTTGGCCCTGAACGTCCTGACAAGCACCCTCTTAAGCCCAGGAAGGCTGACCCTCCCCCTTCCAGGAGCCAGTGACTCCACATTTTCTCAAGGTTTCTGCCTTTTCCACGTCACTGATTCTGCCCTTCTTGGCTAGAATTAGACGCAAGGTAGTAGTTCCCACTGCTACTTCCTCTCCCCTCAGAGAAACGAAAGACAGGCAAGATCTCATCAGGGCCGCCTTGTCCTACCAAGTGCAGTGACCAGCAAGTGTGCAGGCTGCCCACCCTTGGGCCCACACAATGACCTGCACCCAGTCACCTCCTCCATCTTCCCCAAGAGGCTATGACCCACCATCCAGGTGCCAGGTGTCTTCTTCTCCTGCCTTCTAATGACAGTAATAAAAAAAAATTTAAACCATCATTTCTCAAAGGAAAGGAAAAGCCAGGCACGGTGCTATGTTTTACATAGATATCTCAGATAATCCTCACAGTTAGCCTGGGGGTAGGAACTCTCCCCATTTGCCAGATGCGGAAACTGAGCTCAGAGAACAAGGGTCACGCAGCTGAAAAGTGACAGAACAAGGATTTTAACTCATGCGTGTTTAACCCGAAAGTCAGGGCTGCCTACCCGGGGCTAGACGTCCACCAATGCCCTAAGGTTCCCACGAAAGGGCCCCCGTGCATTTCGACACGTTAAGAACCTACATGGCCGCTTCCTGCCCCTTCAGACCTTTGGTTGAAGTCACAGTGCCCTTCCCGTGCCACCCCTAATTCTCAGCACCTACATTCGGTGCCAGTAGGTGCCCTACAGATACCCGAGAATGGAGGAATGAATGAGTTAACAAATCCTTAGTTTCCATCCCAGGTTCACACATGTAGCTTGACCTCGCCAAGGCTAAGAGGACTGCGTCAGCTCCTTTCGTAGATGCTTTCTGTCGGAGGTCTCCCAGCACCTTCTTACAGTGGGCATCCTAACTCTACTGTCAAGCCAGCACTCCTCACAATTTTTCAGGTTTTCCTCCTTTAAAATTTGAATCAATGAACACTTATCAAGACCCTACTGTGTGCCAGGCTCTAGGAGGCCAAAGATAAAACACAAGCCACCCCATCCTCCTGGAGCTTAGTCCAGTGGCCAGGGAGGAAGACATAGGGATAATAATTCAAGTCAAACTGAGATCAGCACCTGGACTGAAACTTGGAAATGCCAAATCATCCCCCAAAAGCCGTCAGGCCCGGATCTGGGTCATCATCTGGCCCTGAAATCAATCCCCTGCCTTCATCCTGTGTTCTCAAACCAGGCACTCACCTGCCATAAACTCCTTTCTCTCCTTGGTTCCAAGAAGCAGCAGATAGATCATGAAGGCCCTCATAACCTCTGGTAAGCATCATGCCCAAGGTATCACAGGGCAAGTTGCCAGAAAAAGCTCAGAGGCTTAGGAGATTCTGAGCTTGGAGTACAGTGGCCAAACCGCTAGAATGCTATGGCTGTATTTACAGAAGTGGAGGCTCACTCATGGGCGGTGATTGTCCCTTTAGCCAGAGGTTGAAGCTCAAATGCCCAGAGGCCAAGTAGCCCAAATGGCAAAGGAGCGAAAGGGCTGGTGTAAGGCCTTGGAAAGGAAGTGCAGCCAGGCCTATCTGGACTGCAGAATGCTGGAGGGCGCAGATCTGTCCCAGGAGGGACAGCCTCTGCTCAACCCAGCCAAGAGCTCTGTCCTGTGGGAATGTGGACCTCGTGTGGCCGGGTGTCCTGTTTCTCCAGAGTAAACCAGAAAGCTTTGCCTGTGGCTCTCTGGACCTTCACACATTGGAAACAAATTCAGACTTTCTCTTTTTTTTTCATGTTTGAATCATTTGTATTTCCTTTTTTTAAACTTTTTGTTAGTGTACAGTTGATTTACAGTGCTGTGTTAGTTTCATAGCAAAGTGATTCAATTATACATATACATGAAAGAAAGGAAGTGTTAGTTGCTCAGTCATATCCGATTCTTTGTGACCCCACCAGGCTCCTCTGTCCATGGAATTTTCCAGGCAAGACTGTTGGAGAGGGTTGCCATTCCCTTTTCCAGGGAAGCTTCTCAACCAGGGATTGAACCTGGGTCTCTTGCATTGCAGGTGGGTTCTTTACCATCTGAGCCACCAAGGAACTTCACGTACGTCTCCTCTCTTTTAGATTCTTAACCCAATAGGCCATTACAGAGTACTGAGTAGAGTTCCCTGTACTATACCATAGGTCCTTATTTGTTATCTCTCTATAAAGTAGCATATGTATGTTCAAATTGTTTTCAAACACTGCAAGTTGATGGTATGTGCTGAATAAAGCATATATGTGGGCATGATGTGGCCATTGGTTTACAAACTCTGCCGTAGGCTCTGCTACTCTAGTCTCCCCTAGGGAACAGTGTTCTTTCTGTGGGCACCACTTTGAGAAATGCAGGCAAGACCCAGAGCCAAGTCACCAGAGCTATGGGGACATGAAAGCTTGCTGGGGGGGAATGGCAGAGGAGGACACATGCTTCTTGGTTACTAAGGCTGGGGAAAAGGAGGCTGGCAAAAAGGAGGCTGGCAAAGAAGAGATGCATAGATTGGGAAACTACGTTCCTAAACTAAAACTAACAGCATCTCACCAAGTGTTGGTATTTCAATTTTCTGTTATGTAACAAAGCACCCCAAATCATAGGGCTTAAAACTGGAAGGGGAAGAGGGAATGAGAAGTTAATTGTGTAATGGGTACAGAGTCCAGTCTGGAATGATAAAAAAGTTCTGGAATTGATAGCGATGACGGTTGCATGACAAGGTGATTATACTTAATACCAATGAACTGTACACTTAGAGGCAGCTAAAATGGTCAGTTTTATGCTATCTTTATTTTACCACAATAAAAAAAAAAAAGCAGTGACCTATATGGAAAAGAATCTAAAAAAGAGTTCATGTATGTATTTATATAATTGAATGACTTTGAGGTACAGCACAAAGTATCACAACATTGCAAATCAATTATATTCCAATAAAAACTCCTTCTTTAAAAAAAAAGCAGTGAATTTTATTTTGTATAAGTTAATAAAGTTGATAAATATTTTTAAAATTTTATTATTCTAACCAGATTGCACTAAATTTTACTTAGTACATTTTAACTTTCCTAGTGACTCAAATGCTAAAGAGTCTGCCTGCAATGCAGGAGACCCAGATTCGATCCCTGGGTCAGGAAGACCCCCTGGAGAAGGAAATGGCAACCCACTCCAGTATTCTTGCCTGGGAAATCCCATGGACAGAGGAGCCTGGTGGGCTAGAGTCCACATGGTCTCAAAGAGTTGGACACGACTGACTTTTATTTCATGCAATGGAATATGATGGCAGATTAAACAACTAATAGAAAAACACTTTCTCTGTCCCTCAAAAAAACCTTACAACAGTTTTTTTTTTCTTTTTCATGAGTCTGAGTATTAACCAAGGAACCTCAATTCTCCTCCACATAGCCTGTCAGCCTCTAGCTGGTCCAGCAGCGTTCCCACACAGCATGACAGTCTCAGCGCCCTGAGAGAAGAGAAAGTTGTAAGACCTATTAAGGCATAGTTTTGAAGTCCTGAGACATCACCTCTACCAGGGTTCAGTCAAGGGATCAGAGTCTCTACCAGTGCTCTGAGATAAGGCATTTATTGTGTTGGTGAAAAAGTTTGTTCAGGACTTTCCATAACATACAGTTCATTCAGGTTTTTCTGTAAGATGTTACAGAAAAAATCAAAATAACTTTTTGGCCAACCCAATATTATAGGAACCATTCTTTAACCATTATGGGATGAGCTGAGAAAGTGAAGGTCTGGAGGAAAAGTTGGAGAATCAGAGAAAGAGCTACTGATCAGCCACTTGGCGAAGTCAAGAGTATCCAGCATCAAAGTGGGACCACGCCAGGGGCAGCGGGTTGGAGACTTCTGTACAGAGCTGGTGCTGAGTGGTTTCCAACTCCATGGGTCTGCAGCCAAGTGATTGGTGGTGGGCCTGAGCCACTGTCGGCCAACAGAGTGGGCAGCCAGAGAGGAGAGCTGGATGTAGAGAGAGGCAAGCCAGGACAAGTTGAAACCTGCTGGGCACCGCTGCATCTGCTGCTGCTTCTGACTATAACAATTTCCCAAGAGTAATGGCTGCTGTGTCCCCTCCGTCTTCCAAACACCTTCCACTTTGGTGGATTCTCATCATGGTCCACACAGGGAGGGGGGTCCCAGACTCACCAACTCAAGTACCAATCACCACAGTCAGTGCACTAATGGAGAAAACTGGGCAAAAGATTTGAAATCGGGGCTGTCCTGACTGCTCTGGGAGGTATGCTCTCCAGACGTGACTGGGGGGCTTTGAGCCTGCAGGCAGACTTGTTTTAAGTAGCTCCAAAAATGAAGACTTAAAAAGGTCTGTTTTCATTCCAATTCCAAAGAAAGGCAATGCAAAAGAATGCTCAAACTACCGCACAATTGCACTCATCTCACATGCTAGTAAAGTAATGCTCAAAATTCTCCAAGCCAGGCTTCAGCAATACGTGAACCATGAACTCCCTGATGTTCAAGCTGGTTTTAGAAAAGGCAGAGGAACCAGAGATCAAATTGCCAACATCCGCTGTAAAATGGAAATTCAAGAGAGTTCCAGAAAAACATCTATTTCTGCTTTATTGACTTTGCCAAAGCCTTTGACTGTGTGGATCACAATAAACTGTGGAAAATTCTGAAACAGATGGGAATACCAGACCACCTGACCTACCTCTTGAGAAATCTGTATGCAGGTCAGGAAGCAACAGTTAGAACTGGACATGAAACAACAGACTGGTTCCAAATAGGAAAAGGAGTACATCAAGGCTGCATATTGTCACCCTGCTTATTTAACTTCTATGCAGAGTACATCATGAGAAATGCTGGACTTGAAGAAACACAAGCTGGAATCAAGATTGCCAGGAGAAATATCAATAACCTCAGATATGCAGATGCCACCACCCTTATGGCAGAAAGTGAAGAGGAGCTAAAAAGCCTCTTGATGAAAGTGAAAGAGGAGAGTGAAAAAGTTGGCTTAAAGCTCAACATTCAGAAAACGAAGATCATGGTATCCAATCCCATCACTTCATGGGAAATAGATGGGGAGACAGTGAAAACAGTGTCAGACTTTATTTTGGGGGGCTCCAAAATCACTGCAGATGGTGACTGCAGCCATGAAATTAAAAGACGCTTACTCCTTGGAAGAAAAGTTATGACCAACATAGACCGTATATTCAAAAGCAGAGACATTACTTTGCCGACTAAGGTCCGTCTAGTCAAGGCTATGGTTTTTCCTGTGGTCATGTATGGATGTGAGATTTGGATGGTGAAGAAGGCTGAGCGCCGAAGAATTGATGCTTTTGAACTGTGGTGTTGGAGAAGTCTCTTGAGAGTCCCTTGGACTGCAAGGAGATCCACTCAGTCCATTCTGAAGGAGATCAGCCCTGGGATTTCTTTGGAAGGAATGTGATGCTAAAGCTGAAACTCCAGTACTTTGGCCACCTCATGCAAAGAGTTGACTCATTGGAAAAGACTCTGATGCTGGGAGGGATTGGGGGCAGGAGGAGAAGGGGACCACAAAGGATGAGATGGCTGGATGGCACCATGGACTCGATGGACGTGAGTCTGAGTGAACTCTGGGAGATGGTGATGAACAGGGAGGCCTGGCATGCTGCAATTCATGGGGTTGCAAAGAGTCGGACACGACTGAGCGACTGAAATGAAATGAACTGAACTGAACTAAGGAAGACTATGTGGAGTCCTTGATCTCAGTCCCTCAATTTACCAGCTGTGTGAGTTTGGACAAGTTGCTTGAGATCTCTGAACCTAAGTTTCTCTATCTTCAAATTATGGGACACCTCATGAGAAGAGTTGACTCACTGGAAAAGACCCTGATGCTGGGAAAGATTGGGGGCAGGAGGAGAAGGGGACGACAGAGGATGACATGGATGGATGGCATCACCAACCTGATGGATGTGAGTTTGAGTGAACTCCAGGAGTTGGTGATGGATGGGGAGGGCTGGCGTGCTGCAATTCATGTGATCACAAAGAGTTGGACACGACTGAGCGACTGAAATGAACTGAACTGAACTGAATTCCAGCTTCATGGAGCCATACCTGGTGCGGTGTCTGACACCAGAGTTGGAACTCATTACATTCAATTTCCCTTTCCCCCAATTTCAGTGAGTGGCTATGCTGAACATAGAGATAAGCCAGGTGTTCTGCTTAAAACTGTAAGTTCTAGGGAGACAGATTTTGGATGAGGGTTAGCATCATAACCATCCAGTCCTGGCAGAGGCTCCCACCAGAAAGCTTCCCATCACAAGAGGTATACAAGCCCACTGGGAAATCAGTAGCACTAGATGGCTTCTTGATGTACTCCCTTTCCTATTTGGAACCAGTCTGCTGTTCCATGTCCAGTTCTAACTGTTGCTTCCTGACCTGCATACAGATTTCTCAAAGGCAGGTCAGGTGGTCTGGTATTCCCATCTCTTTCAGAATTTTCCACAGTTTATTGTAATCCACACAGTCAACGGCTTTGGCATAGTCGATAAAGCAGAAATAGATGGTTTTTTGGAACTCTCAATAACCTCAGATATATCTATCTTCAAATTATGAAGATAGAGGTTATATCAATAATCTCAGATATGCAGATGACACCACCCTTATGGCAGAAAGTGAAGAACTAAAGAGCCTCTTGATGAAAGTGAAAGAAGAGAGTGAAAAAGTTGGCTTAAAGCTCAACAGAAATCTAAGATCATGACATCCGGTCCCATCACTTCATGGCAAATAGATGGGGAAACAGTGGAAACAGTGTCAGACTTTATTTTGGGGGGCTCCAAAATCACTGCTGATAGTAATTGCAGCCATGAAATTAAAAGATGCTTACTCCTTGGAAGAAAAGTTATGACCAACATAGACAGCATGTTAAAAAGCAGAGATATTACTTTGCCAACAAAGGTCCATCTAGTCAAGGCTATGGTTTTTTCAGTAGTCATGTATGGATGTGAGAGTTGGACCATAAAGAAAGCTGAGTGCTGAAGAATTGTTGCTTTTGAACTGTGGTGTTGGAGAAGATCCTTGAGAGTCCCTTGGACTACAAGGACATCCAACCAGTCCATCCTAAAGGAAATCAGTCCTGAGTATTCATTGGAAGGACTGATGTTGAAGCTGAAACTCTAATACTTTGGCCACCTGATGCAAAGAGCTGACTCATTTGAAAAGACCCTGATGCTGGGAAAGATTGAAGGCAGGAGGAGAAGGGGATGACAGAGGATGAGATGATTGGATGGCATCACCGACTTAACGGACATGAGTTTGAGTAAACTTCAGGAGTTGGTGATGGGCAGAGAGGCCTGGCATGCTGCAGTCCATGGGGTCACAAAGAGTTAGACATGACTGAGCGACTAAACTGAACGGAAATGAGTTCTAAGGACTCCTATAGTTCCAATCAGTTATGGATCCACGAAAAGCTCAATGAGCTTATGGAGAAGCATTTTCCTATTAATTTCAGAAATACTGCATGTGTATTATCAACTGCCCACCTCTATTCACTGATGATGGGATTTATAAATTGGTACAACTTTCTGAAGCGCAATTTGGCACAACATATCCAGATCCTTTAAAATAGCGACAGAGAACGGGACAAATTGAGAAAGATTAGCTAGCAGGAAGCTGATATGTAGCACAAGGAGCCCAGTCTGCAGCTCTGTGATGACCTACGTGGGGGGTGGAAGGGAGGCTCAAGAGGGAGGGGATATATATATATATATATATATATATAGTTATGACTGGTTCACAATGTTGTACAGCAGAAACCAACATAACATTGTAAAGCAATTATCCTCCAATTAAAAATAATAATAATAATAAATAATTCACTAGAATAGCCATACCATTTGACCCTGTGGGATTTGTCCCAAGGAAGTAGTCTGTAATGTGCCCGGAGATATAAATACAAGAATGTGGCTTGTTTTTTACAATATGGAGGAAAAATGCAGAAATAATTAAACTGTTGAACAATAGAGGAATGATTAAATAAATTAGGGCACAGCCAAAAGATGGAAAACCAGGTTTCCATTAATCTTGTTATTTTAAAAAAAACCATATGTCCAAATAAAACATGAGGAATTTTCCTACATTTATCCTCTAGAAAAGAAAAAAAAAATCTCTTTAAATTCAAGTTCTTACAGAGTCTCCTATTAAATGCACTCTTTTTCAGTTACGTTATTTTAAACAAAGTACTGTTTGAAGAAATCGCATTAGCCCTCCTTGACCTCAATCAATGCTAGTTTGGGATGTTTAAAGAGGTCACCTATGGGAACTGGAAAAAAAGGAAGCAAAGACATTTAACAGGGATTTAGTAATTATTCTTGGGGTTAAGACCTTACAATTACAAGTGTTGGCTGTCTTTGTAAACAAGCTTTTAAAGATCACTTTTAAAAGCAATACAGTAAGTGGTAATGTTGTAGAGATCACTAGTACACACTTCTGGGACAAATAAAAAGACTCTTTTAATGTTATGCTAATAGGTACTTGTGGCTTTGAAAACAATTTCCAGAGACAACACCATACACAGATTTTTAAAGTCTTACATCTCAGTTTCATTAGACAAGAGATTTCCCTGGTGGTCCTGTGGTTAAGACTCTGAGCTCCCAACGCAGAGGCACAGTTTCAATCCCTGGTTGGGGCCCTAAGATTCCCAGTGCTGAATGGTGCAGTCTAAGAAACAAACAAATAGGAAACAAACGAACAACAACACTGAAAAAAGAGAAGCCGCAAACAAATGAGACCAAAATGGAAACGGTGCGCTGCAGACAGCTACGGTGGGTAATTTACAAAGCAGCTCCAGGATGACGAAACGTAGATATCTAAGACACCAGGAGAGTTGGTATAAACTATAAAAATGGGAAAGAATAATCCTTCTAAATTTAATGTATTTCCTGCTATATGTGGTTTTAAATATCTTTGTGCAACTAAATTTATAAATTAAACATTGTAAGTAAGCATTTGATGATTTCCCTGTTTATATATTCAAATTGGCCCCAAAACTTTTTACTGAATCTTGCATTCGGGAAAATTGGGCCATATGTTCTTGGCTACCATATAATTTAGGCCCATATGATAGTAATGAGAGAAAAATATCTGTGAAATAATATTAAATATAAAACATAAATATGCTATAATGGGATTCTAATTTTGTTTAAACACACACACAACTGTAGACATTAAAAAAAAAGATTAGAAAGACCTATATTAAAATGTTGAAAATGATTATAGCTGGGTGATGAGATTATGAAGCATTGGGTTGGCCAGAAAGTTCACTCAAGTTTTTCCACAACATCTTATGGAAAACCCCAAATGAACTTCTTGGCCAACCCAATGTATATGTGTTGAGTCCTGCCCCTAGGCCACAGGGGCAAGGCCTTGCACCAAGGCTACAGAAGCGGAGCCCAGAACCAAGGTCACCTCTGAAGCTAACTGAGGTCCACTGTAACCATTGCCAAAAGCCCCTCTGATCATCGCTAACAAGTTTCCTGACTCCCGGTTAGGCAAAAATGCCCACTCCAGTAAACAGCATACAGCTGCCCAACCAATCACCTAACACCAACCTTCCGGCAGGCATTTTCTTTGGCCTGAGGCTATAGATATTGGCTATTCGCCCACAAAAACTGTTGACTCTCCGTGGTCTGTCAAGAGGTTGGCCCACTGCACTCTCGGTGCCCACTATCTCTGCTCTTTGTTCTTAACAAACTCGCTCCCTGCAGGAATGCTCTGCATCTGGAAATTCTTTTCCAACCCATATTGGGACTACCTCAACAATATGGATTTTAAGTTTTTCTTTTTCTTTTTGGCCACACCACTGATTCTCTGATGAGGGATAGAACCCAGACCCACGGCCACAAAAGCGCTGAGTCCTAATAACCACTGGGCCTCCAGGGAATTCCCAAGTTTTCTTTTTCCTAAAGATATATTAATGTTTAACCAGGGAAAATCAGTTTTTAAAAGGCTTTTATAAAATTGCCTTCTTTCTTAGATTCTCCCTTGGGGATATTAGAATCTCTTTGGTCCTTTTTCATTCCTTAAATCTTTGGGGAACTACAGTATTGGAGGGGCCGGGAGGACTTTAATAGAAATATATTCACTGACCCAGGAAGCTGTGCCTGACACAATAATGAGAGGAGAAAAACAGATTACTAAGCAATGGCAGTCGTGTGTATGTAGTGGGATCTCCCCCTTGGAAAGGAGAGAGATGGGAAAAGAGAGAGAAAGGGAGGGAGGGGAAAAGGGAGAGGGGGAACTATAAGGGGAGGGTGTATACATATGGTGTATTTGTTTGCACACGCATGGCCATGGGTCTAGAAGGAGACTCACCAGACTGTCCCCAGGGTGGAGCAGCCCTCCACTCCCCTGCGCCTTCATTCTCCAGTTTGTACACTACATGTTTACAACAGGATGGAATGGGCTTTGTGCTGATTCTTCCCAAAAGAGGGGAACACTGAAGGTGAGCCCGGTCCATGTGTGGCTTCACTGCTCTGCAACCGAAAAAAGCGTTTCCCCGGAATTGCCACGTCCCCCCAACTCTGGGGGCACCAAGGAGTTTACAGTCAGCCCCCGGCAGCATCTCTCTGGCTTGAACCTAGTCTGCTGCTACAGACTCTGGTCTCTAAGAGGACCCAGAGACACAGCTGAGCATGGAGACCTGTTTGTCCCCTCAGAGTTTCCTGAAAGCCAGGTGCTGCACCAAGGGCTTTGCCAGCATGAGCTTAGTTCACCCTTCCCACAACCTTCTATCCGTTTTATAGGCAGAGAGACTGAGGCATTGATAGAGCGTGACATTACACGGCTGGGTGACAGAGCTGAGACTGGACCCCAGGCAGCCTGGGCACCCCGCAGGTGTCTAGTGTGTACCCACAAACACAGCCTCTCAGCTGCCACGTTAACATCTGTCACTTCCCCCACTTTGTGATCTGGTCCCATCAGTGATATCTGTCGCTAAGACCTCGGCTGCCCTCTCCCCCACCTTCCACCTGAAGGAACAAGCCACAGCCTGCGGTGGCAGCTGATACCCATCACCGAGGGTGCCAATACGGGGGCCAAGGACCCTGCTTCCCAGGCCCCCAGCCTTCCAGATCCCTCCACCACCACTGGGCAGGGCTGTGTGACTAGCGTGCTCCTGAGATTGAATTGCTACGTGAGCATCTGGGCCAGTCCCAGAATTTCTGAGACCTGCCTTGATCCAGCCTCCTCCCTCCTTCTAAGAGGTCTGTAAGGAAAAGAACCCCATCAGGAAATAAGAGAGGGCCAGCATCTTCTCATTAGCCGGTCTTTGGTCTCAACACCAATGTAAGCGTGGTGGGCTGTGCCCAGGAGGACTCTCTTTCCTAAACTGAGCTGAGCCACACTCTCTTCCCTAACCAGTGCACCATCCTATCTCCTGCACAGGCGGAAGAGAAAGAGCACACCCATGAACCCTAGATGTGCTTCCTGGGGTCCTTAATTGAGGCAGTAAGCATCCTTCTTCCTTCGGGGGTGGGGAAGAGGCGGTTTCTTGATCATTTTCAATGCTGACTCATCCTTGGGGAGGAGCACAGTGGGTGGTCGGGGTGAGGGAGCCCCACCTTGGCTACCTCAGTGATCCATTCCTGCAGCAGATGGTGGTCTTGTCACCATCAAGCCATCAGAGGGACCACCTGGGCCTTCAGCCCACCAAAGCCACCCTGCAGCCTCTGAAACCCCCATGCTAAGCTCAGCACAATCGCTCCCCTCCACCTTTTGGTGCCACACTGCCTGATACAGATGACGTAACAGATGACTGAACCCTAAAAACACCTCCTTGTTTCTCCTTGCAGACCACCACTCCCATCACTTTCCCAGGGCTCAGACAGGAACCCAGATGAGGACAGAATTGCCCCTTCCCTAAGCTGTGGACCCACCCTCACTTCCCTAAGGATGCTTTCTCACCCTGGTGTGTCCACAGACATCTTCCAGCCAGCCCTCCACATCCCCTAGGCCTTACCTAAATGTACCTAATCCCAGGTTAGTTCAAGGTGTGTGTCGGTCACTCTTTGTGACCCCATGGACTATAGCCTGCCATGGAATTCTCCAGGCAAGAATACTGGAGTGGGTAGCCACTCCCTTCTCCAGGGCATCTTCCTGATCTAAGGATCAAACCCGGGTCTGCTGCATTGCAGATTCTTTGCCATCTGAGCCACCATATAAGCCCTTCCCCTTTCTGCATCTTACTCTCCCTGCATTCACATTCTGAAAAGGCAACAGCTTTTCCCAAAATCACCATCAGTCAGAGGTCTCATCCTTGGTGGATTTGCCCCTGAATCAGCAGAGTTGTAACTGACTTCTCAGTGACCTCATGTCAGACAGAAATCATACAAATAAACTTACTTACAAAACAGAAATAGACTCACAGATTTAGAAAACAAATTTAAGGTTACCAAAGTGGGAACCAGGGATAAATTAGGTTGGGATGAACAGATGTGTGCGTGCACTCAGCGTGACTATTTGGGACCCCATGAACTGTAGCCTACCAGCCTCCTTTGTCCATGGAACTTTCCAGCAAGAATACTGGAGTGCATTGCTGTTTCCTGCTCCAGGGGATTTTTTGTATCCAGGGATCCAACCCACATCTCTTGGGTCTCTTGCATTGGCAAGTGGATTCTTTACCACTGCTCCACCTGGAAAGCCCCAGTGAACAGATACACACTACTATATAAAAAATAGATAAACAAGGACCTACTGTACAGCACAGGGAACTATATTCAATATCTTGTAATAATTACCTATAATGGAAAAGAATCTGAAAAAGAATAGATATATATGTATAACTGAAGCACTTTGCTGCACTCCAGAAACTAACACAGCATTGTAAATTAACTCTACTTCAATAAAAAATAAATTTAGAAAACATAAAGGGTTTGGGGGAAAAAAGAAGAGGTCAGAAAAATTTGCAGGAATGTGCTCTGCAGGGGCCGGGGCTTTCAGTGCGACCCCTTCGGAAATATGAGAAGGACTTACGAGCCTCTGGAAACCAACATCCATTTCTCCTCTCAGATTTTATCTCTTCCTCGGTCTTCCTTTTGATCTTGTTTTCAAGCCAGAGATGAGCATTTCCACGTTGACTTGGCTTGATTATAACTGACTCTGAACCTTTCTAGTGATTAAAGTAGCCGCGAGGTGATGTTCTCCAGAGATTTGTACTGCAGGTTGAATAATTCAAGGCTTCCCTTCCAGAAGGCTGAGAGATCTCAGAGAAAAAAAAAAAAATCAGAGAGCAGAAAACTTTTTTTTTTTTAAAGAAAAGAGTAATTTCCCCCATGCTGGCTACACAATAAGTACTCAATAAACGTTGGTTAATTTTGACGGATGTAAATGCTCAAACAGAAATCAAATGGGAAAAACTGGCAGTGACCTGGTGGAGGTGGAGCAGGATATTGAATGCCTCCAGCAAGCAGGGAAGTTCAGGTGACTTAACTTCCTTCCTCCCCACTGGAGGATAAGATGCTTGGGAGCTTCTAAATTTAAAAAAGAAAAATTTAAGAATGGGGTGGGTGGGGGGGATGCTTGGGAGTTTCTGATGTTTCCCTGAATGAAGGACGGGAAGAAAGTTTGAAGTGAGGACAAGAGGGTGGCATGCAGTGGCCTCTGCTGTCCTGCTCAGCCTGATGGTCCAGGATCCGAGGAGAGGAATTAGGCCCAGAAGAGGAAGGAGCTATTTCCTCTGACTGTGTGAGACGGTGGTCTGGGCTGGGCTGCTTGGATGTCCATGTGACCAGGTTTGACGTGAAGGAGAGCGCATATTAGCTCCATCTCAGCTCTGGCTTCTGGGGACAGAGTTCAGGGGGACGTGATGCCATGGGAGAGCAGAGCCAGGCCCCCAATACCACCCAGGGCACCTGGCAAGCGGCTGTCTCACCAAGGGCATCTGCAGCCGTGGCAGTGCCAGTGCCACCGCCAAATGGTGGGCAGAGGGCATCCCCAGGAAGGAGAGTTGAAGAAGAGGCATGGATCTGAGGGCCTGCCATCCTGCACAGCCCAACACAACCAGGGGAGGCCTGCAAAAATCAGAGAGTGTGCAGTCTTACCATCAAGGACCAGTGATAGGGTGGCTGCCTTCCCACCAACTGGCTGCTGCAGTCTAGATGGTTCGTGTTTCAAAACCTCCTACACGGAATGGGCCCAAACCTAAGAAGCCTCTGGAATCCTCTTATCCAGCCTCTGTTATGGAAACTGAAGCCCAGAGAGTTTGAGTTGCCAAAAGTCACACAGCTAGTTAGGAGCTGGAAGGAAACAAGAACCAGTCTACTTCATGCCCAACTCCCAGGACCCTATGTGTGTCTGTGTGTGTGAGAGAGAGAGAGAGAGCACGCACATGCACGTGTGTGTGGGAAAGAGGCAGAGGAGACTGAGAGTCGGGCCCAGTGAGTCCATGCCAGCTTCTCGTGCCAGCAACCCTGTCCTTGACTGTCAGCACCTCTCATAGCTGGAATCCCAGCAGCTGCCGTCGCTCCCTGAATGTGCACAGTCAGCATCCGCAGAGCCAATTCATCTACCTGTGGTTTAACGAGCATCAGATGCTGCGACCAGGGACCTGGAAGCCCAGAAAATTCCAGTTCCAAGCCCACTCTTTATAGCCAATTAGCATCACAGCTCCATACCCTGGAGAGTCCAGGGGCACACCAGCCATTGAGCCAGCAGCTGTGGCCTCTCCCCGAACATGAAGCCCCAACCCTAGGAGGACAGAACTCTTCGAGTTCTAACATCAGAAATGTTTCTGCTCCTGAAAAGTAGCCAGACAACTGGAAAAGGGGACCCAATGTTGATCTGGAATGAGGGGACGAGTTCCAAATCCCTGGGCAGGATGAATCTTCAAGGAACAGATGTCCTCTATACTTCCAGACCCTCTCCTCCAGAATCTCTGCAGGCGGTGAGTATGGTTTTATTAACTTGGAAAGAGCCTGAACAGAGATGCTTAAATGGGTTAGTGCCCCATCTATTGGGTCCTCTGCACAGTCCGCTTTTTCCAGTCACCCTCCTCTTCTTCCTCCAAGTGGTTACAGAAGGGTCCCTCACGCCTGCTGTTTGTAGTGTTCCAAAGGACCACTATGGCTCCGCCCCTAAGGAGTGGGCATCTGCTCTAAGCTGGACCAATCAGAGCCCCTTCCTTGAGGACTATGGGAAACTGGTGATAGAGATGGATTAAAAAGAAGGAAGAGACCAAGTCTCCCTGGCTCCTGGAGCTTAGAAACTGCGGGAGGAGCACTTTCCACCACACCCCTCCACACTAGTCCCCTACACTGTGGACTAGAGCAGCAGAAAGGGACAGAAGTAAACTCAGAGTTCAGGGAAATTCAAAAGTGATTCCCTGTAATGCTCCCTCACTGGGTCCTCTGGGCTCCCAGGCACATTAGCGTTGTCTGCTGCTGAGTTGTTTCTCTTCTGGATTAAACATCCTCAGGCCCTTCAATTGCCCTCTCACTGGATGTGATCTGGAATACCATCCCCACGCAAAACAAACCTGGAGTGTCTCGGTTCCCTGTGGAGCAGAGCATCCAGACCTCAAGATGCTCTGAAGCAGCTATGAGATGAAGGTAGGGGCCAGCACCTCCCTGCTCCTCTATTCACGCAGCCCACGTCCATTTGCCTCATGGCAGCCATGCCCCTTGGTCTTCACCAAGCTCACGGTCCACTGAGACCCGGTGCTTTTTTCATAGCTGCATTTCAAAAGCCGTGTTTTTCCTTACTTGCCTTTGTTTCACTGGAGTGGGTCATTTGAAATGCTGCCTTCTCTTCATCTCCCTCTCCTTCTGCTCTTATCCTTCTTCCCTGGCTCTGCTCTGCCTCCTACCACACCCTAGACTAAAGCCAGGGAGGCTGCCTGAGACACAGATCTGACCCCCTTGTCCCCCTGGGTAAACCTTTCCATGACTCCTGACCTGTAGGAGAGAGTCCACACCCCTGAGTGTAGCAGCAGAGTCTCCCCTGTTCTGCCCGACCCATCTCTCCCACCATCTCCTCCTCCACACCTCAGATGAGAGCAGGTCACAGCCCCACCCCTGACCCCACCCCTGACCCCACCCCTGACCCCACTGTGGCACATGCTACTCCTTCAGCCTCTAGCGGCTCTGTCGCTGCGTCTTGGCAGGCAACCTTGGAGACAGATTCCAAATGGGTCTGAATATGAATTTTCTTTACCAGCAGTCTATAACCTTGAGGAATCCCATTCCATTTCTGAGTCTCTGTTGCTTCAACTATAAATTGGTAATAAAAACATCCACCTTGCAGGGCTGTGGAGGAGACTTGAAATAACTTAGGTAAAGCATCAAGCACAATGCCTATAGGTGCCTATAATGTGCTTACTAGGACTCTGTACCCACAGCCCGTATATCTAGAAAATTCCTATTTCTATATCAAAACCCAGTTCAAGTGTCAGCACATCCACGAGGCCTTCCCTGGCTCCCCACCCAGTCCTAGGCTCTGACAGAGTTCCTGCCTCTGACCTCCTGGCGGAGCAAACACGCTCCTGTTTAGCTCTATGTCTCCCTACCTAACCACCATGTGCATCCAGGTCTGTGTCCCCACCGTCAGGTCTGAGCTCTGCCAGGGCAAGGACCAGGTCTGATGTCTCTCTCCAAACCCCAGTACAGAGCCTGGCGCACAGAAGAGATCCGTAGATGTTTATTTGATTGAACCACATTGGATTATTCAAACCTTACTGAATTCTGGCAACCAGCATATTCTCCATCCCTCCCAACTTTCAGAAGTTGGACTTCCTCCTTCATCACTAACAGAAAGGATACGTGCGTCATATTGATTGCCTCTTGTGGGCTGGGCACTTTCTAGTTGTGTATCTCTAGGCGTGTAACTCCTTTCATCCTTATAACCGCCCAGTGAGGTCGGCACGGTCATCAGCTTTGTTTTCTGAATGGGGAAACTGAGGCTCAGAGAGTTGTGCCATGTGTCCAAAGCCAAATAGCCAGGAAGTGAGAGAGCCAGATTGGAACCCAGGTGTTCTATTTCCAGAACATCCACCTTTTTTTTAAGCTTTTTATTTTTAAATAATCTTTGATTCACAGGAGAGTTCCAAAGACAGTGCAGAGAGTTCCCATCCGCCTTCCTCTCTTCTAAATATCTCACGTAACTATGGCACATTGCTCAATATTTAACATTAACAACAGTACAATACTATCTAGGATCTAATGCCTGATGACTGCGGTGGAGCTGATGCAATAAAAATAGAAATAAAAGTGAAAGTGTTAGTCACTCAGTCGTGTCCGACTCTGCAACCCCATGGACTGTCGCCCATCAGGCTCCTCTGTCCATGGGATTCTCTAGGCAAGAATACTGGAGTGGGTTGCCACGCCCTCCTCCAGGGGATCTTCCCAACCCAGGGATTGAACCCAGGTCCCCCTTACTGCAGCAGATTCTTTACTGTGTGAGCTACTGGTGAAGCCACAATAGAAATAAAGAGATCAATAAATACAATGTGATAATGTATGCATGTGAAAATCGCTCAGTCGTGTCCGATTCTTTGCTTCCCCATGTATTGTAGCCTGCCAGGCTCCTCTATAAGGTGCTTAAACCATCCCCAAATCATCCCCACCACACTCCCAGTCAGTGGGAAAGTTGTCTTCCAAAAACCAGTCCCTGGCGCCAAAAAGGCTGGGGACCACTACTTCCAGACATTATTCGGGTTTCCCCAGTTTTTCCGCCAATGCTCTTTTGCTGTTGCAGGACACAATCCCGAGGTTCACACCGCATCTAGTCTCCTCTAGTCAGTGACTGTCTCTAGATCTTTCCTTGTCTTTCAGGACCCCGGCACTTTGGAAGAGGAGCAGCCAGATATTTTATAGAATGTCCCTTGGTTTGGGCCTGCCTTGTGTTTTCTCATAAACAGTCTGAGATTGGACTTGGAGAAGCAGATGGCAGAGTGCCCATCTCCTAGCAAGAGACTGGGGGTGTGTGATATCCACATGACTTGTTACTGGTGAGGGTAACCTTGGTCCTTTGGTTTCCTGTCTGCAGAGTTACTATTTTTCTGCCTTTGCTTTTAACCACACTCTATTGCCTCTCCATCAATGTCATTGGTGCTGGGTGAGAATTGTGCCTGGCCTGGTGGGATGTTCAGAAAGACGACAGAGCCTGGAATAAAAGGATCCTGGAGTTGCCCAAGGCCAAAGTGTCAGTTACCCAAAGCAGCATCCAGAACATCAGGAAAGGGTGTTCTCCCCATGGCTGAAATCACCAAGAAAGGCTTCCCAGGATGGCAGCATCTAGGAGGGAGCTGTATAGAGTGGCAAGGGGAGATGCCAATCCAAGCAGGGGACAGGCACCAGCATGACATCCTCACAGGGAGATGCCCACAGGAATGGGGTCTAAAGGAGAAGGCAGTGGCTAAACTGAAACTGCAAAAAGGTCATCACAGCCATCCCCCTGTCTCCAAGGAGAATGACTCTGAAACCCTCCCGGTCCTTTGAAAACACCTCCACATTTTCAAAGGACTCCACATTTATAGCCTAGAAATTCAGAGCAGTGGTTTCTAGACAGGGAAAAATCAAGCCGGTGGAGCAGTTCACGTTTATCCCCACCCCCTCCTGCTCCCACAACACTTTGACACTCCCTCTGGCATTTATCATTTGCTTCTAGAAGCAAGCAAGTGTGCGAGTCTGAGCCCTCCACCCGCCACACAGCACCCCACACCCCGACTGGCCTGCAGCGAGGGCAGGGTCCTGCGCATCCTGCTTTGCCCCCCTCCCCCTCCAGGCACTGAGCCCCCGGCCTGACACCAAGGAGGGGCTTACCCACTGCCTGCTCCCAGGAAGGTGGGAAGAAAGGAGATTCGCTTCTGCAAGAAGCTTTGAGACGAATATTCTGAAGACATTTTGTGACTCCCACCACCTTCCAAAGCTCCAAAAATCATTTTAAAAACTGATGGCTGTGAAATTTCAATTATATTCACAAGGAAAGCTAGAGTGAACCGCAAGGAACACAGAACAGCGGCTTTGCACTGAGAGGTTGGAGACCAGCCTGGAAGCCAGACCCATCTGTTTCCAGGGGCCAGCTGCACATGCGCAGCCTTTCATGTATAGTCCTTGATAGAGGGGACAGTTCCAGAGACAGTAGAAGGCTACCAGGGTGGGTGAGTCAATGCTATGAACCAGCTACCAAAAATAATTTTGTGCTCGGAGGCTGCGTTCACAGACCTAAAATATCTGCTATTAGAGAATGGGGTTCAGGAAGACGAATCGTATTTGGTGCAGAGTTTGGCCTTGAGAATGGAGAAAGGCCTGGACTTAGAGTGATCCAGATAACAGGAAAATATGCATGAAGAATCTGAGACAAATGCTGCTCCTGGGAATCTGTAAGAAAGGCCAGCAAGGCTTACAGAGAAAAAGCAAGTAGCCATACGAGGCTGCAGATATGGGTGGTGGCCAAACCTGCAGGGTCTCATGGGTCACCCAGGGTTTGGGTTTTACCCCAAGAACAGCAAGAAGCCCCATTCTGTTCTTGCATTATTAGCCAGAAACCCACACTGGCCTAAGTCCCAGATACCACACACACACACACACACACACACACAAGGAGGGACAGCTCATCTATGTCCAGTAGGGCAATTGCATTGAAAGAGCTTCAAAGGAGCAGAAGGTGGGAGTGGTGGGGCTGTCCCCCGAGCCTTGACCGTGAGAACATATCCTCGTGGAGATCTTGGCCAAGCTGCCATTTGGTGACCTGCACTCACTTTTGGACCTGGCCTTCAGGGATTTTCGAGAACCAGTAGCTGGCAGAAAAGGCTTTCTGCAGCAGGATTACATGATTTGTACTTTTTTTTGTTTGTTTGCTTCGCCCTGCAGAAAACTGAGACCAGAACTCATCTCTGTCCTACTATACTTTCCTTAAAGTCACAAGACACAGCCACTCTGCTCACCTTACCTGTGCACAGCCAGTCTCCAGGGTCACCACATGGTGGGCACGCGTCTGGGTCCCTAGGGACACCTTCAGCAGCATTTCACTGCAGCAAACCACAGACTATTATCACTCCTCCCCTGACACAGAGGAGAGTTCCCCAGCCCCCTGCTCCACTCCACACCATCATGGACCCCTTTTTCCATATTTCCCAGATGCTGTTGGTGGAGCCTCCAGCACCCATGAGTCCAGAAATTAGATACAGCTGCCACTGCTGCTCACAGCCTCACCAGAACAGACTCTGTGGGCCCCTGCTTCTTTACTCTCTAGCCCAAGTCCAGGATGGGTGAGTTTGATGGGTCCTAAGTCTACACCCTGACAGCAGGGGGAGTTAGGAAGGTGAGATTTCAAATTCTCTCCTGAGGTTGTCTGGTTTCCTAGCAAGACTCAAAAGCTAGAAGAATCCTCAAAGGGAAGCAGGTGATTCTGATGCTAGGAAACCAACAAGGGTGGGATGTGCCCACTGTAGGTAATTTCATACAACCCAGATCCTAGACCATTTATCGCTTTGTCAAGGTTCTCTTAGTTACAAGCAGCAACTAGGTCAAGACTAGGAGTGATAGGGGTTGGCTTATAAGGCATCCGTGAGGCTCAGAGAAAGAGCAGCGCAGGGGCCACTACATAAGTAAATCCCTTAGACTCTAGACTCTGCGCCCCAAGATTCCATAAACTTCAAAATTCTTACTAGCAACAGGATCCCCAAAATTCCTGCTAGCAACATAGGAAAGCGGTATTTGGGTCCCGCCTGGGCAGATGTCAGTGTTTAAGCCCAGTGTTCACGCTCAGTGGAGACAGAAGGTCAAAGCCAGAAGCAGAATCCATGTGACGCGCTGAGCTGTCTCCCTTCCCTCAAGGTGATCAGTCTTCGGGGAACTGAAGATGAAAGTCACACAGACTATGTCTCAAAGCATAAACTAAGGCTAAGAGGGGGGTCTCCTTGTCTCCTGCCTGTCCCCAGCCTGGGCCCTGGAAGCCCTCCCTCCTTTATTCTCAATTCCACTTCAAGACAAGGGAAGCCACCATGACGTCAACTTTATCATCTTCCAGGAATCCTCGGTTCCTAAGCCCTTAGAGTCTGCCTGCACTGCAGTGCCCTTCAAAGATGGAAAAACCATCCAGCGCCTCGAAGCCATCTGTCTTCTAAATAAGTCCTGCCCCTTATAAAACCCTTTCCTGAGTTTCCAGGCCCAGCGGACCCACTTGACAACAGCGGGATACAAGATCAGAGTTCTCTCCATGCCCACTCAGGAGGGAGCAACGTCTGGCAGACAGCCCTCCCTCTTTCCTTCCAGGTCCTTACCTAAGACTGGGTGGAGCCTGGGAAGAAGGACTACCCCCAGGAAAACAAGCTAAAATTAAACCTCATGAAAGCAGAATGATTAAAGCTCCCCTCTAAACACACACACACAGTAATTAATTTAGGACATGCCACACGGGCCATCTCTTCCCAGATATTAGATGAAACCTTTAGGGAAGAGGAACGAACCATATTATCTAATCACACACTTGAGACATCAACATCCCCTCTTCCCACCCCCTCCCCTTTAGCCTAGAGAAAAGAACAGTAATAATAATAATTAAGCTGGTCTATTTATGGCTCTGAAAATCAGCAGTTCCAGGCCACACCTGCTAGGGTCGAGCTGAGCTCTGGAAAGACTCTGCACGACATCCCTAAGTCCGCCTAAGTGTAGCGGGCAAGACGCAGGAGCTGCCAACCTCTCCCCCTTCAGGGAGCACACAAGGGCTGTTTGGAACAGCTCTTTGATGGGGTCAAGGAGAGGAAGCAAGAGACTCTGAAGGGCATCTCATGTCGTGCAATCCAGCCGGCAGCCCAGGCTCATCACTCAGCATAAGCCATACAGATTTATTTATATTTTGCGCGAAAGAGGGAAATTACTTAGCCGTAGGGATCAATTCTTCAATCCAATGTTTCTAACATGGCAATAAATTTATTTCACCATCTCCCTCTTTCTTTCTCCTCTGCCACAGCTTAAAGAAATAAGCCACCCTCTGGGAAGGTCCAGGGATGGGGGATGTGAAAAAAACTGGAGGAACTAGGCGCGAGGCCAGGAAGACAACCACTGGGCAGCCTGCCTTTGTGCAGTGAGCACTAGAGTTGGAGTCCGGAGACTCGAAATCCAGATCCTGGTTCTGTCACTTTTTCTGTGGTGTCAGTAAACCTGGACAAGTCAGAGCTCCTTTTCTTAATTGCTGAAGTGGGCAGAGCTATTGCAAGCCCATCAGGTTGATGTGAGAAGAAAATGAGACCAGATATAGTCAGGTTTTTGGTTTGGCTCCAGATACATCAACATGATTGACTGAAGATGAATTTAATCAGATTTGATGGTGTGACCCATAGCATCTCCCCACCCAAGTGGCATCATCTGTGATGTTGCAGAGACATCACAGCATGAGTGAGGAAACATCCAGGCCATTTTCCAAAACCGGACTACCTGGATGTCCTCCCCTCTCAGGGATGAGGTGAACCTGGGATGTTTGTGACAGCTCTGGCCTAATGCATCGGGAACCCAGGGACGCCTCCAGCAGCTGGGCAGGTATGATGAATGGTCCTCCCGGGCACGCACACCTTTTCACCGGGGACAGGCTCAGCCTGATGTATGGGCCATGTAAATGCAGCTGCTGGTTAATGCAAGGCTGTGATGGGGAAGCATGAACGTGGGGATTGACTGGGAGGAAACGATGTCATAGGGATGAGGGCCTGTAAAGTGACGGGGAACTTTTCTGCTGGGAGATGCTTGAAGTGGGAATGGTGAGACTCGTCCAGACAGAGGGAACAAGGAGATGGAGACAAGGAGACAAGTAGGTACAGGCATGTGGGGCTTTCGAGGGCCATAGGAGAAAAGACCACCCTTCAAGGGACTTCCCTGGTGGTCCAGGGGTTGAGAATCCACCTTCCAAAGCAGGGGATGCAGATTCAGTCCCTGATGGAGAAACTAAGACCCCACATACTATGGAGCAACTAAACCCATGCGCTACAAGAGAAGCCAGCTCACTACAATGAAAACCCAGCACAGCCAAAATTAAAAAAAAAAAAAACACACCGTTCAAGGCATGGGTCAAGCATCTCATCTTCCAGAAAAATCTTTCTGACCTATGGTTATGCTCCTGCTCCCAAAGTAGCCATTGATCATTTTCCTGTAAGGCTCCTTTCTGGTGGCTTTCAAGACCCTCCAAGTCTGGCCCCAGACCACCTTAATTCCCCCAGACTTTCATTGGCCAAACAGCTCCTACCACCCACCTCCGGGCATTTCCTCCATTTGAAACAGCTCCCGGTCTCCCTTTTCACCCATCAAAACTCTAAGTGTCCTACCGAGTCCAACTCAGACATCCCCTCTTCCAGGACACTATCCTAAGGCCGCTCTCCAGAACTATTGTCATCCTGCAGTCCCAGATCCTTACAACAGTTTGTCCTTTGGGGAGCTCTTTATGTACCTCGCCCTGGCATACCAACATTTATTCAAAACCAAATATTTACTGAGGGTGGATAAACAAGCACGGCCTGTGTGTACAAGAGAACAGCACTGAGCAGGAAAGAGGAACAGAGTATTGTATCTACAACACCATGGACCCCCAAAAGAGGATGAGTTAAAGAACCAAATGCAGGAGTATGCATGGTTTGAGTTCTCTTTGTATAGGGTTTCCCCGGGGGCCCGCAGTGAAGAATTTGCCTGCAGTGCAGGAGACACAGATTCGTAGGTTCAGTCCCTGGGTTGGGAAGAGCCCCCGGAGGAGGAAACAGCAACCCATTCCAGCAATCTTGGCCAGAAACTTACCACGGACAGAAGAGCCTGGCGGGCTACAGCCCACGGGGTCACAAAAGAGCTGGACACAACTGTGGCTGAACAACAAAAACCACAAATACAGGCTTGAAACAGGCAAAACTAAGCTAAGGCGATAGAGAGCAGACAGAGGCTGCGGGCACTTCCCTGCTGGTCCAGTGGTCACGGACCCACTTTGCGATGCAGGAGACGAGGGTTCAGTCTCTGGTCGGGGAACTAAAATCCCGCATGATACAGAGCAACTAGGCCCTCACCTACTGGACACACACGCTCTGGAGCCCGTGAGCCCCGACTGGAAAGTCCACGCACCTCAACAAAAGATCCCACGTGCCACAGCCAGCACCCAGCAAAACCAAGTAAATAAAATACTTTACAAAAGAAGAGTGGTTGCTTAGGGAACAAGGGCCCTTGATGGGAAGCGGCAGGCAGAGCATGAAGTTTTCGGAGGTGCTGAGAAGGTCCAGTCCTATGCCTGGCACCACGGAGGCCACTATCACCTGTGCCTCCTAAGCACGTGAAACAGGGCCCATCTGAACTGAAATGTGCTGCAAGTATATAATACACCTGGTTTCCAAAGACTTAAGGTGAGCGAAAGAATACAAAATATTTCATTAATGAATTTTTATATTGATGACATGTCAAAATGATAATATTTTGGATATGCTGGGTTAAGTAAATATGTTATTAAAATTAATTTCACCTGCCTTTTTGTTTACTTTTTTCATAAGGCTACCAGAAAATTTTAAATCACCTATGTGGCTCATATTACATTTCTACAGGACAGCACAGCTGTAGATCCTGATGAAGCTGTTGGTTGCATGGGGCTACATATTTGCCAAAACAGATCAGAATGTACCTGCAAGATCTGTGCCTTTCACTCTGTGTAAAGTATACCTCAATTATAAAACAAATTTTAGTGAGTACCTACTATGTGCTGCCAGACAGTATTAGGCATTGGTAATACAAACTAGAGATAAAACAGACCTAGTCCCTGCTTAACCTAGTCAAAGAAACTGACTTGAATCAAACAAGCACTCTAAACAATGATCTTATCCCCTTCCCAAGCTTCATATCATTGAGGTAGGAACTGCATTTGGGCATCTTTATCTCCATAGCTACCCAACCAAGAAGGTGTATATTAGGTGTTAAGTAAGTTCTGGTATACTCAGGTGAACTACTGAATTGGCTAAAAATCATTTTCTGAAACAGAAAGGCAAACAGAGCACCCTGGGGGCATGTTTCTCTTGGAGCCAGACCAGCTAACATTCTAGAACCTTTGTCATTTTGTAAAAGTTCTAGCGATAGAAAGACCCAGAGTCTCTCCCCAGTCTTGGCCTGCTCCTTTGGGACATAATCCTAGGGTAAGTCATAAAACCTGCTGGTTAAATACTCTGAAGCTCTTGGGTAAACAGGGTGAGAAGCAGGGTGGTCAAGATTAATCAAAGAAAGTAGACTTTCTTATTGAAGCTGGAGTGTGTGCAGAGGCACCGGTCTCTCCCCCACGCCCAGAGATTTTGAAGGTAAAATATGTTAGGTGACATCCACGTGGAACAGGTCTTCCCCACCACAGTGGATACACTCTTGTTAAGTGTTCCAGGAAAGGTCTGCAAACAGGCTCTAGCTGGTTTTCTTTCCAAGCTCCTCGGGCCTTGCTACTAGAATTGCTCCTTGGCATCAGCTCAGAGCATTCTCTCTACGATGCTGACTTCCGCACATCCCGGGACTCGAGGGAAGCCATTCAAACAATCCCTGTTTGCTGATGAGGTTTTAAAAACAGCCACACGTGACCTGTAGAAGTCACTTAGACATGGGAATCCGGCAGAGACCACTGAAGTGAAAATCCACCTTGTAGCAGCCACAGAAAGAGCTTCTATATTAATTCACTTTAGAGCAGTTATTGACTTCAGCTCTGAGCTGAGCCTATGCGGGGTCCAGAGGTCCAAGAGACTATAGAAGGGTCAAGCCAGGTCCCTGACCTCAAGAATCCCATAGTCTAGGGACTTACCTGATGGCCCTGGGGTTAAGAATCTGTCTTGCAATGCAGGGGACATAGGTTCGACCCCTGGTCAGGGAACTAAAATCCCACATGCTTTGGAGCAAGTAAACCCAAGCACTGCAATCACTGAGCCTGTGCGCCACAACTAGGGAGTCTGCATGCTGCAACAAAAGACCCTCAGGCCTCAACTAAGGCCTGATGTGGTCAAATAAGTAAACAATATTTTTAAAAAAATAATCCCATAGTCTAATGGTGGGATTATAACACGCATGTACATGCTCAGTCGATTCAGTCATGTCCGACTCTTTGCAACTCTATGGACATAGTCCACCAGGCTCCTCCATCCTTGGGATTCTCCAGGCAAGAATACAGCAGTGGGTTGCCGTGCCCTCCTCCAGGGGATCTTCCTGACCCAGGGATAAAACCCATGTCTCCGGCATTGGCCGGCAGGTTCTTTACCACTAGCACCACTTGGAAGCCCCATAAAAAGCATAGTTACCTGGGTCAGGTAACTCTGGAAATGGCTACCCACTCCAGTATTCTTGCCTAGAGAATTCCATGGACAAAAGAGCCTCATGAGGTATACAGTCCATGGGGTCACATAGAGTCGGACACACTGAGCAACTAACACTGCCAAGTCACAGGTAAGAAGGGCCCAAAGAGAGTATTGGGGGAGCATAGGGAAGGATGAGATTCACTTAAGCCTGGGGGAGGCTAGCAACAGTTCTGAGCACCTCCCCCTTGCTAGGGCTGGGCTCCAAGCAGTCTGCTGATTCCTCCACATACCTCACCTTCCTCACAGCAGCCAGAGAGATGGCTTAAAATAATGGATCAGATCTTGTCACTCTTCTAGTTAAAAACTTTCAGTGACATCCAATTATACTTAGAATAAGGCTCAAACTTCTTGACACTGTTGTATCGGTCAGTTACTACCACATAACAAACCACCCCAAAGCACCATGGGCTAAAGCAATAATAATGTACCATCACATGTCTGTAGTCAGCTGACTCAGAAGATTTATGCTGACTCTATTGGACCAGCAGGTCAGCCCAGATGTATATTTCTCATGATGATGGCAGAGGGCAAGAGAGAAAATAAACAAATCTGCTCAAGGCTTCCCAGGTGGCACTAGTGGTACAGAACCCGCCTGCCAATGCAGGAGACATAAGAGATACAGGTTCAATCCCTGGGTCAGGAAGATCCCCTGGAGACGGGCACGGCAACCCACTTCAGTATTCTTGCTTAGAGAATCTCATGGACAGAGGAGCCTGGTGGGTTACAGTCCATAGAATCACAGAGTCAGATATGACTGAAGTGACTTTGCGTGCACGAACTCCGGCCTTGACAGAGACCTAGTAAACCTAGGGTCCCCAGGGGTGGGACCCAGCAACCTTCATTTTAACCAGCTCTTTAGATGATCCTGCAGCAGGCTGAAGTTTGGGAACCACTAGTCTATGCCAGAGGTTGGCCATTTTGTAATTTTTTTTTTTTTCCCTGTGAAGGACAAGGTAAGTAACTATTTTAGGCTCTGAGAGCCCTCTAGTTCCTGTTGTAACTACTCAGCTCTGCTTTTGTGGCCTGAAAGCAACCACAGACAACAATGGGCAAAACCTTACAAAAACAGGCAGATTTGGCTTTCAGGATGTAGTTTGTCGGCCCCTGGTATGCGTGCCATAGCGTGCATTACTTATGCTGACTGTTCATATCTCTGACCAAAGCAATTAACATTTCTGAGCTCAACAAACTTCTTTTATATAAAACTTTTATTGGGACTTCCCTGGTGGTACAGTGGATAAGAATCCACCTGCCAATGCAAGGGACACGGGTTCAAGCACTAGTCCGGAATAATCCCACATGCCGCAGGACAGCTAAGCCCAGGAGCTACAGCTACTGATTCCCGTGCCTACAGCCTGCGCTCTGCAGCAAGAGATGCCACCACAATGAGAAGCCCACGAACCACAACAAAGAAAGAGAAAGCAGCTAGAGAAAGCTGGCAAGCAGCAACAAAGACCCAGTGCAGCCAAAAATAAATTTTTTTAATGTTATTTGTTAAACAAATGAATGAGTTATCTTTTCTGCACTGGGCATTCAATATACAAAAATGAAGGTGACCGATCACCAACCTTCCAAAAAGGGAAGGCAGCTGAGCTGAGCAAGGCAAATCCACGTGTCTTAGACCCCAAGGCCAGGAACAAGCAGAGCCAGGATTCAGACCTCACTCTGGTCAACTCCAAAACCAGGGATGTGTCTCCCAAGGGGAGCGTCCCACGGTCAGTCCAGTGTTTGCACCTATTTTATTAAAGCCACCTTAGTTCCTGACCAGCATTCTCCCCAATCCTGCCACCAGCATCTGCTCCTTCTGCCTCGGGGAAAGTCAGATGCCACATGTGCCATCTGCCAACAGAGCTGCAAAATGGATCCAAATGAAACTGCCAAGATAAGTCACAAGTTCCCAGTGCGACGCTGTGCCTCTTCTCCAGATGCAACGTGGGGCTCCCCGGGGAGCTGGGAGGTGTTGCTATTACTTAATAACATGCAAAGTAACTTTTTAGGAAGAATGTGCTTTCTTGGATGAACATTGATTGAATCCCATCTTCCTGACCAGAGAGTTAAATCAAGCCTTTCAGACAGGTGATTGAAGCGATGCTAGAAGTCGATTGGGTTTCACTCAAACCTGCCCTTGTGAGAAGGAAGCTAAGAGCTCCCCCGCTATCTCAAGAATCATCAAATTAAGGAGAAGCTGGAGCTGACAGGAAACCAGAGAGGCTGGTTCAGCCCCGGTCTCCAGGTACAGCCAGTTCAGAATAAGCTGAGGTCTCTGGGGACCAGAAACTGGTGACGCCCACCTTTCCTGCTCAGAAGGTTTCTCCTTCCAGCCAATATAATGCCTTTTGTTGCAGGCTAGCTTTGCAGAAATAAATTCAAACATTTTCTGCAGTAACTGGAGCATGAAAGTGGCCATGGCTTTGGGGATGAGCCTGGGCTATGAAAGTGCAGTCTCAGGGAGGCGCCCAGCCCCCGAGGCGGCTGCCCTCCCAGGGAAAACCCAGAGCCACCCAGATGTCCTCTCCTGGCATCATTTCTGCACCACAGCCACTAGGGTACTCACTCTCCAGTTCCCTCCTGGCCTGTCTGAGACCTGGTCCCAGAGAATCATCCCCTGGGAAGGCTTGGGGTCCCCAGAAAGGGCAGAACACAGAACTTTCCAAAACACTGGGGGCATTCCCAATTACCCTTCTGGAGCAGCGGTTCCTGGGGACAGCCAACAGCCAACAACATTTTCCCATGAGCCTCTTCACCAGCGCTACCATCTGGCTTATTCCCCTAACTCCCTGCCTGACACACTCTCTCTTTTCTCTCTCGTTGCCCAGCCCCTCCCCAGGGCCACTACTCCCTCTTTTCCAAAGACACTGTCAAAATGTTTTAGAGATTAAATAAAAATTGTATCCAGAGTGTGATCAGCTTAGCTCAGCAGGAAGCCTCCTGGCCCTCCATTTGCTCTCAGAGCTCCCAGGCCAAAACCACGTTCCTTACAAGAGCCGGGGACAAATGCGCAAAGCCCCAAAGTGGTAGCCTGGCAGGCCAGGGATGGCCTCGTCTGAAGGGAGCAGCTATCACCCTGAGAACGTCCATTGTGGAGAAGCTGGGGTGGGCAGGGAACAAGCTGGGTGCAGGTTAGAAGGCACCAGCCTGGAGGCAGCTGGCCCCCTACTGTTCTGCCTGGGGTGAGATATGGGTGCGACCTGGAGCCACAGCTGACAGTGAACGGCAAAAGCAGTGCCATTCCTCCTCCCCAAACTGGATTAACCCAAGGTCAGCCAGGTGTGGGGTCTCGTGGTCCCCAGGGATGCAGAGAATCGGACGAGATTGGCCACCCCTACCCAGAAGGGGCAGAGCCCTATTCATCTTTCTAACCCCAGTCACTTCCTCTGTGCAGATGAGACAAAGACAGGAAAAGGTGGAAAGAGAGAGAGCATTAGGAAGAAAATGAACTTCTTGGAAAGTGCCTTGAGCCGGAGTTCATGCTGAACGGAGGGACAAGGCAGATTCCACCGGGCCCTGAACAAAGGAACTGCCCTGGGCCCAAGGGACTGATGCCTCGGGCAGGCTGAGCCACAGCCAGACACTGACTGACTTCCGGGTAGGGAGCAAGAGGCTAGGATGCCGGTCAGAAAGCCCGGTCTCCAGGTCCCGCAGTCAGCCACCTCCCAGTGTCTCTTGGGCCTCAGTCTCCTCGCTGGTGAAACGAGTTGGATGGGAGCGTCTCCAAGACCTGCATCAGGTCCTCTCTGTGATCGCCTCACCTGCAGAGAGCTGGCGTCTTGACAGCACCCCTGCCTGGTGAAATGTGCTGGGGGTTCTCAGAGGGCAAATCCTAGTAAGGGTGACCTAGAAGTCCCCAGGAAGAAAGTGGAGACGAAGGTAGAGACAGCAGAATACACATGAGGACCTCGTGGCAACAGCGAAGCTGTGAGGCGAGGGAAGGGGGAGAGGGCCGAGAAGTCACTTCCCCTTCCCCCACTTGTCTGAACACCAAGTCTAACACCAGTTCTCCTCCCGTTCTGTTGTCTTGTTACATCCCAGCTTGTGTTCTTTTTTATTTAACACTTGTTACAGAGCATGTGTATCTATCAGGCACTATTCTAAGTGTTTCATGAATACTAACGCATTTAATCCTCATAGCAACCCTATGAGATAAACACTACAGTTAATCCCATTTTGCAGATGAGAAAACTGAGGCACAGAAGGTCAAGGAACTTGCCCAAAGCACCCCACAGCTAGTAAACAGCAGAACCACGATTCAAACCTACGTGCTTCCTAAGGGCAAGACTTCAGGCTGTCTTATTGACAATCAAGCACGTAGTAGGCACTCATCAAACTTGTTGAATCTCCAAGTAGGACCCTGGATGGCTGATGTGGGCTCAAACTGCCACAAAAGAGACCTACTGGGACCCAGCAGGTGCCAACACCCACTGCTGTGAGGAGTCACTCTCTGCCTGGCCCTTCTGCACCGTGGACTGGGGTCGCCCTGAGCACTGGGCTTTGAAGGGACTTCCAGAGGACCCTAGAACCAGGCTTGAACCCTCGCTGAGTCTGTGGGAACAGGAGCCTATGGCTTCCCCTGCCCCCTCCCCATCTCTGTGGTTGGAGACGGCAATTAATTATGCCATGTAATTAGATAAAGAATATTCATTTTTCATTAATGACGGTAAACTCTTGCTCTGTGGCTGAGTTCCGTATGTTTTAATTAAGCGGGGCTCCTGGAAGCCGCGTGGCTCCTTTGCGAGGGCTCCCTCTTATAATGAACAGTCACTTAGAATTTTAAGAAGTGAAGGATTCCTTCCCTAAGTTAATTACCTCAAAATTAGCTTAATCACAGCTCATTTAAACTTATCTAAACAACAGCGCAAGGAGTTCCAGGAAACAGAGGTTCTGACTTTGCCTGTCAGAGTCAAAAAAAAGCATCATAATAACAAAAAGTGCCCTCTGGTGGGCAGCAGTGACCCCTGGCTCCATCAGCTGGGAAGTGCTCAGAGCAGCCAGCACATTCTCAGCAACAAGGGTTGAACCAGGGGTGTGGAGACATTTGGCCTCATCCGTGGTCAACAGCCCTTCTATGGCTACCTGAGTTCCTGGGGAGTGTGGGGTGCTGTGGACCCCTCTCCTAGCTGCCCCAGAGCGGGGACAAAGCCCCAGGCCTGGAGCCCTGACCGCCTCTCCCACCCCAAACACCCTATGCCTCCCCCACTCGCTCTCAACTTGGGGGTCATGGTCATGTGTGGTCCCTCCCTACTGGGCATGTAGAGACCAGCGTCTGTACGTGCAGAGGAGGTGAACAGGAGAAGCATGGGCTCTGGGGTCCAGGAATCCCACCTGCCCCTCTCTGCACACACGTCTCATGCCCAGTACCATGGCTGGCAGCCAGATGGGCACTCACAAATGAATGCAGGAACAAGAAAACAACCGCATGGCCCTAGGATACAAAGTTAGCATCAAGAGAGAAAGTGCCAGATTCTGGCTTCCTATAACAACAGGACTTTCTTCCAGGAAAGTCAGCCTGGGCTGTCCCCAGAGAACACTTGGGGAGGCTTCAACTGTGTGCCAGGCACTGGGCTAAGTCCTTTCTATCAAGTAGCCCATTTAATCCTGCAGCATAAGGACGGTCATTATCCTCATGTCACAGGTGGGAAGACTGGCACAAAGAAGTGACGGGACCTGCCCAAGGTCACACTGGTGACAAAGAGCGGGATTCAAATCAGACAGTCGGGCTCCGGAGCCTCTCTAAGGAGGGCTAAGTTCCCCCATCTGGGGGTGTGCAAGCAGGGGCCGGAAGACCACCGCAGGCTCTGCTCTAGAGGGGCACCCTCTGTTGGAATGAAGAGGAGGGACTGGAGTGAAGAGTGACTCGTGGACCCCTGTTGTGTTGTAAGTTGGAAGGGTTTGGGGTGTTGGGCATTTCCACCTGCCCTGCAGACACTGCTGAATCCCACAGGGTGGTTGGGAGTAGGGCTGAAGCAAACCCTGAAGATAAGCACCAGCCCTCGGGGGGCGTGCAGGCCAGCAGAAGGCTGCCGCCCTCCCTCCTTGTACAATGCAGCAGCTAGGGACCTCTGGGGTGGAGGAGGCTGGGAAATTATTTATCTGCATCCTCTGTTTCACACAATTGGCTTTCCTTTGCCAACTCCCAGTTGGGGTGGGAAAGCGCGAAAAGCCTGGAAGGGGCGTCGAGCCATCATAAAACACTTCCAAAAATAAGCAGCCCCCTCCCCCGCTGTGGAGATAAATAGCTCTGGCAGCCCCTCGCTCCGGGTCCCTTCTGCTCAATCCCAGATCACCCTGCTCACCAAAGGACCCCATCGCTCCTGGCAAGGCTCCAGAACCTCCCAGCCATTACCTGTCCCCTCCTCCATGCCCCTCCCCCCACTGGAGAGGCGGCACCGCAGCCGAAACACCGAGTAATTCCCGCTGTCACTGCCCTAATTACACCCCATGGTCCTCCCGCCAGCCTCCAGCCTCGTGCACCCTGCGCCGCCTGCATAATGGGCTTTTTTTTAAAGACACTCTCTCCTTTTCACAGCTGCCTTTTGAAGGCGAACAATCTCACACAATGTGGCTTAATGACAGCTCTACTGGGTGAATCCCAGCCCCCAGCCCTCTTCCTCTCCCTCTCTCTCTCCTTTACTTAATAATCATCATAATTGTCATAATCACCCTGGAGTTAAGAGAAAGCACCTGGGACATTGCAATCAATTATGAAGTCACCTAATGAAAGGTCAGGATGGTCTGTGTGAGCAGGAGGCTGCAGGGAGGGAGGCAGACACACAATCACCCGTGAGCGAGTATAGGCACGCGTGTGCTTGTGGTATACACGCCACATAGCAGACCCTGCAGGCTGACAACCAGAGATGGGCACGATGTCCCCTTGATGCCTCAGAACAAAGAGCGAGGTCAGATCCTCAAGGAGAGACCCAGACACCTTGCCCACCTCAAGCCTTATGATGAGCAAAACCCCTCCTTCCTGGCCAAAATGCTGTGCAAGGAGCCTCAGAGCAGAGCTCAAGAGGACGGGTATTATGCACAAGAAACTGTACTCTGTAATGACCGATATGGGAAAAAAGTCTAAAAAAGAGGGGATATAGCTACATGTATAACCGATGCACTTTGCCATACACCTGAAACCAACACAGCATTGCAAATCAACTATACACCATAAAAAAATATTTTTAAATTTTTTTTAAAAAGCGGCCCCCAAAACAGAGTGCAGGTATTAGAGACCAGTTTCTTAAAACTGGGTCCCTTTGCAGCCCCACTCCAGATCCCTGTTTAACCTCTCCAAGCTTGCCTCACCATACTCATCTGGGAAATGGGAAGCAAACAACCCACCACAAGTTTCTGGGGAAGATTAAATGTTCTGATCACATTATCAAAAGTAATCTCTCTCTGGGTTAATCCCTATCCTAGTATGTTAATTTATTTCCTTCACAGAATGTACAGTAATCAGAAAACACACTGTGTCTGTATGTATATCTGTGTATATAGACAACTGTTTAACGCATGTCCTCTCCCCCACTGGCTGTCAGATCCGTGAGGGCTGCTTTCTCCACATTCACTGCGAGGTTTAAGAGCACCCACTCCAGAGCTCAGCTTGCTGAATTCACATCCTGGCTCTACCACCTATTTGGCAGTGTGACCTCACATAAATTATTCAACCTCTCTGCGGCTCACATCTTGATATCCGTAAAATGGAGATAATAGTACTTACCTTCAGGGTTGTTGTGAGAATTAAATAATACATTATACATAGCTGGCTTAGAATGGCGCTGACTTATATTAAACATGATGTTTGGTTGTATCATTATCCCAGACACCTCAGACAGTGCCTGACATGGTACAAACGCTCAATAAATGTTTGTGGAGTGAATAATACATGCATAGTGCTTAGTACTAAGAGTTTAGTACGTGGTCAGCATCCAGTCAGTTTCAGCTGTTACGATCACCTTCATCACCATTATTATTCCTACTGGGTACAGCTCTCGCCCTCTCCCCGCATCCTCAGGGACAGCTGTCCCCATGGCTCAGAGGAGGTGTTAAGGTCAGGGCTAGCTCTCCAGGAAAGTCTTGCCAGCTTGGGGCACCCAGGCCTCACGCCTGTCCTCCTGGCCTCCGAGCTTCCTCTACTCTGAAGCCAGGCACAGCAGCTGGTTCTGGAGGTGTTTAATAAACACACAAGCCCCGGCTGTGCAGTGCCCCTCCCACAGATGCCCGCCCCACATCCCACCAAAGCCTGGAGTCAAGTCTGTTTTTGATGTGTGGAGGCCTCCTGGGCTCTGCGAGGGAGAGGCTGAGCCATCTGCCACCAGCCCCGGGCTATCAGGAGGGAGCCAAGCCAGCGCAGAGCAATGAGCAGGAGCAGGGCCTGCGCTCCTCCGAGCCACGGCTGGCTGTCTCTCCAGCCGGGGAGGGGTGGTTGGTCAGAAGGGCTCAGACCCCAGGTGTCCACCACACCACCACCCATCCACCTGTCGGGCCCAGCAGGCCCAGTGCCCACCCATCTCAGTGAAACATGATCTGTAGGCATTATTCAGGAAATATCAGAGGCCAACCTGACCTCAGGACCTATCAGAAAAGTTCTAAATGTGTGGAGCAGGAGGTAGGACCCATAGATCCCCTAACTGAAACTGACAGATAACTCAAAGCAAAGAAGGTCAAGGTGGGGTTAAATCTTTAGATGCCCTAAAAAAAAATGAAGATTTGGTTACCATTCCTCTCTCCCACTATAAAATTCAAAATAAATTTTGTTTTTTTGGAAATGACACCAAATTTACAGGAATTACAGAGACATGCTGGTTAGGATCACAGGCTCTGGAAAAAGGCTGACTCTGGGCGAGTTACCCGAATGCTCTGTGACTCAGTTTCCTCATCTTTGAAGTGGGGCTGATGACACCAGGCCACTTCTCGAACTAGTTGTGAGGATTAAGGGGATAATATAAACTAAATGATAAGAACAAAATCTATTTGTGAAATAATGATGAAACCTATTAGAGGTTATTATCCTCATGTTTTCTGAAATAAAAGCATATGCTTTCCAGGTTTTTAGGTTGCAAAATTCTAAATAGGTTCACTGAGGCTGAAGCTTTTGCCCCTTGCCTGTGACTGCCCAAACCATTGCTTAGGTTGACCCATGAAGAAATTACTGCCTGCCAGCACCACCATGGGCTTCCCTGATAGCTCAGTTGGTAAAGAATCCGCCTGCAATGCAGCAGACCCCAGTTCGATTTCTGGGTTGGGAAGATCCGCTGGAGAAGGGATAGGTTACCCACTCCAGTATTCTTGGGCTTCCCTTGTGGCTCAGCTGGTAAAGAATCCGCCTGCAATGCAGGAGACCTGGGTTCGGTCCCTGGGTTGGGAAGATCTCCTGGAGAAGGGAAAGGCTACCCACTCCAGTATTCTGGCCTGGAGAATTCCACGGACTGTATAGTCTATGGGGTTGCAAACAGTTGGACATGACTGAGTGGCTTTCACCTTCACCTAGCACCACCATGACCCTCTGATGCCAGCAGCTGGAGGTGCCAGAACCAGGGCTGCAAAGACCCAGGAAACGGGTGCATTAGCAGGGCCCTTAGGCCAGTGCCCTGGCTCTGAGACTGGGCAGGGAGTACAGGAACAAAGGCCTTCCTGCATAAGCTTCAGGGCCCAGCAGTTCCTATGATGGGGTCCGATAGGGGTCCATTTGCCAGAACAAAGCACAGGAGCTTCATGGAGAAGAGGGCTCAGAGCAGCCTGAGAGTGTGAGGCTTCAATCCCTCCTGTCTACGAGGGAGCAGGGCTGGCCCAGCTCAGGGGAGAAGCTACAGTCCACAGCAGGAAAAGGATGCTCTGTTCTCCCCATTCCCTCCTGGGATACCTCCAGAGTAGCCGATGGACACAGGGGATTTAACTGTGTCTTGAAATACGAGGAAAATCAGATTTTTATAGTCACTCTTGAATTGGTATAGTAATTAAGCTCTCAAAAAGAGAGATACCTGCTAAGAACCACTTCTAGGTTGTCAGCCCAACCCACTTGGTCTCTGGGAACTGCTCTTCGCCATCAGCCCCTGGGCTGCTAGGGGCTCCTGGCAGATACGTGGGCAGCAACCATGATTTTCCCTCCACTCCACCAGCCGCAAGTCGGTGTTAGGGGGGTGCTGGGGTGAATGTCACCCTGCCAGGGCCAAATGGAGTCATTCCACATGAATTTGAGGCAGGTAGGGAGGAGGAGAGAGCAGGTATGGGAAGGAGGTTAGGGGAGGAGGGAGGCTCAAGAAAGAGAGGATATAAGTATACTGAGAGATGATTCACACTTGTATGGCAGAAACCAACACAACATTGTGATGCAATTATCCTCCAATTAAAAATAATTTTTTTAAAAAAAGATACACTAGTAACCCCAAGGATGAAAATGTACCATGCCCTTCCTATATGTAATTCAAAATTAAAAGGTAAAATTATCTATGGTCGGTTAATAAAGAAAAATAAAACTAATGTTATTAATACTTCTTTAAAAAATTTTTTCCAGTTTGAGCAGAGGCACATTCAGCTCCTTCTGAAGTGTTGGCTTTGCTCCATGTGACCTCCAGAGTGGCAGGGACCAACTTCTCTGCCATGTGGACCAGAGACACAAAAGAAGCTGGTCTGCAGAGGAAGGAAAAAAGACCGAGACGGGGGCTCACAGCAAGGAACAGAGACAGAGAGAGATGCTGGTGGAGCTCTAGCTGACAGGTCTGGTCCTATCCTGAGGACCAGCTGAATCCCTCCAGGAGACACTCAGCATCCTTAGAGCAGAGTTCCCATTACGACAGAGCTACGTTGAACAGGTTTCTATTCCTCCAAACAAGATGCTAACTATTAGGTTTCCTACTTTCTCTGACACCATTAAGCCTAAATTCCACCTTCAATTCACTAATGAAGCACAAACATCAGTTTCACACACATCCCCATTTCAGAAACAAAATATGAAGAAGGGGAGGGGATTTCTTATGCAATCCAGATGAACTCCTCTGCCCCAAGTGGCCCAGTCCTGCCTTGGTTCTACATTCAAAGCAACACAGTCTGGCAGCCAAAAGCAATTAAAAAAGAATTCCAATCTTTACCTGAATCTCTCAAAGCATTGTAAAAGAGATCCAGTTCAGACCCTGAAGACTCTTAAAATCTCTTTCCTCTTTCCTCTTCCTTTCCCCAGAGCCTCACATCCTCCTAATCTGAAGCTTCTTAGCCTTGTTCTCCTGGCTCTCAGTTCTCCTGTCTCTTCTTCCCTTGCCAACACCTCTTTCTCAGCAATTTATTACATAAATGTTTGAGGCTCTGGGCTTTTTTTCTTCTCTCTTTTCTCCTTTACCTACATTTTGGACAACAGGAGAGAATCGTGAAACAGACCCTCCACCCGAAACCAGTGACACTTTGGCCACTCCTGCGGCCCAGGCTCTCGACTTGGTCCAGTTCCGATGCTGAGGACAGGCTGGTGTTCCTCGGAGGGCAGAGCAGAGAGAAGGGAAGGTGGGGTGGGAGGGAGAAGGTGGGCAGGCAGAGGCATCGCAAGTCAGCCAGTCTTGGCCCTGCCCCTTTGACAATCCCGGAGATGTGATCTGATGCTGTGTGTGTGTGTGTATCTGTGCACATGCTAAGTCACTCGGTCATGTCCGACCCCTTGCAGCCCCATGGACTGTAGCCCACCAGGCTTCTCTGTCCATGAAATTCTCCAGCAAGAACACTGGAGTGGGTTGCCATTTCCTTCTGCAGGGGATTGATCTGATGTTAGAAGCAGTTAACAAAGCTTGCCTTATACTCCAGCTGGGCATACAAATCCAGAGCCCCCTACGCCTCTCCACCCCACAACCCTGAGACTCCACCATGTCCTGATCTTCAGTTCCTAGTCTCCCAAATCCCGTTTACATAAGGTCAAGTCCTTACACCTCTCTGGTTTTTCTTATTCCCTGCCACCAACTGGCCTTCAATTCAGATGTTTCCTCCAGGTTCTCTCTCTCCAGTCACTCGTAGTCTGCCCAGGCCATCCATCATGTCCACTCCTATCCATCACATTTCTGGGGCCACAGTCTCCCAGCAGCTCCTTCCTGCTAGTGCCATCCAAGCTCCTGGACAGACTCTGCCTGTCCCAGCACTGGTGTCCAGATGAGCACACAGTGGACAAGAACACTCAAGCGCAGCGGCGGCTAACCTTTGTTCTTCCAGAAGGACCCTCCCAGGGCTTCCCTGGAGGCCCGCTGGCTAAGACTCCATGCTCCCGATGGAGGGGCCCTGGGTTTGATCCCTAGTTGGAGAACTAGACTCCATTTGCCGTAACTAAGAGCTTGCATGCTGCTACTAAAGATCCCAAAAGATCCTGAGTGCCGCAATTAACACCTGGCACAGCCAAATAAATAAATAATTTAAATATACATATATATCACTTCCACTTCTCTCTCCCAGTAGCTTTCCATCACCTGGTGGATAGCTTGCTGTTTCCTCTCCTTGGCATCCAAAGTCCCCCACAGCTTGGCCCCTTCTTTCAGCACAACGTTCCCCCACCTCCCTGACACAGGCCCTGCGGTCTAGCTCAGCTCATTTGTCACCTTTGGAAAGCCTGCGTTCAGCGCCCCACTCCCCGCCACCGCTGGCCTGGAATACCACCTGCAGCAGTAAATTCAGTCCTGGCCCTCAGAGTCCCTAAGCCCATGTTCCTTTCTTTGGGCACAGAAGTGTGATCATGAGACTTGCATCTTTCCGTGGCACGACTCACCCAGTGTAAGCTCTCCAAGGCAAGTGCTTGGTCCTTCTAGACTTCAGGAGCTCCCAAAGAAAGCAAGCAAATCACAGGACAGCAAGTCTCATATCGTCCTATTTGTGTGAAAACAAACAAGCAAACAAAAAATCCATGCAGGGGTGTATGAGTACACAGGTGAGTAGATGTGTGTGTGTGAGTGTATCAGAGAGAGAGGGAGAGAGGGAGTGTGTGTGTGTGTGTGTGTGTGCGTGCGCACTCACAGGTGGCCAAAAGCAATCTGGAAGGCCATCATCAAACTTCTTTATTCCAATTGATCAGCTGACTATATTGACAAGATACTGATCAGTTACATGCTGAAGAAAACATACACTACAATAAAACAGAAAAAGTTTTCTACGCCCCTCTCCTTTACCCGCCCCTCCCTATGACTTAATCAAACTTTTGACATTGACTGACATTGATTGTTTCTGCAGGAAATAGAGATGGAGAAACTTTCATTTTGTACTTTATTGTTTCTTTAGTGTTTGAATTTATAATCATAAGTACATATCACTTGCAATATTTTTCCTTAAAAAAAAAAAAACCAGAACCTCCCTGGTGGTCCAGTGGTTAGGAATCCCGCCACTACAGGGTCCATACATTCCATCTCTGGTCTGGGAAGATTCCACATGTCACAGGGCAACTAAGCCCATGCACCATAACTACTGAGTCCTTGAACTGAATTAGCCTGTGCTCCACAAGCAGAGAAGCCACCGCAATGAGAAACCCATGCACCGCGACTAGAGAAAGCCCAGCACAGTCAAAAATAAAAACAAACAAACTAATAAATAAATAAATGGAGAAGGCCATGGCACCCCACTCCAGCACTCTTGCCTGGAAAATCCCATGGACGGAGAAGCGTGGTGGGCTGCAGTCCATGGGGTCGCTAAGAGTCGGACACGACTGAGCAACTTCACTTTCACTTTTCACTTTCATGCATTGGAGAAGGAAATGGCAACCCACTCCAGTGTTCTTGCCTGGAGAATCGCAAGGACAGGTGAGCCTGGTGGGCTGCCATCTACAGGGTTGCACAGAGTCGGACACAACTGAAGCGACTTAGCAGCAGCAGCAATAAATAAATAAAAGCAGAGTCCTTCACAGGGAGCCAGAATGTTTGGTTCCAGTCCTGGCCCTGCCACTAACACTGTGTGACCATCACCGAGTCCCTCTCTTGGCTTCAGTTCCTGCTCCCACAGAAGATGGAGGCTGGCTCTAGACCACAGCTTTCCAGAGGTTCTGACCCGGCTGTGCAGAGTGAGAGGATGACAGGCAGCTGGCCTATGGCCCCTCGTGCCTACGTTGCCCTAACTGGTCCTTGACTCTTTCACCCGTTCTACATATTGAATTTCTAGTTCTTCAGCCAGGCGCCGGAAACCACCGCAGCAATGAGGTGAAACTCCAGGTGAGTTTCAGATGGAATTGACAAGTCAGATCTATACAAAAAGAAGGTATGCATACATTACTGGTAGGAACATAAAATGGAAAACACCTTGGCAGCTCCTCAGAAAGTTAAACATACACATCCCATCTGACTCAGCAATTCCACTTCTAGGTATATACCCCAAAGGGCTGAAAACAGGTACTCAAGCAAATATTTGTTCACAAATAGCAGCACTATTCACAGCAGCCAAAAGATGGAAACACCCAAATGTCCATCAGCCGAGGAGTGGATAAACAAACTGTGGTAGATGCATATAGTAGAATACATCTATCCACAAAAAGGAGTGAAGAACTGACGCAGGTTACAACGTGGATGGACCTCAAAAATATTACGCTTAGCCGAAAAAGCCAGTCGCGAAGTCACACCTTGTATGGTTCCAATTATATGAAATGTCCAGAAGCGGTAAAACCATGGAGAGAGAACACAGATGGGTGGTTGTTGAGGGCTGGGAAGAGGGGAGAATGCGGTGTACTGCTAAACGGTATGAGGTTTTCTTTGGACAACCTTTAGGTGATAGAGAAAAACCTTTTCTCTGGTGGAAGTGATATGGAATTAGATCGAGGTGGTGGTGGCACAACCTGTGAAAGGTACTAAACACCGCTGAACTGCTTGCTTTAAAACAGCTTGTTCTGTGTTATGTGAATTTCACCTTAGTGAATCTTTTAAAAGGCAGGCGGCCTAATGGAGGCGGGGTATCCAGATTGGATGGTCTCTGAGCAGTGGTCAGAGGGCTGTGGAGAGGCCACCGGAAAGAGACCACGAGGCCAAAAGGTTGTAGGGACCGGCAGGTGAAGACATAAGGGACAACTGACAAGCTGCTATCACCCTGTGGGTAGCTGAGGGAGCGTTACTGAGCCTGAGGACAGGGAGCCACCAGCCTTGCCCAGCTTCAGAGAGGGTCAAGGAGAATGAGGGCAGAGAGAATCCAGAGACATGGCACTGGCGACAGCCACTGAAAGAGCAGTTGGGGTGCTCCTGACAATCCCCTTGTCCTGGCAGACTTTGCCCGGAACACACCAGCCTAAGGCAGGACTCAGAGTCTGGTGGGGAGTACCCGGCAGCTCCACCCAGACCAGGGCGGGAGCCCTGACCACAGCCATGCCTTCCTTCCCTGAGGGCCCCAGCCCAGCACTAAGATGCTCCGGACAAATCTACCCATGTGGCCCAGGGAATGGGATGGGGGGCCCTCTTTCCAGGGTCCTCAGGGCATATGGCAGGGCCTCATGATGGCCCATATTATGATGCTGGAAAAGATTCTTGAGAATCCCTTGGACAGAAAGGAGATCAAACCAGTCAATCCTCAAGGAAATTAACTCTGAATATTCACTGGAAGGACTCTGATGCTGAAGCTGAAGCTCCAATACTTTGGCCACCTGATGTGAAGAGCCAACTCATTGGAAAAGACCCTGATGCTGGGAAAGACTGAAGGCAGGAGGAGAAGGGGATGACAGAGGATGAGATGTTTGGATGACATCACTGATTCAATGGACATGAGCAGACTCCGGGAGACAGTGAAGGACAGGGAAGCCTGGCGTCTCAAAGAACTGGACACAACTTAGCAATTCAGCAACAACAACAATATAGTCTAGAAGAGCGAGGGCCTTCAGAGAGCAAGAGATAGCTATGGGATATAAAGGGAAAGGATTCTGGAAGGACCCTCAGAGGTGAGTTAGACCCTCCCCCCATCCCTAGTCCTTGAAAAGACTGAGGAGTCCATCAGACAGGGAGGATGGGGACAAGCTGGAGCTGCACAGGCTCCAATGGGAGGAAGACAGGAGGCACAGCTGGAGGGGCTGCAGTTCCAGAGGCCTGCGGCTGGGGTGGGACATGTTAATTTTATAAACTGTACTGAAAGCCTCTGGGTGCCTGGGGCTTAGGGGACAGAGGCTCCTGCCTTCAGGGAGGTCACAGCTTTAAGGTTGGACTGAACAGGGGCCAAGGGCTTAAGGAAGGCAGAGAGTTGACCTTGCCCCTGGAAGCAGTTCATCCCTACCAAGTGCCATCAGATAAACTTCTCCTTGACTCCCGTCATGCTCCGTTTTCCCATCTGCTCATACACTCTGCGTCCTCCGACTTCCTCTGTCCTACAGCCCCACTCACCCCACAAGCACATTATGGGTGCTCAGGGCAGGTTTGGGGACACAGTGCAGTGCGTGGTTGGTGTCTAACCTTTAGAATCAGCCAGACTTGCGTGCAGATCCTGTCCCTGCCACTCGTCCCTCGATGTGTGATCTTGAATAGCTCTGTGGTGGTGGGTTGGTGGTCCAATCCTCCTAGCCCCTGACCCATCTTTATAGGCCACCCCAGGGTGAAGGGGAACCCTCTCCTGAGAGGCTGATGAAAGGCCCTACAATCCTCCTTCCCCAGTAAGAGGGAAGAGCTCCATGAAGACATCTGATCACCCCACTCGATGCCAAACCCTAGTGCAGGGCTGCAATCCTCAGGAGAAAAGTTCTTTTTCTAATTAGCCCAAAGCGATCACAATGAGCTAGAGAGATCCCAGCCCAGGCCTGGCCCAGGACAGAGGGAATCACCATGCATTCTTCGGGAGACACTGAGACACAGGCAACACATACCCAAAAGAGCTCCAGCTTTTGAAGTCAACTGGAATCTCATTATCTGGACACACTCCCACCCAACCCAGAGAAACTCCATCCAATGGCACCCCCTCAGGGCTGGACTGAGCTGCCAGACCCACAAGAGTCATGAGCAAAAGCCATCACAAGCACGCAGAGGAGCATCCCTAGGAACCCAAGTTCCACAGCATCAAGCGACACACCTTGCTTGCTTGCTTGCTTGCTTGCTTGCTTGCTTGCTTGCTTGCTTGCTGTGGTTCCCAGCATGTGGCTGCCTCCCTGCAGGACTGAGAGCCTCCCAAGGACAGGGAGTGTGTGTCCTTCCTCTCCTGCCTCCTTGGGCCCCACATGAGTCCCACTCAGCACATGGGCAATGTAGACAGAGATAGTTGGATGGCATTACAGACTCAATGGACATGACTTTGAACAAACTCCAGGAGATACTGAAGGACAGGGAAGCCTGGTGTGCTGCAGTCCATGGGGTCGCAAAGAATCAGACACGACTGAGCAACGAAACAAAAGCAGAGACAGAAGTGTAGGCCTGAGAGCCTAGCCAGCAGACCTCAAACACAGACTCTGCCACTATTTGCTGTGACCCTGGGCTTCCCTGGTAGCTCAGAGAGTAAAGAATCTGCCTGCAAAGCAGACCCAGGTTTGATCTCCTGAAGAAGAGAATGGCTACCCACTCCAGGATTCTTGCCTGGAGAGTTTCATGGACAGAGGAGCCTGGTGGGCTACAGTCCACAGGGTCACAAAGAGTCAGACATGACTGAGTGACTAACACTTTCACTGGGCTTCTTATCTGCCTGAACCATGGTTTTCTCACCTATTAAATATAGCTAATAATTATACTCATCTCTTAGGACTGTTGAAAGGATTAACAGATGATGTATAGCAATAGTAAGTGCAGAATATAGGTTATCTATTATTATCTTAAGGCTTCCCAGGCTGCTCAGTTGGTAAAAAAAAATCCATGCGCCAATGAAGAAGACACAAGTTCGATCCCTGGGTCGAGAAGATCCCCTGGGGAAGGAAATGGCAACCCACTCCAGTATTCTTGCCTGAGAAATCTCACAGACAGAGGAGCCTGTTAGGCTACAGTCCATGGGCTCACAGAGTTGGACACGACTAAGTGAGCACACACGTGCACACACACTCACACACACACACTCACACACACACATTATTATTCTATTATTACTGCTACTCTGGTTATGACTGTGATCACTGCAGCCCCACACTGCCTTCTGAACTTCTGATTTCACAAAGTTCTAAGTTCTTGTATCTGGAAGGGCTTCACTTTCAAATAAGGAAACTGGTGCTCAGAGAGGTTGAGAAACTTAAGCAAGATCACACAGCTCATACGAAATTAAAGGCAAATTTCCTACATCAACATTATGTCCATGACGACATCCCAGGATTCGTTCTCATCTGCCTGCACGTTCTGTCTTCGGATCATGCATAGTTTTGTTCTATCACTTACCTTCTGCATCAGCGGGTGTGCAGGAACACGTATTTCTGTGTGGGTGTGCATATGTGCAAATATACGCAGGTTTCTGTGTACACTCAGGTGTGTGCACTCACGCTTGTGTGGGCGGTTGCGTTTCCATGTGTGTTTGTGCTAGTGTGTAGGTAAATGTGAGCATGTGCCCTCATACGTGCATGTACGTGCGGTTGCCTGGGGGAAGTTCTGCTGTGTGCACATATACGTGTATAACCCTCTGGGCATGACTTTCTTCCTCAACATGATGGTAAAATCAACAAAGGCAGGGTGGTGACTGTCACCTCTTGGCAGCCTCACTGTGCTTGGCACAGGGCCTGGCATGCAACAAGCCTTGATAAACACAGGTGCGCTAGAAAGGGGCATGAGTCTCCCCAGGAGAGTGGAGAGGATATTTGCCTCTTCAGCTGTCTTTTCCACTGAGCTCAGCAATCATGGAAAGGGCACTCCCCTCCAGGGCCCCATCCAGCTGGGCCAGCCTATGCTTTCCCTGAATCAGGCAGTAAGTGCAAAACAGCTGGCTACAACCCTCCCCAGGGGGCAAGATGAAGTGGGCGCCCAGGGACCTACCCCCAGCCTGAGGGTGGTTGCTTAAGCGGCAGTAAAGGAAACAAAAGATGAAATACATCAGCCATTGGCAGCCGTAAAAAGAGCAAAATCGCTCAGCAGAAAGCCATGCGCTATCCATCATCTGGCCCTTCTACACTTCAGCTGCCGAAGCAAGAGGGTTTTTAATGCCCTTCAATTCATTTGCATTCGCACTGCCACTCTTTTATGATATCAGGGGTTGCCAAGAAGATCTGAGCGGTTTTTTAAAGATGTTGATAAACCATTTCTGCTAGGGAATAAAAGTTTTGGGGGGAAAGGGGAAAAGAAACTTTTCCGAAATAATGCATTCCATCTGCAGAGTGATGGGTAAGTGATTCTGCAGATGTATTGGCCCCATAAAACTGAGTGAGGAGTTTGGCCCAAATGTGCTCTGTGCTGGTGAGATGAGCAGTTCATTCATTTTGCAGCTGAGTTGAGACCTGAGTTGCAGGCAGTCACTGAGAAGAGCTCCAAAGGCAGCTGGCATCCTATGTGTGATCAGGGCATGTGACCCCCACCCCCACCCCCACCAAGACACGTACACACTTCAAGCTCTCTGAGCCTTCCAGGCTCCTCCAGGAATCCCCACTGGATTTGAAAGTGTTGCAGTAAATGATTCAGCAGAGGGGGATTTTCCTTCCTTTCCATGGCTCTGAGAACCTAAGCAAATAGTCAGGTCTGACAAATACATTCCCTTACCAATCCCACACCATCCCTCACCCTCTTGCAACACTTACCTGAGCACTACCACATGACCTAGGTTCGCAGCCAAACTCTGGCTTCATGACCTTAGGCAAGCTCTTTCTGCAGTCTGCGTTTCAATTTCTGCATCAAGCAAGTGAGCATATTGGTCTAAATGCTTGGTTTGCTAAGGGAGTCAATTACGTCCCCATGTCATAGGCAACTGAGGCTCAGAAAAAGGAAGTTGCTTGCCCAGGAAGGTAAAAGTAAGCACTAGAGCACACCTAGTTAAAATAAGAACCAGAACAGGGCTTTCTGACCCTCGCATGATGGCTCTCTCCTTTTTCCCTTCCATCTACTGTGAGGCCAAATGTCAGACAGTGGTCCACTAGTTCCCTGCCTTCTAGAAGGAGGAGAAAGGGAGAGAAATGGAATAATGCCAGAGCACCCTGGTCTTACTGAGAAGACTTCAGTTCAGTTCAGTCGCTCAGTCATGTCCAACTCTTTGCGACCCCATGGACTGTAGCACGCCAGGCCTCCTTGTCCATCACCAACTCCTGGAGTTTACTCAAATTCATGTCCATGACTGCAGATCTCACCAAAAGGCCCCCAGGTTAAAAAAAAAATAAAAAAAACTTTTAGTTCCTTACTCCCACTTAATCCCAAGTGAGAGGTTCCAGATTCTCTCAGTCTGAGCTCTATACTCATTACAGGTGTCTATACAAGAAAACATGGTAGACAGCTTCTGAATGTGTGGGTTGGACAGCACCAGAAAGATTCCTTTGCCCCCCAAATAGCTGCCCTGACCCACTAGCCCTGTTTAACATTCCCATTGTTAGCCATAGCTGTGGGTCAAGGCACTGAAAGTACAGTAAAAATTCAAGTGGCATCTCATTGGAGCAACATGATAACTCACAACTCTCTGCCAGTTTCCCAAAAGGACTGGAGAGGATGCTTCAGGGACTAGGGTGTTTCTGAAGTATGGAGAGGCTTAGAGCACCTGTGATGGGCAACTTGGGTATCCAGTCCTGGTGGCAAGGAAGAGCCTGAAATAGGGGAGAAGATGCCAAGACAAGTGGAGTCAGCCGTCCAGCATGAGAAGCAGCTAATAACAATGATCATTATTTACAGAGCTCTTACTGTGTTCCACCACTGACCTGTTCAACTTCATTTGACCTTCACAACAACATGCTAGGAGGTTATTTATCTATTTAATCTTTTGGCTGCACCGCTCAGCATGTGGGATCTTAGTTCCCTAATCAGGGGTCAAACCTGTGCCCCCTGCATTGGTAGCATCGAATCTTAACCACCGGACCACCAGGGAAGTCCCTAGGAGGTCATTTCTAATCATCCCCCTTTTACAGAAAATGAAACACACTCATGGGGTTAAGTAACTTACCAAAGTCACACAGCTAGTAAGCTACAGTAGAGCCAGGATTCAAATCCTATAATCCAACCCCAGGCCTGTACTTTGGCCAGCTCAGTCCATGACCACATCATAAGGTCATAGGTTGTGGCTGATGTCACAAGTGTTGTCTAGAAGTCCTTACATACCTTGCCTATGACATCCTTCCATCCTTGCCTATGAGCATTTCCAGAATCTGATCCGTGATCCTCTCCTCTTATCCACAGACTCTTACACTCCTTCTGTATCCTAAGGCTACCTGAAAGTCAACCTTGGCCCCTCCCTCTCACTCACCCTCACATCTGATTACTTAATTTAAGCCCTGTCCCATCCATCTCCTGGAGGCCCACCCTCCCTGTCTGGATGATTCAGGCCCAGGGGGGGCACATTGGTTCTCCTGTCCATTTTCCCCTCTTGCAGGCCCCAGGCACCTACAGCTTCCCACCCAGGTAGCCTGGAATGGGGTCTTCCACCACCCACCTCTCTGATCATGGACCGAAAATAGCCTGCACAGCATCTTGGAAAGAAACCTGGGCTCTTCCACTTACTAGCTTGTCCACACAAGCAAACAGCTTCCTTTCACAGCCTCAGTTTCCTCGTAGGAAACTTCCCCTCTGACAGAGAGCCCAGAGGTAGGTAAGAGCTGAGTGATGCCTCTGAGAGGCTCAGAGTATAGCAGCAAGATAGATATAGGGAAACATAATTAAAACAGCCTGATAAGGCTCTGGAAGGAAAGATTATGAAACAGAACCAACACAAAGGAGGGAGCAATTAGGTAATTAATAATGACAGCTACTGTTTATCGATTATCTATAATGTGCTAGACACTTTACTTAGGAGTTGATCCAATCTTTATGTTGACTGTTCCAAAAAGACGTAATTATCCTACTGCTTAAATAAGAAAGGATAAGCTTGGGGATGTAAAATAACTCTCAAAGCTACAACCGGAATGCCTTTGGGATTTCCAACATTCCTCTTCTTCTTACACTCAGGATACAGTCTCATCCACGGCCTCCCTTCAGTGATGTCTGGGTCAGTCTCAGTTTTCCCATTTACCCAGAGAATAGTATGCACGCGGTAATCTCTCTCTGGCCTCCATTTTCTCATCTGTAAAACAGGGATGATAACATAAAACCAATCACAAAGGGCCATGCTAAGAACCTAAAGGAGTTAATATATGAAAAGCATTTAAAGCAGTGCCTAGCACACAGTCAGGGCTATGTGGTGGTGTATTATTCTTAGTAATGTTATTTTTATGGTTTTCTCCAAGGGCACTTTTTTGCCATGAGCACATGGACTACCCTGGGCTTACTGAGGACCCCATCGTCTATGTTCATCAAATGATAATGAGAGTCACCTGTACTGGTCAAGCTCTGCATAGATTGAACCCTTCAGCCCCTCCCACCCAACCACTCTAAGCAGGCTTCTCATGCACCCGCATTTCCACCATAAATGGGAGGTTCCCAGGCCCCTCACACCCATAGCATCGCACACTGAGAAAAGGAGAGGCCACTGGAGAAAGGGAAAGTGTTGGGATCCCAGGGGTCTAAGGGAGTGAAAACAAGGTGTACTCTCAGCTCATGAACAAAAACTTCTGCTTCTAGGAGTGCTGGGTGTTGGCAGCTTTATCTTCGGCCAGCGAGAGACTCATGTCAGAAACTGCCCATTCCTGGTGAATTTCAATGAGATGCCCTTTCTGCAAGGAGGAGGAAAGCCATCATTTAAAAGGCGAAAGCTGCTTTCACTTGGCAAGATATGATAGAGCAAGTGCAGCCTTGGGGGACAGGAAGAGAAGGCTGGGGGTCTTCACCCACTGCAAGTTACATGCAGTGCACGTCCGTAAGTTCCCCACACTATGCCTTGTCTCAGGTTGGGTGCTCACATGCAGGGAGCCATTGGACACTGTCCCCCAAACAAACAGGCACCAGAGCAAAACTTACCAGGATAAAAGACATGCACAGCGAGCTCAGTGGGGAGGGGGCACTGGAATCCCAGTCCCAGCATGGGACACAGAGGCTTTCACAGAGCAGATAGCATTTGCTGAGGCTCTCGAAAGAATAAGTGTTCACCAGGCAAAGAAAAGGGCTGGGAGTGGGAGAGAAGGAGGCATGCAGCAGCATAAGACAGTGATGTGCTTAAGAGCCCAGAATAACAGAAACTGTGGTGTGGCAAGAATCTGTTAGAGCATAGGGGAGTGCCGAGAAGAAAAACTGGAAAAGAAGTCGGGACCACATACACATACCACCATCTACAGATTGGTCCCGTGGAATTCTCCAGGCAAGAATACCGGAGTGGGTAGCCATTCTCTTCTCCAATCTTCGCATCCCAGGGATTGAACCCAGGTCTCCCTTGCAGGTGGGTCCTTTACCACCTGAGCCACTAGGGAAGCCCACATGGTTGTATATGCGATGGTGAAAAATGTGGATTTCCTCTTTTAAAGGACTGCAGACTTTCAAAAATGAGAGTGATATGATGCGTTGTCTGCTAGAAGAAATATGGAGCATGGATCACAGGAGTTGTAAGAATGGGCCATTTTTTATATTTTTAGACTAGAGGTAACAAGAGTTTCAGTCAAGTTCCCCCAAAGACATTTAGCTGAGGAATGGGTGAATTATTATAGGGGAATACAGAAGAGAACCTAGGGCCACCCTCAGACTCCAGGGTGGCCAAAGAGGATAGTCTTGGATTCTCTGAGACCAGAGGCCTGGAGTTCTTGGCCAGCTGGGATATGAGATCTGAAATCCTAAACTGGCAAGAGGTGGGCTGAGCCAAAGTGCCCAGCCCATATTCCCCTGCATTCAGGATGACAAAAATATTTCATCCCACGTGCCACCTCTGATCGATTGGTGGTGTCTACCTAAATTACTTTTTGAAAGGGATTATAAACCCATATCTGGGCCCAGTGGGAAAGAAAGCGCTGACTGATTAGCAACATCAATCACGGGCAGTGGGTCGGGAGGGGTAGTACACGTCTCATACCTGTTTTCCCTGCCAGAATTACTGAGATGAGTCTTGGGTGTCTCTCTTGAGCAACCTGGTTAACAGAGGGCACTGGGTACCCATGAAAATAGGCAGTTATGGGTGCAAGTCCTGAAGCTGACAACCTGTTCTTAGGACCTCCAGCTAGTAGAATCTAGAGGAGTGCCAAGCGGCATCTCCATTTCTGGAACGGGTCCCTGGCACCCTGAATGGTATCTTAGGGACTGTCCTGGGAAACCCATGGGATCCCCCAGACATTAACCAAGCTGCTGGACCATTAATAATGCCCAAGTGTTCAGGAGTCATGTCAAGAGGTAGAAGCCACAAAAACTAAGAAAGGTCATCATTATGGTTAGAAATTCTTCACTGGGACCCATGGATGAGCTATAGGAAAACTGCAAACCCCTTGAAATCATGTATAAATTGTTCTAAGTATGTGCATTTTTCCCAAAGCAGGCCTTTAGCTTTTATCAGTCTCTCAAAGAGCTCCATGGCCAAAAAAGTCTTCAATCACTGCCCAAGAGGAAGGAGAGTAATGAGATACAAGTTAATTCTGCTGGGAAAGGAAGAAGAAGCATCTATATCTCAGTTGGAATTGAACTTCCAGGGGTAGCACCTATATACTCAGCTAGTTCAATCCACTTAGCCCTAAAATGCATCCTCCAAACCTGGGGTGCAAACTTGAGGCTACCTTTGAGTACTGGGTAGCTTATAAACCGAGGGAGGTATTGTTTTTCTCAAAGAATGTTCTTAGCTTTTGTCAATCTCTCAAGGAGATCCATGCCCCCAAAAAAGTCTTCAACCACTGTTCAATCAAAGGAAAACAATGCTATCTATAATCAAATAACCAGGGGGGTTTGTAGAGTCAGCTAAGGCAAAAGCTTGCCTTCACTGTGCTGGAAGAACAGCTAGAATTGGCCACATCTGAAGGCACTGTCCACCGCAGGGAACAGAGGCAGGTTGGGAGGATGCTTTGGACACTATGTTGGGAACTAGAACTAGTAGAAGCCTCTGAAAATGATTATTAATAGGTTTAGGAAATTATATCTGATGAGGGTCCAGGAGTCTGGGTCAGGGATGGAAAATGGGATGCAGGCACCTGGGTTGGCAACCCTAGCTTCTAGAGTGTGGTTCATAGAACCACGTCCTTTTCCTTCAGAACACCAATGTCCGCTTGTAAATACATGTTAATTGCTGTGTTCTCTATCTGCTCCATAATTCTGCCAGCTCTGGGAGAGTAAAGGCCGTTTTTGGTTTTGCTCCCATTGTCACCTGGCAGAATTTGGGCACAGAGCAAATGCTTTCAATAAATATTTGCTGAATGAAAAGGTGTGTGGATGGATGGATGGATGGGTGGGTGGGTCAAGGTGGTCCACCTGAAAGGCAGAATCCTGGGGACAAACAAAAGCAAATGCCTCTTCTGTTCGGCATTTGAGAGGCAATTAGTATATCAGCTCAGAGAACAGACTCTGGAGTTAAACTGCCAAGTTCAAATCTCAGCTCTGCTCTTTATTTAGTGTATGACCTTGGGCAAAATATTTAACTTCTCTGTGCATCAATTTCCTCATCTGTAAAATAGGGATAATAACAGTTCCAACCTCATAGAGTTACTATGAAGATCGAAAGAATTAATATATCTACAGTAAGTACTTTTTCTTTAGAACTGAGGTGGATGAACCTAGAACCTATTATACAGAGTGAAGTAAGTCAGAAAGAGAAAAATAAATATCATATTCTAACACATATATACAGAATCTAGAAAAATGGTACTGAAGAATTTATTTACAGGGAAACAGTGAAGAAACAGACATAGAGAACAGACTTATGGACATGGGGAGAGGGGAGGAGAGGGTGAGATGTACGGAGAGATTAACATGGAAACTTGCATTACCATATATAAAATAGATATCCAATGGGAATTTGCTGTATGGCTCAGGAAACTCAAACAGGAGCTCTGTATCAACCTAGAGGGGTGGGATGGGGAAGGAGATGGGAGGGAGGCTCAAAGGGAGGGGATATTAAAAAATAAAAATAAAAAAAGATGTGGGAAAAAAAATTAAGTAAGTACTTTTTCTAAGTAGAATAGTACCTGATAGATAATAAACACCAGTTGTTAAATTTTTTAAAAGCTGAACAAATATGGAGAATCTAGGTGTAAGGCAAAGGAATGCAGAGGGTAGCAAGGGATCAAAAGCAAAAAGTGGAAGTACTGGCTTCAATGCCATCTTATAAGATGCTGCTGGATCACCCTGGTATAGAGGATTAACAGAATTAACCCTGTTAAGGGTACCAACCAGCACTGAGTAACAGTGATTTTTTTTTTTAAGCCAGGGGTTTTTAGACATGACTGTGGGTACTGCACAAGACGAACCCTACACTCAGAAGATTTCAATCGGCTGAATCCTGCAGAGGGAAGTCAATTCTGCCCTTCGATGCAGGAAAAAGGTGTGAGAAGAAACCAACCTCAGAGACCTCCCCACCCCATATTCCAGCTCCCAGGTTACTGAATTCAGGCTCCTGCTGTACCTGCCTCCAAATCCTGCAAGAACCCTGTGCACTGCCAGAGAGACCCCCAGAGGCAGCCCAGAGGCTCTCAAGAGACATCTACTCTGTGGCTTTTGGGACTGATTATGTAAAAAGGAAATTGGATCCAGATCCTTTTCAGACACTCCAAGTAGATTTTTCAGGGACATTTGGGTATCTCTGGCCCTCCAGTGTTTGATGGTGAGAGAGAAGTAGCTAGATGGATAGGAAAGGAGGCTCAGGGGCCTCAGAATATCAGGTTTTACACGGACTGTCCCACCTTGCTTCTCCTGGCCCATGTCCCACCAAAACACTAAACACCAAATACTTCTCTACCCACATCATAAATAACAATAATGGTAACAGCCACTCATAATACAGACTGCTTAGCCACAGTCCCCGCTTGTCTAGTTCACAGTAAAACAAGCAATATACCTTCTGGAAAGAATAAGGACTCTGATCTACAGGTCACATTCAATGCAGGCATATCTGTAGTAGCTTCTACCCACAAGCCAAATTGTGTTGAAATCCAATACAAATTAAAGACAGCTTGTCTCCTTGAAAATGTTCACGTCACCTGCCACTTTGTCTCATGGTAGCAGAGTGAAGACAGATCAGACGCAATCTTGATCTTTTTGCTAGTGTCCAGATGTGCCGAAATAACTCCATTTCTTCTAAATTTATCAAAGTGTTGACAGACAGAGAAATGCCAAGCTGTCAGTTGGAACAGAGACCTCACTTCAGTTTTCAAAATAAATGCATCCTAAAGAAGTTCTTGGAGGAGTAAATGGCAACCCACTCTAGTATTCTTGCCTGGAAAATCCCATGGACCAGAAGGAGCCTGGTGGGCTACAGTCTGTGGGGTTGCAAAGAGTTGGACGTGACTTAGCAACTAAACAACAACAGCAGAGAAGTTCTACACTGGAAATCATACCAGATCAAGCATCAGAAGAACCAACTTCCAGTTCTTGGCTTGGCTGTCACTGACCACGTGGATTTAGGAAGTCATATCACCCTCTGGGGCCTTAGATACCTAATCTGCTTGGACAAAATGATATTATGCTGAGAAAAAATATAAAGTTCAATACTTCTCCATTTTCCCCCAAGCAAATTCTCAGAGTCACCCTCTTCTGTCCTTCCTCTGTTGACTGGGCGGTGTTGCAAGCTGATTGGTCCTTCTTCTCCCTGTGATTTGTTATAAATAAGTGAACAGGGCAGGGTGGGACAAAGGGAGGGACTCTCTGCGGCCCTCAGAGAGCTCATTAGTGGGAAAAGCTTCTCCACTTGTGACTTCTGATCTTCATCTCTGATTCACTCAAGCAGTCACAAGCAAAAAGGGAGGAAAAAGAGGAGCTGGGGAGAAATATTGGTTAGAGGGCATCAGGGACTTGAGAGAGCGGGCAGCATGACTGGCTGAGAAAAAGCAGAGTCGCTCCAACTCAAAGCAGACTTTGGTGGCCTGCTCAAGTAAAGACTGAGTCGCTGGCTGGCACTGGACCCTGGACTAAAACTATGGGGGCTCCAGGGGATGACAAGAATCACCCACCAACAAAACTGGACCCTTGAAGGATATGAACCACTTCAAGAGAACCCCTCCAGGCAGATCAAAATCACAGGTATCCTTCTGGAAACAGTTTGAGAACTGCGGGAGGAACTTCTCAGAGACTAAGCTAAGAAGGGGGTTTGCAAAGGCTCTCGAACAAGTAGAGAGTCAGGTGGCAAGCAGGGTTAGCAAGTCTGGGGATAAAAGTCTGCGAAGGGTCCAGACACCTGCATGTATACAGAGCTGTCCATGGTCCTAGCAGCCTCTGTCTGAGGTGTCAGACCATGCCCGTCCTGTGCTAACTCCAGAGCCAGATACCTGCCCAGCTCTGCTTCCTGCCTGACCATGACTCCCTCCAGCCTGCTCAAGCTCACACCTGGGCAGCTGTGGGCTGACACCTCTGCCAGCCTCCTGCCCAGAACCATGGCTCTATTGTGCTTATGTTAACCACTGCCTACATGTATGGTCTGTATATCCCTGCCTTTCTCAACCTCACAGGCTTATTCTCCACTCAGTTCCTTAAAACACAGCTGTAGATGGTGACTAAGTCACAAGGAGGGGAACTGGGACTTGGCCCAGCACACAGAAGTCCAGGCTGCAAGATCAGAGGCAAGAGAACAGACTCACCCCTACTCCCACCAGTGCATCCTGAACAGGATGTCAGAACAAGGCTCCCCCAAGAAGAGACGCCCATTCCAACATCACTGGGCTAAGCAGGAGCCCAACCAGGTGGACGTTCCCTAGGAGTCTCCCTATGGCTCCACCCCACCCCACTTTGCCCCACCAATTCACTGTCTTTAAGAAGTGCCAGGAGGATTTCCCTGCTGGTCCAGTGGTTAAGAATCTGCCTGTCAATGCAGGGGACACAGGTTCAATCCCTGGTTGGGAAAGATTCTACATGATTCAAAGCAACTAAGCCAGTGCACCACAACTCCTGAAGCCTGCGTGCCCTAGAGCCTGGTTGTCGCAAGAAGAGAAGCCGCTGCAGTGAAAAGCCAGCATACCACAACAAACAGCCCAGTTCCCCACAAGTCCAGAAAGCCCTCCTGTAGCAACGGAGCACAGCCAAATACGAACATGAATAAATTTTTAAGTACAGGGAAGCTTTGACCCACTGACAGTGGGTCTCAGTTCGAACAGATGTGGACCTGTCCCATATCCTAAGTCCCAGCAAATGACCTTGAGAAAGTCACCAAGTTTCTTTGAACCTCAGTTTTTCCATCAGGGTGTCACTAGCCCATCATGAGATAATACCCATGAAAGTGCTTGGTAAACCACAGAATATGGTGCAAGCGGCAGTTAAATTATTATCCAAATACTACCCAGACCCCCATATGACTCTGAGCCCTGTCAAAGAGGATCCTGGAAGCTAGTGGGTGAAGGAGAGTATGTAAGTACTTCTATGTGCCAGGAGCTTTTACATATGCTGTCTTGTAAGGCAGATCATACGGTCACCATTCTACAGATGAGGTTAAATTAATTGCCCAAGGTCATATGGTTAAGTTATCACTAAGCCAGAATTTGAAGCCATGTAGCACCCTCTTGCCTACTTACTACAGCCCCTTCCATTGGGTCAGACTTGTTTCCAGAAATCCAGAGAAGCAACCCCACCTGCCCCTCAGAACAGATCTCCCAGCTGTGCTTCTGTTCTGAGCCAGACCTCACATCCAGTCAGCCAAACTCTGGAACCTGGCTTTCGACAAGGGGTCCCTGGAAGACACAGCCTTCCTCACCCTACCTGCGCTAACGTCTCCACTCAGCCCTCTCCTATACCTGGTGCCTCAGCCCTTCTTCTCCAAAAGCAGGAGCACTGGAGATACAGCCTGTGCCCTTGGGCCAAAGGCTCTCTAACATGATGGTGCATTAGAACTACTAGGGAAAGGCAAAGACAGTTCAAAGTCGTCATCTGCAGAGTCACCACCCTGCAGCAGCAGATCCAGGTGGGATCCAGAAATCTGAAGATTTAACAAGGAGGTTTCAGTACCCTCATCACCCCAAACACACAGACCTGTGGTCTTTTCCTTGATCTGGAAGGTGGAACTGAGCGTAAATCCAAAATATTACAGTTCTAAAGGGGCTTCAGAGGTTGTATAATGTCCCTTCTCTTCCCCTACTTTACTGATGAGAAAAGTGAGGCTGAGAGATAAAAGGTGATTCCTCCAAGATCAGATCACTGGCTACTAACAGAGTCAGGGCTGGAGCCTTAAGGCTGCTGACAAGTCGAGTCAGCACAGAGTGCACGAGGCCCAGACAGCCAGGGTGGGGATGATGGGATGTGAAGCCATGGCAGTCCCACAGCCTTTGGGTCACTTAGCTGTGGGGCCACAGGACAACTCAGCAGGGACCAGGAGCCTTTCACACTGATTTATGAGATGGCGCCCACGGGAGCACTCCTGGGATATGATGCAGTTTGTTACTTCCCCAAGGAAGGCCCCAAAATGATGATCACAGCACATGGCCCCAGCTCATATGCACACACAAACACACATGATCTCTCATTAATAACTCCCAGGCCATCTGGTACAACAGCCACTAGAGCTCCCAGGCCTAGGTGTCAGGTGCCAGGGGTGTGACAAGAGGTGGCACAGGGCTGGATTCTTTCTGCCAGCAGGAGGGGAGTTTGTGCGATGCACTGAACTAGTTAGAGAAAACACAGATGCACCCATAGTAAAATCTGGAGAAGTGTGGAACCTGCTTGGAGTTCAGCTTACTCAGCATCAAAAGTCTGCAGCCGCAAAAGATACAGAAATGGTGCATGGTGTCTACTCGGTCCAATCCTCTGGCTACTAGTCACAGCTCAGTTCAGGTCAGTGGCTCAGTCGTGTCTGACTCTTTGAGACCCCATGAAGCGCAGTACACCAGGCCTCCCTGTCCATCACCAACTCCCAGAGTTCACTCAAACTCATGTCCATTGAGTCAGTGATGCCATCCAGCCATCTCATCCTCTGTCGTACCTTTCTTCTCCTGCCCCCAATCCCTCCCAGCATCAGAGTCTTTTCCAATGAGTCAACTCTTCGCATGAGGTAGCCAAAGTACTGGAGTTTCAGCTTTAGTATCAGTCCTTCCAATGAACACCCAGGACTGACCTCCTTTAGAATGGACTGGTTGGATCTCCTTGTAGTCCAAAGGACTCTCAAGAGTCTTCTCCAACACCACAGTTCAAAAGCATCAATTCTTCGGCACTCAGCTTTCTTCACAGTCCAACTCTCACATCCATACATGACCACTGGAAAAACCATAGCCTTGACTAGACAGACCTTTGTTGACAAAGTAATGTCTCTGCTTTTTAGTATGCTGTCTAGGTTGGTCATAACTTTCCTTCCAAGGAGTAAGCATCTTTTAATTTCATGGCTGCAATCACCATCTGCAGTGATTTTGGAGCCCAAAAAATAAAGTCTGACACTGTTTCCACCGTTTCCCCATCTACTAAACACTTGAATGTGACTAATGAGACTCAGGAACTAGTTTATTTTACTAGAATACATATTATAGTGAGTGAACATACTAGCTCATTTAAATCTCACAAGAGATCCATAAGGATTTTTCCCCCATTTATAGAATGAGGAAGTGGAGGCACAGAGAGGTCAAGTGACTTGCCCAAGGTGCTCCAGTCAATAGCCCAAGCAGTCTGGATACTGAGTCTCTTCCAAAGTCCTACATTCTGCCACATCCCTGCTAGCAGGCTGTGTTCCCGACACTACCTGGAGCATGCTGCAATATACACACATACACACACCCACAAGGTCTGGGCAAACACCAGGCCAAGAGCAGAATCAAAACTCTGCTCTGGAGGGGAACCCTCCACCATGGCCTTGGCAAGGCTCTGGTCTAGTAAATAAAGCATCAGCAGTAGCATTTGGGGCCTTGATTCCATAAAAGAGACATAGGTCCCTGAGTGATGAAGTGACCAGTCTGATGGCAGAAGCAAAATCCTTGCCCTGGAGCACCTCCTAATCAGATGGAAGAGATAGTGAAACTACAGGGGTTCAAGCTGGGGAGTATCGTGAATCTGCAGGGAAGTGTCCTATTGAACTATCTGCTCCCTGACTCTATTCAGCTTCTCCTAAGAAAGTCCGTGGGTTCCTGGGAGCCCCCAGGATCAGAGTCCTTCTTGAGCCTCTCTGACAGTGGAGGTTTGGAGAAAGCACAGCAATCTCAATGATCACTTCTCCCACACTCCAGGGGAGGGGAGCCTGGCTACAGCTAATTAGGAAAATACATTAAGAACAGGACTTACAAATGGCCCCATGGTTCCTTACATCTCATTTGCATTGAGCTGTTGTTACCTTATTGATTATATTAAATTAGGAGACAGTCACACCGTCTGCAATGCAACAATTATCATCATCAAACCAATTAGTATCAAATGGGATGTGGTCCCTGTCGCTCCAGTTCTGCACTCGGCTATTTCCAACACTGCCATCCCAGCCTTATGAAATAATTGTGTTTCTATTCAAACGGCAGCAATCAGCAGAAATCTTCCCAAGAGACCCATGTTTCTCTCCATGGCTCTGTGTCAGGATATCTTGTCACACAAGCAAAATGATACAACTGGTATCTTTGGTAGCACCAGCCTCAAGGGGGGATGCCTTCAGGACACACTGCACGTGGCCTCAAGAATTCGTGATGAACCAGTCACGGAGTTCACACCCTAACCCTCCCAAACACACATACCCTCTTATCATCCACGCCCTTCCAGAGCTAGTATATACACACAAAACATGTTCCAACCCACTCACAACACAAGCACACACATAGTTTCATGAGCACACACCACCAGCTCACTCTCAAGCAAAGGTTCACAACAAACTCACCAATACTCCAACCCACACTCTACCATCTACCGCTAACTTCCACACAAGCCCATGCCAGCACACTCGTGGACAGTCACGCACGCGATTGTTTCCCCAACACACACAAACAAGTGAACAAACATAGGATGTGGGTTCACACACGCACACCCACCAGCATACTCACAATGACACGCCAGCACACACCTCACAACAGACGTAGGGGCACACAGTACTCTTGGAGACTTTCCAGAGTCCAGGGGGCTGGCAGAAGGACTCCTAAGATCGCTTCTCATGGCTCCAGGCACTGAAACCTTACTCTCTGCCCTTCTCGATGTGCTGTCCCCAGGCCTGGCATATCTCCTCTCAGTGGTGCGGTCTAATGCCTTATCCAAGATCATTAATCATAGCTCTGTGATTCTCCCTCTCAGTGATGCAGAGAGGGCTGTGCAGTGAGGGCAGGAGGCTCTGAGTGTTCCTGTGAAGATGGAGCCTTTGGAGAGAAGCCTCACCGTGAAGTCTCTTCATTGCCTTGGTTCCTCCTCATTTGCTCACACAGTTGTAACCTGGTCACTGTTTATAAAGCACATACCCTATGCCTTCATTTATGCAGTAAATATTTCCAAGTGCCTCCTGTGAGCTGGTGCTGTTCCAAGCACTGGAGACTCTGCAGTGAACAAAAAACAAGCCCTTGTTCTTAAGACACTTATAGTCAAGAGGGAGATACAGACGATAAAGTACTAAACCACTACATATATAAAATGTCAACAGCTGCGAATAAAGATAAAGCAGACGAGGGGACTGAGTGTGGGGCATTGTTTTAGATAAAGAGGTGAGAAAAGGCCTCCCGGATGAGGTGACATGTGAGCAGAGGCGTGCCAGCAGGAGGGGCAAGCCGGGTAAAGGTCTGGGAGGAGAGCATGCCAGGCGGAGGGAAGAGCAGCACAAATGGCCAGCAGCTGGGGCATGGGTGGCACTCATCAAAGCAGCCAGTGCCTGAAGGAAGAAGCATTGCCTGCTTCTGGTGCATTATCTCATTTAATCCTCATGGGTCTGTAGGATGGCGTTATTAGCATCTCCCATTTACAGATGAGAAAACTGAGGCTCAGAGAGGTAACAAGACAATACCAAGGCACACAGCTCTGAAGATACTGTGCAGAGATACACACACAGGTCTGCCCACCTCCCAGCTGCCACTAACCCCAGGCTCTCTCTTGCCCTCATGCACCCGTGCCTCCACCGGGCTGTGACCAGGCTATGAACACAGAATCATGCTCTAGCCCACTTACCACAGTCATCGAAGTCACAACTGATCTATTAATTCATTGCGAAAGTTCTCATTACACTCATTATTACAATGCACATGGTTATTGTCGTTAGTGGAGCTTACAACTACAAACACCATTAATAACTCAGAGCTCTTTCCATCACCACTAATGGGCCCTTCCCAGCACCCCTCACACATGCACACAGAACTAGGGAGGAACTCCAGTGGGTGCTGGAGAGCCTCCAAATCCTCTGCTGTCTGCCCCCAGCTACCCGCAGCTGCCCCCCTTTAACCATCCCTGGGAGCCAGTCCTGGCCGTCATGTAGGTTCTGCAGCTGGCGCTAGGGCTTTTTCTTATTATTATTTTAAAAATATAGAAACTGGCTGCCTTGGGTCTTGGCTGCGTCGCGTGGGGTCTTTCACTGCAGCAGAGGGACTCTCCAGCTGTGCTGCACAGGCTTCACTGGCTGCAGCACATAGGATCTTAGCGCCCCGGCCAGGGATTGAACCCGTGTCCCCTGCATTGCAAGGCAGATTCTTATCCACTGGACTACCAGGGAAGTCCCCTGCCTGGAACTGTTTTGACTCACTTTCTTTTCTGAGTTTAAGAGGAAGAGAGGGCAAGCAGAGCCCTATAGCATGTACAGAATTGAACGCTGACCGTGGCTAATCCACAATTCAAGTTTGGGTTTTAGGCAAAAAGGAAGCCCCTTAAACAAAAGGGACAGCAGAGGTTCACAGATTTGGCCAGAATCCTCTCCAAAACCAGGCTGAAAGAAAACTAAGAAGTCCGTGCTAGATGTAAACATTTTCTCATTTCATCTTCACAACAACCCCGTGAGAGAAGAATCATTATGTACATTTTACAGATGAAGAAGCTGTAGCTCAGAGAGGCTAAACCACCAACCTGAGGCCACATCGTAAGTGGAAAAGCTGGAATGTGAACCCAAGTTGATCTGGCATCACAGGCCAGGGTCTTGCCTGAGTTGCCCAGATCAAGATGGTACATAGCATGTCCAGCCTACTGTCCTGCAGCAGCTCTCCCTGCAAGTGCCTGTGGGAGGGGGCAAAGGGGTTTGAGTGGAGCAGAAGCAGAAAGAGAGGGGTTGGGGGAGAACACAAGGAAGATGAATTAATTAAAGGAGGAAGGAATAAAAGAAACGAAGAATGAAGAGGCCTCCGCCCATGAACCCCACCACCCACATCCTCACCCCTACTCCATCCTGTACCTAACATGCATTCACCACATACGATCTTTAACCCATATTCTTATATATGCAGAGACAGTCCGGCTCACGGGAGTTGAGGTCCACTGTGCCCCAGGTGCTGCACATACATTATCTCATTTTAATCTGCACTCTTTCCTGGGAGGCTCGGGGCACAGAGTAGGAAGCAAGCAGCCACCCCACCCACCCCCCGCATCTCTGCACCTCTGCCTAAAATGTTGCCTCTCCCAACTCATTATCTGGCAAACTTCCATTCTTCCTTCAAGAGTCAACTCAGGACTTCCCTGGTGGTCCAGTGGCTAACACTCCATGTTCCTAATGCAGGGAAGCTCGGGGTTTGATCCCTGGTCTGGGAAGATTCCACATGCCACGGGGCAACTAAGCCCGTGTGCCACAACTACTGAAGCGCACTTGCCCTAGAGCCTGTGCTCCGCGACAAGAAAAACCACTGCAATGAGAAGTCTGTGCACTGCAAGGAAGAGCAGCCCCGCTTGCTACAACTAAAGAAAAACCCACACACAGCAACGAAGAGCCACCTCAACCCAAAAAAAAAAAAAAAAACTTTAAAAAAAAGATTCAACGCAAATGTCACCACCTCTATGAAGCCACCCATGACTGTCACATTCTTAGTTGAAGAATGCAGAAGTGCATGAAAAATTCATTTTCTCCCCTTCCCTGCCTTCAAAGTCATTTCCCCAAGGTCACAACAGATGGTGCACATCCTTCCAGATAATTTTCTAGGCCCATACAAACACAAAAAAAACTATGTGGGCTTTTTGTCTTTTTATTTCTGATTTATTTAATTTTAAAAATAGGGTTCACATTACTGCAGACTCGCTTTGTTCACTTAGTAAGTCACGAACAACTCTCCAGGTCAGTGCATGCACACATAACTCCCCTCCTCATCGCCTGTGGAACCATCCGCAGCTTAATTCAGCCAGGAGTTACTTAGCTACTTCCCTCTTGATGGATGTTCAATTGTTTCTTTTTCATTGCTACAAAAGCAGCTATAATGAATATCTTATACTTGTGCTCTGATGTTTTTATTCCCATAGGAGGGATTCCCAAAAGAGAGATTTGTGAATTAGAAGGTGTTTGTATTTTAAATTTTAATTGCTACTGCTGATTTTGTTCCCTAACATTTATAAGCAATTCTCACCCTCAGTGATGTACACAAGAGCTTTCTTCCCACACCACAGCCAGAACTGGATGTTATCTGTCTTTTTTTACTCTTGCCAATAGATGGATGATAGCGCTTACCTCACAGAACTGTTGTGAGGCTCAAATGAGGTTTAAATGAAAAATACAGTATCCAGGACTTCCCTGGTGGTCTGGGAATCTGATTTGGTTGGGAACCTGCTTGCGGATGCAGGGGACACGGGTTCAATCCCCAGTCCAGTTGCTGCAAGGCAACTAAGCCAGTGCACCACAGCTACTGAAGGCCTAGGGCCAGGGCTCCACAGCAATAGAAGCCCGCACTGCAACTAGACAGTAGCCCCACCAGCAGCCACTGGAGAAAGCCCACATGCAGCAGCAAAGATAGCCAATAATAAATAACACAGCCAATAATAAATAGCAAAATTTTAAATAGAGCTCTTAATTAAATATATATATATACACACACATAGTATCCAGCACATAATAAGTCCTTAATAAACATGAGCCATTTATATAGCTCTGGAAGGACTGACGATAAAGCTGAAGCTCCAATACTCTGGCCACCTGATGCAAAGGGTCAACTCACTGGAAGAGATCCAGATGCTGGAGAAGATTGAAGGCAGGAGGAGAAGCGGGCAACAGAGGATGAGATGGTTGGATGGCATCATCGACTCAATGGACATGAGTGTGAGCAAACTCTGGGAGATAGTGAAGGACAGGGAAGCTTGGCATGCTGCGGTCCATGAGGTGGCAAAGAGTCGGACATGATTTAGCTACTGAATAACAAAATAACAAATATAACTCTGACGTCATCCTATTATCATATATGTCAGGAAAGCCTAGAATATATGATGGCTTCCAGGTTCAGGAGAATATATCTTTTTAAATAGACCAAGATTTTAATCCAGCCTTCCCTGACCAACTCATAGCCTCAGTGCTTCATCTATAAAATGGGGATGAGTCTTATGTATTTTCCATCACAAGGAAACAATAGAGCTCAAGTGAATTCATGACTGTAAAGTCACATTTGAGATCTCACATAGGTGTGGAGGGTTATGCTCTCAGTTCCACACATGACCAGGCATGATCTCCAGTTCAGTTCACTCGCTCAGTTGTGTCCAACTCTTTGTGACCTCATGAACTGCATGCAGCACGCCAGGCCTCCCTGTCCATCACCAACTCCCAGAGTTTACCCAAACCCATGTCCACTGAGTCAGCAATGCCATCCAACCATCTCATCCAGTGTCATCCTCTTCTCCTCTTGTCTTCTATCTTTCCCAGCATCACGGTCTTTTCAAACGAGTCAGCTCTTCACATCAGGTGGCCAAAGTATTGGAGTTTCAGCTTCAACATCAGTCCTTCCAATCAACACCCAGGACTGATCTCCTTTAGAATGGACTGGTTGGATCTCCTTGCAGTCCAAGGGACTCTCAAGAGTCTTCTCCAACACCACAGTTCAAAACCATCAATTCTTTGGCACTCAGCTTTCTTCACAGTCCAACTCTCACATCCATACATGACCACAGGAAAAACCATAGCCTTGATTAGATGGACCTTTGTTGAGAAGGTAATGTCTCTGCTTTTTCATATGCTATCTAGGTTGCTCATAACTTTCCTTCCAAGGAGTAAGCGTCTTTTAATTTCATGGCTGCAATCACCATCCAGGGATTTTGGAGCCCAGAAAAATAAAGTCTGACACTGTTTCCCCATCTATTTCCCATGAAGTGATGGGACCAGATGCCATGATCTTCGTTTTCTGAATGTTGAGCTTTAAGCCAACTTTTTCACTCTCCTCTTTCACTTTCATCAAGAGGCTCTTTAGTTCTTCTTCACTTTCTGCCATAAGGGTGGTGTTATCTGCATATCTGAGGTTATTGATATTTCTCCCAGAAATCTTGATTCCAGCTTGTGCTTCTTCCAGCCCAGTGTTTCTCATGATGTACTCTGTATAGAAGTTAAATAAGCAGGGTGACAATATACAGCCTTGACATACTCCTTTTCCTATTTGGAACCAGTCGTTGTTCCATATCCAGTTCTAACTGTTGCTTCCTGACCTGCATACAGGTTTCTCAAGAGGCAGTTCAGGTGGTCTGGTATTCCCATCTCTTTCAGAATTTTCCACAGTTTATGGTGATCCACACAGTCAGAGGCTTTGGCATAGTCAATAAAGCAGAAATAGATGTTTTTCTGGAACTCTCTTGCTTTTTCTATGATCCAGCATATGTTGGCAATTTGATCTCTGGTCCCTCTGCCTTTTCTAAAACCAGCTTGAACATCTGGAATTTCACAGTTCACATATTGCTGAAACCTGGCTTGGAGAATTTTAAGCATCACTTTACTAGCATGTGAGATGAGTGCAATTGTGCAGTAGTTTGAGCATTCTTTGGCATTGCCTTTCTTTGGGATTGGAATGAAAACTGACCTTTTCCAGCCCTGTGACCACTGCTGAGTTTTCCAAATTTGCTGGCACATTGAGTGCAGCAGTTTCACAGCATCATCTTTTAGGATTTGAAATAGCTCAACTGGAATTCCATCACCTCCACTAGCTTTGTTCATTGTGATGCTTCCTAAGGCCCATTTGACTTCACATTCCAGGATGTCTGGCTCTAGGTGAGTGATCACACCATTGTGATTATCTGGGTTGTGAAGATCTTTTTTATATAGTTCTTCTGTGTATCCTTGCCGCCTCTTCTTAATATCTTCTGCTTCTGTTAGGTCCATACCATTTCTGTCCTTTATTGAGCCCATCTTTGCATGAAATGTTCCATTGGTACCTCTGATTTTCTTGAAGAGCTCTCTAGTCATTCTCATTCTATTGTTTTTCTCTATTTCTTTGCATTGATCACTGAGGAAGTCTTTCTTATCTCCTTGCTATTCTTTGGAACTCTGCATTCAAATGTCCATATCTTTCCTTTTCTCCTTTGCTTTTCACTTCCCTTCTTTTCACAGCTATTTTTAAGGCCTCCTCAGACAGCCATTTTGCTTTTTTGCATTTCTTTTTCTTGGGGATGGTTGATTACTGTCGCCTGTACAATGTCTCACCGGCGGCCCAGAGGAGCTACCCTACGTTTGACGTAAGGAGCAGCAGCTGCACTTTGCTGGAGCAGCCGTGAAGAGATACCCCACATCCAAGGTAAGAGAAACCCAAGTAAGATGGTAGGCACTGAGAGAGGGCATCAGAGGGCAGACAGACTGAAACCACAATCACAGACAACTAGCCAATCTGATCACATGGACCACAGCCTTGTCTAACTCAATGAAACTAAGCCATGCCCTGTGGGGCCACCCAAGATAGACAGGTCATGGTGGAGATGTCTGACAAAATGTGGTACACTGGAGAAGGGAATGGCAAACCACTTCAGTATTCTTGCCTTGAGAACCCCATGAACAGTATGAAAAGGCAAAAAGATAGGACACTGAAAGAGGAATTCCCCAGGTCAGTAGGTGCCCAATATGCTACTGCAGATCAGTGGAAAAATAACTCCAGAAAGAATGAAGGGATGGAGCCAAAGCAAAAACACCACCCATTTGTGGATGGGACTGGTGATGGAAGCAAGGGCTGATGCTGTAAAGAGCAATATTGCATAGGAACCTGGAATGTTAGGTCCATGAATTGAGGCAAATTGGAAGTGGTCAAACAGGAGATGGCAAGAGTGAACGTCGACATTCTAGGAATCAGTGAACTAAGATGGACTGGAATGGGTGAATTTAACTCAGATGACCATTATATCTACTACTGTGGGCAGGAATCCCTTAGAAGAAATGGAGTAGCCATCATAGTCAACAAAAGAGTCTGAAATGCAGTACTTGGATGCAGTCTCAAAAATGACAGAATGAGCTCTGTTCGTTTCCAAGGCAAACCATTCAATATCATGGTAATCCAAGTCTATGCCCTGACCAGTAATGCTGAAGAAGCTGAAGTTGAACAGTTCTATGAAGACCTACAAGACTTTCTAGAACTAACACCCAAAAAAGATGTCCTTTTCATTATAGGGGACTGGAATGCAACAGTAGGAAGTCAAGAAACACCTGGAGTAACAGGCAAATTTGGCCTTGGAGTACAGAATGAAGCAGGGCAAAAGCTAATAGAGCTCTGCCAAGAGAATGCACTGGTCATAGCAAACACCCTCTTCCAACAACACAAAAGAAGACTCTACACATGGACATCACCAGATGGTCAACACTGAAATCAGATTGATTATATTCTTTGCAGCCAAAGATGGAGAAGCTCTAGACAGTCAGCAAAAACAAGACCAGGAGCTGACTGTGGCTCAGATCATGAACTCCTTATTGTCGAATTCAGACTGAAATTGAAGAAAGTAGGGAAAACCACTAGACCATTCAGGTATGATCTCCAGGTGATTCCCAAAAGACATTTCTTAGATGAGCAAAGACCTTCACAGTCAGAGAAGAGGGAGGAGGTCTCCTGACCCTTGGTCCTAACCCTTCAACTAGATATTCACGCTCCAGCCATTCTCAAGGACAAGACAAATACATAAACATGAGCATGCGGTTATCTCAAGGACCCCTGAAGACTTTCCTTCTATTCACAAGTGCCTCTAACCCAGAGAATATTGTTAGATGCCTGAAATTTTGCTACTAATGGCCCACGCCTCCCTGTACCACTCCCTGGGCGAGCAGGTCCACTCCCAGGACTTCAAGCATTATTTACCAAACATTTCCTGAGCATGTGCTCTGTGCCAGGCACACACGGTGCCTCGTGGACTCTACACTTGATGCTATCAAAGGCCATCTCGCCTTGTCTGACTCCTCTCCATGCTTCAAACCCATATTCCCATCTGCCTACTAGGAATCTCACCTCTAATACCCCACAAGCACCTGAAACTCAGCACACCCCGAAGTGAATTTATCAGCCTCCTCGTAAACCTGCCCCTGCTTCCTCTGCTTCCCCAACTCCAGGACTGGCCTCTTCATCCTCCGGAGGTCCATAACATCAGAAGCCTCAGCCTTAGACCCACCTGCAACCCACCAGTTAGGGCTTACAAATTCAGCTGCCTTCTCCACCAACCACCTCCTCCCTGCCCCAACCCAGGGTTAGGTGAAGCAGGCAAGAACATCCCTAAAAATGAGTGCTTCCTTAAATTTGGCACCCTAGGATACTCACTCTCTCACTCAAATCCAGGCCAGCCCAATCTTCTAAATTAGACCAACTCAGTTCGTCTTTCACTGGGCTGATGCAGCAGCCAGTTACATGGCCTCCCTCCCTCCGTTCTCTGCCTCCAGTGATTCTCTCTGGCTCAATGGTAAAGAATCCATCTGCCAGCACAGGAGACACGGGTTCAGTCCTTGGTTTGGGAAGATCCCACATGCCACGGAGCAACTAAGCTCATGTGCTCCAACTATTGAGCCCAAAGGTTCCAACTATTGAAGTCCCTGCTCCACAACTAGAGAGTAGCCCCTGCTTGCCGCAACTAGGGAAAAGCCTGTGCAGCAGTGAAAACCCAACAGAGCCAAAAATAAATATATAAATACGTTTTTTAAATAAAAATCACATCCTTGAGGACTTTGCAGGACTCACCATAATCTACTGAATGAAGTATCATGACTTATGTTCACACAGGACACGTCTGCAGTAACTTCTGTTTGAATCTACCCTGCCAAAGACCGCCAACCCAGCACTGAGATCTGATTGGGCCATACATGAGCACCTGACACAAGAGCAGCTCATCCATTGGCTACCTAATAGCCTATCACATGGCCTGACACAACACACGCTACAAGGAGACAGTGGTCATCAACTGAACCAATCAAATGTTGTCTCTCAGGGGTTTGAAATAGAAGAGAAAAAAGAGAGAGCTGCTTAATTGATAGCAAAACAGAAACAGCAGAGGCAAGGAACGGAAGCTGAGTTACGTTAATAGAGTTAATGACCTCCAGCTGTGGAGCTCCTGGTGCCATCTTAAATCCAGTTCCCATCAGCTTCCCAGCCCTATGGCAACTCCTCTTGTTGGAGTTCCAAAAGAGGGGCTTTATTATGCCAGTAGGGTCTTGTCTGGCCCAGCCCGGCCTGGCTTTGGGTGAGGAAAACTGGATCCCACCAACCCAGGGCAGGAGCCAGCTGTCTAGTGAACGACTGTAAACCCCAGCTCCTGCTACACAGCCCCAAGCTTAGCTGTGACACTCCCACTCCCTAGGGAAAGGGGGCATCTGAGGCTTCTACACAGTTCCAAAAAGCTGGAGACATCTCACACCCACAAATAATAATCATGATTTTCTGTAATTATTATTTGTGTATTTTGCATAATTGTCATAATTATTACCATCAGCTCATCAGCCTCCCATCCCAGCGTGCTCTCCTCCCGTCCTCAGCCCTGAAATCTGATCACATGGGGCACCCTTGCCTGCCGCTGACTGCCTTGTCAGAGCTGGTTTATAGGGATTCCTCGAGGAAATGGGATGGGATGCTCCTGAGGGTTCTTTTCTGCCTTGCTTATCCTTCCAGAATACTTCTGAGCCTCGGTGCTAACTCTGTGCAGGGCCCGGGCTGTGTTGGGGCAGGAGACAAAGGGAAATGAGAGGAGTTTGCTTGCCCACTTGTTCTAGAAAAAGAAATAAGGCCTCCCTGCTCCCTTGCAACCCTTAGTGAATGGGAGCTGACTGGCCCCAGCTCAGGAGTTCAGACTATCAGCATCCCACCCCAGCTCTGCCTTCTGATGTGTGACATCACCTGGGTGGCTTGAAATCAATCATGCTGGAAGGACTTACACTGCAGAAATTGGCAAAAAGGCTTTTTTTCCAGAGAGCTAGTTGTTAAACATGTATCAGTTAGTTCAGTTCAGTCACTCAGTCATGTCCGACTCTTTGCGACCCCATGAATTGAAGTATGCCAGGCTTCCCTGTCCTCACCATCTCCCAGAGCTTGCTCAAATTCATGTTCATTGAGTCGGTGATGCAATCCTACCATCTCATCCTCTGTTGTCCCCTTCTCCAGCCTTCACTCTTTCCCAGCATCAGGGTCTTTTCCAATGAGTAGGCTCTTCATATCAGGTGGCCAAAGTACTGGAGCTTTAGCCTCAGCAACAGTCCCTCCAATGAATACTCAGGACTGACTTCCTTTTGGATTGACCGGTTTGATCTCTTTGTCGTCCAAGGGACTCTCAAGAGTCTTCTCCAACACTACAGTTCAAAAGCATCAGTTCTTCAGGGCTCAGCTTTCTTTATGGTCCACTCTCACATCCATACATGACTACTGGAAAAACCAAAGCTTTGACTAGACAGACCTTGTCAGCAAAGTAATGTCTCTGCTTTTTACAGAGAAACATGTATCAGCCTACCCTCAAACCCACCCTCTGCATCACAGACAGGATGTTCTCTAAGGCTGAAACATAACGGCGTCACTCTCCTGAGATGGCTCCATGTTACTCATGGGTAAGGTCGAAACCCTTCAGCATAAGGCCCACAGAGCCCTGCATGACCCCGCTCAGCCCGCCACTCTAGCTTCCATCCTTTCCATCTCCCGTGGCCTTCCAGATGTCTCTGTGCCCCAGAGACATCATCTCCAGGCCCCACACCCTCCGGCCTCCAGTCTCCAGCACGTGCCATCCCTGCCTGAACCACCCTCCCACCCTCGGTCTTGGCTTTGAGGCTGCATCTTTCTAGAAGACTTCACTGACCCTTGTTTGATGCTCCCCGTACCCCACTCTCATGGCAGCACACGTTTTCATCATGTCTACCAGCATGTCGCCCCACTCAACTGCTGGCAGGAGTCAGGTCTAATTTGCTCTTTCTTTCACCTTTAGCATCTGGCAGAGTCCAGCCATGTTGAGCTCAGTAGCCTCAAACTGAATTGAATCCAACAGAATCAACACCGCAGCCTGAGACCGGCTGAGGTCAGTACCCTCACAGACTGCAGAGTGCTCTGATTGGTCAGAGAGAGCAGGATGTTTCTGATGGATAAGTCGGACAGGTGTCCTGGACACATCCCCAAGGAGAAACTCCAGGGCCACGTTAGCAGCAGGGCAGCACCCATGCCTTCTCAGTGACACGCCCTGTATCAGCTTGCCGGTCCCTGTTATTCTGCCCCTCAGTGGGACACCCTCCTTAATGCCCACTTGGTTCACTGTCTGCTCCCGCTTGGCCAACAGCTTCACACTACTTTGGGTATAGGGACCCCCAAACACACACACGCACATACACACGCGTGCATGCACGCGCATCTTCAATTTGGCCCCAAAATTGACTGAGGCCGAATTTCCCAGATTACCAGAGGAAAAAGAAAAAATGGAGGCTTGGTGTGAGTTAATAAAATCAGCTTGAAAGGGGGGGTGTGCTATTTCTTGCACATTTCAGTATGCAGATTGGGGAGACTTCCCTGGTGGTCCAGTGGTTAAGAATCTGCCTTGCAATGCAGGGAACATGGGTTTGATCCCCGGTTAGGGAACTATTATCTCACATGCCAAGGAGCAACGAAGCCCATCCGTCACCACTAGAGAGTCCGTGTGCCACAACAAAGGAGCCCGCATGATGCAGTGAAGATCCTGCATGCTGCAGCTGAAACCCAATGTGGCCAAAGCAGTTGATTCATTTTTCTTAAAGTATGCAGACAGATTCCTACTCATAGCTCATATTTACTGAGAACTGTCAGGGCACACAGGTCCATTAAATAATACAAACTAAGCAAACAAAACCTGAGTGTTTTAATGTGCTAGACAAAGGTCCATACACCAGTGAATATAGTCAGTCACCAAGCAGCTTGCTGGAGAGGAAAATTCAGGGTTTTCTTTGTCAGAAAAGGGGGCGGCAGGTGGTGGTGGTTCTGTTACTGAAGGATGAAAACTTGTACTCCCCAGAGGACTTTCTCACAGATCCAGAAAACCTCCAGCTTGGTCCAGTGAGGAGTTGGCATGTGTAGCGTGGTGACACCAGCCTTTGAGTTTTTTATTTATTTTATTGAAGTATAATTGATTCACAACGTTGTGTTTAATTTATGCTGTACAGCAAAGTGATTCAGTTATAAATTATCCCCATTATTTTTAATATTCTTTTCCATTATGATTTATCATGGGGTATTGAATATAGGTTCCCGATGCTATACAGAAAATCAACCCTGAATATTAATTGGAAGGACTGATGCTGAAGCTGAAGCGTCAGTACTTTGGCCACCTGATGCGAAGAGCCGATTCATTGGAAAAGACCCTGATGCTGGGAAAGATTGAGGGAACAAGGAGAAGAGGGCAACAGAGGATGGGATGGTTGAATGGCATCAATGATTCAATGGACATGAGTTTGAGCAAACTCAGGGAGATAATGAAGGATAGGGAAGCCTGGCGTGCTACAGTTCATGGGGTCGTAAAGAGTCGGACATGACTTAGCAACTGAAAAACAACAATGCTGTACAGGGGGCTTCCCTGGTAGCTCAGCAATAAAGAATCTGCCTGCCGTGCAGGAGATGCAGGAGTTGTGGGGTTCAATCCCTGGGTCGGGAAGATCCCCTGGAGGAGGTCATGCAACCCACTCCAGTACTCTTGCCTGGAGAATCCCGTGGACAGAGGAGCCTGGTGGGCTACAGTCCATGGGGTCACACAGAGTCAGACACGACTGAGTGGCTGAGCGTGCACACAAGCTGTCCAGTCAGACCTTGTTGTTAACCCACTCTTCACATAATAGTTTGTATCTGCTAATCCAAGCTCCCCGTCCATCCCTCCCCTACCTCCCGCCTTGGCAACCACAAATCTGCTCTCTATGTCTGTGAGTCTGTTTCTGTTTCATCTGTGTCATATTTTATTTATTTATTACTTTTGGCTGTGCTAGGTCTTGGGCTTCCCAGGTGGTGCTAGTGATAAAGAACTTGGCTGCCGGTGTAGGAGACATAAGAGATGGAGGTTTGATCCCTGGGTCGGGAAGACCCTCTGGGGAAGGAAATGGCAACCCACTCCAGTATTCTCCAGAAAACTCCATGGACAGAAGAGCCTGGTGGGTTACAGTCCATGCGGTCACAGAGTCAGACACAGTGAGTGACTGAGCACGCACAGTGCTGGGTCTGCCCTCTGCACAAGCTTTTCTCTAGTTGTGGTGAGTGGGGGCTAATCTCTAGTACAGGCTTCTCATTGCAGTAGCTTCTCTAGTTGTGGTGTCAGTTCATTTCAGTTCAGCTGCTCAGTCGTGTCCGACTCTTTGTGACCCTATGAATCGCAGCACGCCAGGCCTCCCTGTCCATCACCAACTCCCAGAGTTCACTCAGATTTACATCCATAGAGTCGGTGATGCCATCCAGCCACCTCATCCTCTGTCGTCCCCTTCTCCTCCTGCCCCCAGTCCCTCCCATCATCAGAGTCTTTTCCAATGAGTCAGCTCTTCGCATGAGGTGGCCAAAGTACTGGAGCTTCAGCTTTAGCATCATTCCTTCCAAAGAACACCCACGGCTGATCTCCTTCAGAATGGACTGGTTGGATCTCCTTGCAGTCCAAAGTGGGGGCTAATCTCTAGTACGGGTTTCTCATTGCGGTGGTGTCTCTAGTTGTGGAGGATGGGCCCGAGAGCTTGTAGGCTTCAGTAGTCAAGGCTCCCAGGCTCTAGAGCACCAGCTCAGTAGTTGTCACACACAGGCTTAGTTGCCCCACGGCATGTGGATATTCTGGGACAAGAGATGAAACCCCTGACCCCTGCACCGGCACGTGATGTCTTTACCGCTGAGCCACCAGGGAAGCCCTGTGTCATTTTTTAGATTCCACGCGTCAATGATATCATATGGCACCTGTCGTTCTCCTGACTCACGTCACTCAGTCTGATCATCTCTAGGTCCATCCACGTTGCTGCAAATGCTGTTCATTATTTTGTTCTTTATGTGAACAGCCTTCAGCTTTGATACCTTCCAGGCAAGTGCTACTCAAAGTAGACATTTCCCTTCTGTGACACTAACACCCACTGCCCTCTCAGTATGTTCTAAGCCCCTGGCATCTTTCTCCAGGAGGGGCAGTGGTCAGAGCTCAGGCTTGGGTGCCAGACCACCTATATCCAGTCCCCAGTTTAAGCCCTTGAGCATGTCAATACCTCAGTTTCCTCTTCCATAAAATAAGAATTGCAGTACCTAACACCCAGGGTTGTTGTGTGGATTAAATGCATTATTGTGTGTAGAGCCCTTGGAATAGTACTTGGTAGACAGAATCTTTTAATCCTTTAATCTTGTCATCAAGAGAGAGATAGCATTCTTTTTTATAGTCTTTTCCATTATGCTTTATCACAGGAAATTGAATATAATTCCCTGTGCTGTATAGTCGGAAAGTGAAAGTTAAGTTGCTCAGTCGTGTCTGACTCTTTGCAACCCCGTGGACTGTAGCCCACCAGGCTCCTCCATCCATGGGATTCTCCAGGCAAGAATACTGGAGTGGGTTGCCATTTCCTTCTCCAGGGGATCTTCCCGACCCAGGGATCGAACCCAGGTCTCCCACACTGCAGGCAGACACTTTAACCTCTGAGTCACCAGGGAAGATAGGACCTTGTTGTTTATCCATCCTATATTTAATAGTGTACGTATGCTAACCCCAAACTCCCAGTCCTTCCCTCCCCCACCCCCTCCTCCTTGGCAGTCACAAGTCTATTCTCTCTGTGAGTCTGTTTCCATTTTGTAGATGAGTGCATTTGTGCCATATACTAGATTCCACATATAAATGACATCATCATAATGGGAGATGCCCTTCTTATCTCTACTTTACAGATGAGGCGCAACGACTCGCTCTGCACCCTACCATCACCATTGCCCCCCAGGGTCTAAGTATTGGTCGGAGAAGTGCCAAGGCCCTGGGGAAATAGAAGACCATTGTATTTCAGCCTTAAGAGAACATCTGTTCTCATCGTGGCCGTTACTCAACAATGACTCCTTGGTGTCCCATGACACCCCTGTCCAGGCCCTCGGGACTCCTTCAGCTCCCCACCAGCACTCTCGGCCAGGCTGGGAACCACACAATGCCCTGGGGACCCCACCTTTTCCGGGGTCCTTCCAGGGAACACACGTGAGTCTCCTCCACCGTGGCTGCCCGCACATTTCCGTCACCTCCAGGAAAGATTCTCTTTTTGATTTCCTCTCCCCTCTCCCACCTGGACACCCTGCTTAATCACCTAGAGAGGCTCCAGCTTTAGGGAAACAAAACCAAATAGAGAAATGTCTTCCAGATGTCTCTTCCCAGCTAGTCTCAAAACACAACCTCCCTAAAAGGCAAGGAAGCGCAGGCCAGCTGCCGCCTAAATGGAGGAAAGAAAGAGAAAACACCACTGTCCCCAGTCGCCACCTCCACTAGAGTATGGGTGGGCGCTGGAGCCCTTTTCGGGGTGGATCCCCAGAAGTTGGAGTCTGGCCCAGGAGCATCCCTCCAGCAGCCCCAAAGTAAGCCGCACACTTCTTGTGTGCGCGGTGGGGACACACACCCCAGCTGACCATTATAGTGTAGAGCAGAGAGCCTTGATGGAGGATTGGAGAAGCCATCAATTCTGTCCAGAGAGCAGAGAAGGCTTCCAAGGAGCTTGGCTGGGCTGGGTAAGGAGGGGACACCAGCCCGTAGGGATAAGAGGCTCAGCAGAGGGAACAGCTAGAGGCTTGACCGCACAGTGGTGTCCAAGAAAATGGTGCCGCAGTGAGCATGAGGGGAGGGGCGGGTAGAGAGGCAGATGAGGGTCAGCTGGCAGGGGCCTGGAGTGCTGGGCTAAGGAGCCTGGGTTTCATCTTGTACGCATTGAGGGGTTCCCCGAAGGGTTTGGAGTAAGGAAGGGTATGTCTATATTTGAGTGTGGGGAAACATTCTGGCTGCAGCCTGAGGAATGAATGGGGCGGGCGGTGAAGGCAGGAAGACAGGGAAGACAGATGGGAATGCTAAGCAATTGTTCACATGACGAGGGCCTAAACAGTGGCCTGAGGGACTTCCCTGGCAGCCCAGTGGTTAAGACTACACCTCCCACTGCAGGGAGCACAGATTTTATCCCTGGTCGAGGAACTAAGATCCTGCCAGCCGCATGGCGAGCTTCGATTAAAAAAAAAAAAAAAAAAAGACTCACCTCCAAACAAGTGGGGAAGAAGACTCCACATAGGCAGGCTGGGGCCAGGGCAAAGTTTTGATGCCACCTGTCACCGACTGTCCCTTCTATCTAAAGGACTGTTTCCTTCAGGCCGACAGACAGAATCCTGTTGCCCACCCCTCAAGAGCAGTACAGTTGGGGCAGCAACAGGATGGAACCTGAGGCTGGGGAGGGGCCTTGGAGAGGCCTGGCCCAAGGCTGGGCCAGCTCCAGAGCTAGGCCGGAGGGCGGAGACCTTGAACCTGTCCTCAAGAACTCCATCCCCAAAAAGACAAACACACACACACTATACACTACACACCCCCCACCCCCCCCAGGCACACCCGGCTCGCTCAGTCCCGAGGCAGGCACATACCACACACACACACACGCATAACGCCTGCCTCACCCACATCATCCAGCCCCCTGCAGGTGACCGCCACCCACACAATCCCATTCTTCACTACAGATAGACATCAGATTTCGGTTCATCACACACCCCGGCCACACCAGCCACACAGAGCATGACAGACTTCCTGCATATGGATATCGAACAGACCACTCACACACGCAAATCCAGCCCACACTGCACACGTGGGGCTGAAGGAGGCCTGGGGATAAGTTGGGCTGAAGCCCCATCCAACCTCCACCGCTAGAGCTGTGTGTCCGGGGGACTGAGGCAGCCTGAACGAGGCACCGTTTACTAACTCACAGCAAGGCAGTATTTATTCAGGCGAAACACGGTCTTGCAGAATTGGCTCAAGTTCTCAAGCCAAATATCGCCCAGTAGAGTTCCATCCATGAGAACAAACTTTGTAACCACTTCTATGTAAGTGATTTCCATCCTCAGAGTGAGAGACAATGCACCTCCAATTATAAATGATGGGAAAACTCTGATATCAAAAGCAACTCTAAATATATTAAGATGTCTGTGATGCTCGGTGCAAGCAATAAATCTCATTTTTTACCTAAGCAGATCACCGCTTTTACCCCTCCACTAAATAAATGTTGAACGAATACATAAAGAATATTGATATAACATGTGTTAATTTAATCAGCACCCTGGGAATCCTCAGGTCCCCATCTGGCCCAGGTGGCTCCTTCTCACCTCCAGCCATTCCGAGGTGCTGGCAGGGAGGGGTGGTGGGCCTGGCAAACACCCCCTGGGTTCTGAGCAGCTTCTTCCAGTGAGGCGGGCAGCCCACCTGGCTGACTGAAGACACAGTGCCTGGAGGGGTTGCGGGTTTTTTTTTCTAAACCCACACTTGACTCTGTCCACACCGAACTCGCCTGTGTGTGGTCTTTGGGGAGCCTGCACAGGAGCAGAATATCGATCAGATGGGAAGGAGAGAGGGAAAGAGGAAAAACACCTTCAAAAGCAGAGCTTCAAATCCATCAGCGGTTCCCACGGACCCAATACCATGAGCACAGCCCTAAGGGCTTCACACGTGAGACTCGGGGATGCAGGGACAAGCGCGCATGTGCACAGACACGTGTGCACACAGACACACACCGGCAGACACAGAGACAGCTCACAGCGCCAGGCTCGGAGCCACACTCGTGTGCACTGACACACACATGAGCACAAAAGCAAGAGCACGCGTGTGCACACAGGCAGAACAGGCCCAGAGGTGCCTACAGCTGCCCAGGGGAGAGACACCTTCAAGCACGCAGGTGCGTGGCGCTTCACACAGAAGGTGCCTGCACACACACAGGGATGCTTGTGCACGTTCATGGACACACACGTTGCGGCCCGCTCTGAGCGCCTTACCTTGGGGCAGGTGGGAGCAGGTACCTCTTGCCCTGTGCCCTGTCCACCACCTTTTCTCAGCCTCAAGATGGTTGGAGCCAACTCCTGCGTCATTGCGGTCACACGATGTAAATGACACAGACCTACTCCCAGGAGGGCAAAGTGCCCTGACATTTGTCCATTCATTCTCAAATCCCTGCAGCCAAGCAGTTCAGTGTGCACTGGGACCATCATGGGAGATTTTTTCAGTTACTGTTGCCTGAGCCCCGGGCTTCCCAGGTGGCATTAGTGGTAAAAGGACCCACCTGCCAATCGGTTCAGTTCAGTTCAGTCGCTCAGTCGTGTCCGACTCTTTGCGACCCCATGAACTGCAGCACGCCAGGCCTCCCTGTCCATCACCAACTCCCGGAGTCTACCCAAGCCCATGTCCATCGAGTCGGTGATGCCATCAAACCATCTCATCCTCTGTTGTCCCCTTCTCCTCCTGCTTTCAATCTTTCCCAGCATCAGGGTCTTTTCAAACGAGTCTTTTCACCTTCTTCGTATCAAGTGACCAAAGTATTGGAGTTTCAGCTTCAACAACAGTCCTTCCAATACAGGAGATTTAAGAGACATGGGCTCGATCCCTGGGTCAGGAAGATTCCCTGGAGGAGGGTATGGCAACCCACTCCAGTATTCTTGCCTGGAGAATTCCATGGACAGAGGAGCCTGGCAGGCTACAGTCCATGGGGTCGCAAAGAGTTGGACACGACTGAAGTGACTTAGCAGGTGCGCCTGGGCCCAGCCCCTGGTGACTCTGACTCAACTGATCTGAGGAGGACATCAGGCAATGAGTATGTTGTTTGTTTGTTTGTTTGTTTGTTTGTTTGTTTGTTTTGGAAACAGCATCCACTTAGAGCTATTATTTTTTATTATTTTTTTAAAATCAGAGTATAATTGCTGTGTTAGTTTCTGCTGTACAGCAACATAAATCAGCTATATATACATACATCCCCTCCCTCTTGAGCCTCCCTCACACCACCACGCCCATCCCACTGCTCTAGGTCATCACAGATCACTGAACTGATGGATGGATGTTTTACACACTACCCGGGTGACTAGTGCGCTTCCAGGGTTGAAGTTACTGGAGCATCTGATGGGGCCTCTGGAGTCCTACCAGCAGCTTTGTCATTCGGCAGGACAGCCCTGAGGATGTGAAGGTGTCCCTAGCCCTGCCCTTCAGCTCACCCAGGAAGTGCTTGACACACTGGTCTGACCCCCACCCTCCCAAAGACCCTTTCGAAACACCAGCCATGCGGAGCAGAGCCGTGGTACAGGCATCCATGCACTGCGGCTGCCCCCTGCTGGCCAAATCCGGCCAAGCCCAGCTGTCTCTGTGACCTGCTCCTCCCCGCCAGGGCTGATCCGGGCTGAGATATGAGGGCAGCCAGGAGTGGACTGTCCTGAAGATTATTAAGTCCCCAAACCCTCAGCTCTGCGCCCTTCTGCTAAGGCCCAGTCCCAAGCTCATTCTTGAGCCTGGGCAATCACAAAGGTCCTTTCCTTGGTGGATGTACTCAGTGGTAGCCAGGAATGCCCATGACCTGCGCCAGCCAGGGTAGCTGGACCTACAGAGATGAATGAGAAAAGGGACCAGCCCAGGAGCTCCCCCATCCATCCTCCAGCCACTGCCCGAGCCACCTCCTTCAAGCTGCAGGTTTCTCTACTCCACAGATACTCACTCCCCTCGCCGGTTCTCCACTGCCTTTAGGATCAAGCCCAGGCCCCTGAACACAGCTGACCTGCCCCTCACAGCCTGCTCCTATTGTCCAGTCTCCTTAGAAAGCCTTCCACCCTAAGGCCACCTAGCAAACTCTCCCTCACGCGTTCATATAATGCTTCTGCCAGCTCCTCCTCCTTCCCTGACCGCTTTGCTCCACGTCTCCCACTCCCGTTAGCTGCTTCCTCGTCTTTTTCCTCTGACCGTTATATACATGCCTTTTATAATAATTGTCTGTTTATGTGTCTGCCTCCTCCTACCAGACTGGGGGTCCCAAAGGCAGGGGCAATGGGTGGGAGATCAGTAAAAACTCGCAGAATGAATGGAGCTTCCTCCATCGCCCAGTCCACAGGGAAAGGGAAAGTGAACACGTCAGTTGCTCTGCTGCTGCTGCTGCTGCTGCTGCTGAGTCGCTTCAGTCGTGTCCGACTCTGTGCGACCCCATAGACAGCAGCCCACCAGGCTCCTCTGTCCCTGGGACTCTCCAGGCAAGAACACTGGAGCGGGTTGCCATTTCCTTCTCCAATGGGTGAACTTGAAAAGTGAAAGTGAAGTTGCTCAGTCGTGCCCGACTCTTAGCGACCCCATGGTCTGCAGCCCACCAGGCTCCTCTGTCCATGGGATTTTCCAGGCAAGAGTACTGGAGTGGGTCGCCAGTGCCTTCTCTGGTTAGTTGCTCAGTCGCGTCCTATTCTGCAAGCCCATGGACTGTAGCCTGCCAGACTCCTCTGTCCATGGGATTTCCCAGGCAAGAATACTGGAGTGGGTTGCCATTCCCTTCTCCAGGGGATCTTCCCAATCCTGGGATTGAACCCAGGTCTCCTACATTGCAGGTGGATTCTTTACTGTCTGAGCCACCAGGGAAGACTGGTCTATAGGGAGTTCTTCCCAAACTTGCTCTACCACATGGAAGGGCTAAGCCCCTTGCTTGGAGGCACAACCCTGAGGACAAGGAAGAAAAACAACATTAACACTAGCAAAACACTCAGTGAGTGTCAAATGTACATTAGGTTCCAAGTGCTTACATATTTAAATTCCTTTAACCCTTACAAAATTATCCCCAATTTATAGATGGGAAAACTAAGGCACAATGAGGTTAAGTAACGCCCAAACACACAGCTGGGTCATTTGGAACTGGAATTGCCAGAGGCCACACTCTTCACCACATTGCCCTCTCAAGGGAAGAGAATGCATGAGACAGGCGGAGAAGCCGTGTCCACTCTGGCCCGGGCCTGCCCCGACCCAGGGCCTCCTGCGGGGTGCTGGTGGGGGTGGCTCTTCCCAGGAGAGGTTAGGCCCAGATGCTGGCCCCAGCCGGCACTTCCATGGCTTCGGCTTCTTTCACTTCCTTCTTAATTTTTCTGACAAGCACAGATGCCACTGCAGCTGACAACCAGCCTGTCGGTGTGAACAGACAGGCAGATTCAGCTCTCGTTTGTCTGGTAAGAAAATGGAATTGGACAAGGAGGCAACTAAGCTTCAGGAGACCTGGAGGCTTGGGGAGGGGGGTGTGGCAGGAATGGGAGGGTCCCCAACAGGCAAGGAAGGGGTGCAGTGACAGGATGTGAGTTCTGAGATGCCCACAGACCCTCAGGAACACCCCTACTTCTAATTCTTCCTTCCTCTCTCCTTCCCTCCTCCCATCCTTCCACCCAGACTTGATAAACAACTACTGTATGCGGGGCTTTTTCTCACCACTGGGAACATGAAGGATGAAGGTGACCATCTGGGCAACCAGCAGGGTCAGACCATCAAGTCCTGGCATGGGAAATGCTTTGATGAGGCAGGGTCTAGCTGTCAGGGTTTGGATCAGCCTCCCACTTCCCATCAGTGTGAACTGCCCAGGGCCCTGAAGTTCCAGGTGGTGCTAGTGATAAAGAACCCGGAGGCCAATGCAGGAAACATAAAAGACGCAAGTTCAATCCCTGGGTCGGGAAGATCCCCTGGAGAAGGGATAGGCTACACACTCCAGTATTCTTGGGCTTCCCTGGTGGCTCAGACAGTAAAAAAATCTGCCTGCAATGTGGGAGACTCAGGTTCGATCCCTGGGTTGGGAAGATCCCCTGGAGGAGGGCATTGCAACCCACTCCAGTATTCTTGCCTGGAGAATCTTCAAGAACAGAGGAGCCTGGTGGGCTGCAGTCCATGGGGTCTCAAAGAGTCGGACATGACTGAGAGACCAAACACAGCACAGCAGTGGCTCAGGCCTAGGGTGGGCCTTAGCACCCAACTGCAGAAAGTTGGTTTCTCGTGGCCGCTGACCTCAGACTCTCCGACTGCAGGGCCAAGTGTCATGATCTGGCAGAGGGGCTGGGGTGATCTGCAGAGGACGTCCTCCCCACAGAGGACTCAGTCCCAGCCAGGCAGCCTACAGTCTCAGGAAGAGAGTAACAAGGCTGAGCCGTCAAGGCACACCCATCCCTGGTCTTTGCAAGCCCCTCAGAGATGCAGCAACTGCACACACAGCACAGCACACACAAAAGCGCAGACATCAGTGGCTTGGGTGTGGTGAGTGTGTCCGGAAATGCTCTTTGTTAGAGTGCTTCTCGTGTGCATAACTCTGAGTGTGTGTCTGTCTGCCTGTCGGTCCATTCACATCTGGGAAGGTGAAGGGCAATAACTGTGTGTTCATAATTCTGTGCTTTGTATAATTGTAGCTCACCTATCTGTGCAAAACTATGTCTCTGGGAATTTCCCTGGTGGTCCAGTGGCTGACTGCACTTTCAATGCAGGGGTCCAGGTTCAATCCCTGGTTGGGGAACTAGATCCCACGTGCCACAATTGAGAGTCCCCGTGCCGCGGTGAAGATCAAGGATCCCATGTGCAAAATTAAGACTAGGCACAGCCAAATAAATAAGTAAATATTTTTTAAAAAAGAAAGAAAATGAAAACTATGCCTCCAGGTACCTGCATGACTGTCCCTGGGACGCTCTCCTGGGCTAAGCCCTTTGTCCTCGTCACCAGTATCAGCACTGCTGTATCCATTGACCCTCTGTGCTCTGGTGCTTTGCCAACATGTTTTTATTTACTCCCCATTTAAAAAGCTTCCTGACTCACACCCTTTCCCAAGCCACATGCATAGGAGTCTCAGAGGCTAAAGTAAAAGTGAAAGCTGCTCAGTTGTGTCTGACTTTTTGCAATCCCATGGACTGCAGCCCGCCAGACTCCTCTGTCCATGGAATTCTCAGGGCAAGAATACTGGAGAGGGTTGCTGTTCCCTTCTCCAGGGGATCTTCCCAACCCAGGGATCAAACCCAGGTCTCCCGCATGGCAGGTGGATTCTTTACCAGCTGAGCTACCAGGAGAGCCCCTCAGAGGCTAGGTCCTGCCCAGATTCCATGGTGTGATCTTTGAGGCCCCTCGCAATCTAGCCCAAAGCTCGTCCTCTGGCTCTATCTCCCACCTTCCCCTCTCCTCAGCCTGACACCCTCCCTCCCCTCACGTCCAGGAAACTACTACTTACCTTGCAAGATCCAAAAAATGTTGCTTCCTCTTGGAAGTCCTCCCTGATGGCCCTGCCACCTCCTCCAGGAAGCCTTCCATGACTTTCCAAGAGTTGGCACCTTCACTGTTCCTCTGATGCCCTCTGGGTGGTCCTTGCCTGTTACACACCTGGTTCCCCATCTGAACGAGGAGCCGGATTCCCCCACTCGCCCATTCTCGCCACTCCCCCATTCGCCGGAATCTCCACCCCGGCGCAGAGTCAGTGCTCAGGAAATGTTGGCAGAGTGTGTAATTATTGGCTAGCTAGGGGTAAGGGAAGCAGGCTGGTAACCCAGTTTCCATTCCCTGAGGCTCAGCCGGCTTCACTCAAAAACATAGCTCTGCTCTCTCCCCTGACAGAGTGGATCTGTGAGGGTCAAGCTGTTTGGTCCAAAGCAAACTGTGCGAAGTTGCCATCTGGGAGCACCATAGAAATGAGCCCAGGGCGGCGCAGCTCCCTCTCCCCACCCCCGCTCGCCCCCATCCAAGGCCAGTCACAGCCACCGCCCACCCCACCCTCAACCCAGCAGTCAATGAGCAGCATCAAAGAGGCCTCCCTCTGAAGGGCATGGTGCAGAGGGAGGAAAAGCAGAGGGAAGTGGGCAAAGAGGGGAGGAAAGGTCAAAAGAGTAGGAGAGAAGGGAGGGAAAGAGGAGAGAGAAGAGGAGTGTGCGCTGACCGTTTGCTTCTCTTTGTCTTTGCGGGCTGCACCTCCCCCAGTTGACAGTTGCATGGCCCCCAGCCCCTCCTAATTACCATGATTAGCACTGAGCAAGCTGCCACATTTTACGACTCTCCAAAACAAAAAAATAATTAAAGCAATTACTGTCATTAACATGCTGCCCTCTTCACCACCTTCTCTGAGAGTGAGCAGCGAACAAGCCCCAGGGAATCATGATTGGGTGCCTTCCCCCAGTATTTTGCATCGCCCACCACCACCTGCCCCCTCCAGAAGCACCAGCCTGGACAGCTCCAACCCCCAGTAGGCCTCAAGGAAGCGAACCCCTGGCACGACCAGGGAAGCTGGAGCCAGGCCCCCAGGAAACTGCAGAAACCCCGGGCCAGGAGCCCGCCAGGCCCAGTCAGCCAGGAACTCTGCAACTCCTCAGTGCTGGACTGCCCCCTCACCGCCCCACAAGCAATACTTCCCCCAGGCCCTGGTGTCTCTCTGGCTCCCAAAACTTCCATCACAGCCCAGGCCGATGACCCACCACTCCCCAGCTGAGTGACGTGGTCACCCAAACCCCAGAGCTTCCATTTCCTTGTCTGCAAAATAGCCTATCTTGGGGACTTCCCTAGTGGTCCAATGGTTAGGAATCTCCCTTGCGACATAGGGGACGGAGTTCAATCCCTGGTTGGGAAACTAACATCCCACAAGTCATGGAGCAACTGAGCCCACACGCCACAACTAGAGAGTCCATGTACCCCAACAAAAGATCCTGCGTGATGCAATGGAGATCCCACGTGCTGCAACTAAGGCCTGACCCAGCCAAGTAAAGAAAGACATGTGTTTTAATGGGCTGTCTTAGCTTGCATGCTAAGTAGCTTCAGTCGTGTCTGATTCTTTTTGATCCCATGGACTGTAACCTACCAGGCTCCTCTGCCCATGGGATTCTCCAAGCAAGAATATTGGAATGGATTGCCATTTCCTTCTCCTGGAGATCTTCCTGACCCAGGGATGGAACCCAGGTCTCTTGTGTCTCCTACGTTGGCAGGTGAGTTCTTTATCACTAGCACTACCTGGGAAGCCCTAGTCAGCTTGGACTGCTATACAAAATACCACAGATTCGGTAGATTCAATACCAGACAGGACTGGAGGACGGAAGGCCAAGATCAGGATGCCGGCAGACTTAGTCCCCAGTGAGAGGCCTCTTCCTGATGGTCGCCTCTCACAAGTGCTCACATGCCTTTTCTTGGTTCACAAACAAGGGGTTGGGGGAAGGAGGGAGAGGGAAAGAGAAAGGAAGCAAACTCTCTGACATATCTGCTTACAAGGGCACGAATCCTACCCTTGGGGCCCCACCCTCACATCCTCACCCAAACCTTATTACCTCCCAAAGGCCCCATTCCAAATACCACCACACGGAGGGTGAAAGCTTCATCATATGGGTTTGGGGTGGGGAAGACACAATTCAATCCACAACATGAGCTTTGAAATGTCTGTGGAGCAATCGCTTCCTTATGGATGCCTTTAAAGATTGACCGATCAACAGGAAGCACCTTGAGCCAAGCCTGGCACACAGTAGGTCCTCAGTCACCGGTGGTTCTCTTCAGTATTCCCCTGAAGCAGAGCATGATGGAGGCAGAGCAGAAGGATTTGCTGAGGAGGCTGGCGAGGGGGCCAGTCTCCAGGCTACGAGGATTTCGTAAACCACAATGCCTGTGACCCAGGATTATGGCCTTGGCCTCTTAGCTGGTCTCCCCGCTCCTGACCCTTCCCCTCCCCCTTCAATCCATTCTCAACACATAAACCAAAGCAAATCTTTTAAAATATGCCAGGGATTTTCCTGGTGGTCCAGTGGCTAAGACTCTGAGGAGGGGACCCAGGTTTGATCCTTGGTCAAGGAACTAGATCCCACATGCTGCAACTAAGCATTCGCATGTTGCAACTAAAAAAAAAAAAAAAAAAAAAAAAAACCCACATGCCACAACTAAAACCCAGAGCAGCAAAATTAAATAAAAATTAATTTTTTAAAAAAGAGAACTCAATGCTAAAACAGGCTAGCTGACTCCAATTCACTGTGCTCTAATTTATTTTCCCCGTAATGGATTACAGAACTGGCACAGTTCCTCCCACCCCTGTCCTCATGCCCCTCTGCAGTGTGACTGTGCTGATCCTTCCACTAAGTTTGGTCTTTCTCACTATCCCTTGAAGCTGGGCTTAACCATGTGACTTGCTTTGGCCAATGGGCCAATAGTAAGCACGGTGCAAGCAGAGATTTGGGAAGTGCTGGTGCACAGGAGCCTTGTCTTCCTCCTGCCAGGATTGCTTCCACTTCCATAGGAAAAACCTTGAGCCAGCCTCCTGGAGGATGAGAGTACATGGATACAGACCCCAGCCATTGCAGCTGAGGTCCCAGACAAATAAGCAAGGCCACTCAGCCCTACCTAAGCTGACCCACACCAGAACTGTCCAGCCAATTCACAGAATTATAAAAAATGATGTGTCATCAAAAAAAAGAAGAAGAAGAAGAGTAAACCCTAATGTAAACTATGGGCTCTGGGTGATAATGGCATGTCACTGTAGGCTCACTGATTGTAACCAATGTTGCACTGCACTGGAGGATGGAGGATGAAAATGAAGGATGCTTGCATGTGTGGGGACAGGAGATAAAATAAATTTCTGTACCTTCCTCTCAGTTTTACTGTGAACCTAAAACTGCTCCAAAAAATAAAGTCTTTACATTGCAAAAGTAATAAATACTTGGGAAAAAAAAAAAACAACAGAGACTGTCCTGGTGGTCCAGTGGCTAAGAATGTGCCTTCCAGTGCAGGGGACATAGGTTCAACCCCTGGTCAGAGAACTAAGATCCCACATGTCATGGGACAACTAAGCCCATAAGCCACAACCAGAGAAACACACACACACTATAAGCACTGAGCCCATGCACTCTAGAGCCTGGGCTTCCTAACAGGAGAAGCCTGCACCCAGCAACAAAGAGCCAGTGCAGGCAAAAAACTAAATAAACAAGTCAGATCAAGCCACTTCTCTGCTCAGAATCCTGCAGTGAATATCTCCATCCCACTAAGGGTAAAAAGCAAAGTCCTTATGGTGGTCTCCAAGGCCACTCCTGCTCCCATCCTCCTCACTCACTCTGACCTCTGTTCAGTTCAGTTTAGTCGCTCAGTCGTGTCCGACTCTTTGCGACCCCATGAAGCGCAGCACGCCAGGCCTCCCTGTCCATCACCAACTCCCAGAGTTCACTCAAACTCACGTCCATCGAGTCGGTGATGCCATCCAGCCATCTCATCCTCGGTCATCCCCTTCTCCTCCTGCCCTCAATCCCTCCCAGCATCAGAGTCTTTCCCAATGAGTCAACTCTTTGCATGAGGTGGCCAAAGTATTGGAGTTTCAGCTTTAGCATCATTCCTTCCAAAGAACACCCAGGACTGATCTCCTTTAGAATGGACTGGTTGGATCTCCTTGCATTCCAAGGGACTCTCAAGAGTCTTCTCCAATACTACAGTTCAAAAGCATCAATTCTTTGGTGCTCAGCTTTCTTTACAGTCCAACTCTCACATCCATACATGACCACTGGCAAAACCTTGGCTAGCTGACTAGACGGACCTTAGTCGGCAAAGTAGTGTCTCTGCTTTTGAATATGCTATCTAGGTTGGTCATAACTTTCCTTCCAAGGAGTAAGTGTCTTTTAATTTCATGGCTGCAATCACCATCTGCAGTGATTTTGGAGCCCAAAAAATAAAGTCTGACACTGTTTCCACTGTTTCCCCATCTATCTGCCATGAAGTGATGGAACCGGATGCTATGATCTTAGTTTTCTGAATGTTGAGCTTTAAGCCAACTTTTTCACTCTCCTCTTTCACTTTCATCAAGAGGCTTTTTAGTTCCTCTTCACTTTCTGCCACTCCAGTACTCTTGCCTGGAAAATCCCATGGACTGAGGAACTTGGTAGGCTACAGTCTATGGGGTCACAAAGACTTGGACACGACTGAGCGACTTCACTTTCTTTCTTTCTTTCTTTCTTTCTTTCTTTCACTTCCTGCCATAAGGGTGGTGTCATCTGCATATCTGAGGTTATTGATATTTCTCCCAGCAATCTTGAATCCAGCTTGTGCTTCTTCCAGCCCAGCATTTCTAATAATATATTTTGCATATAAGTTAGATAAGCAGGGTGACAATATACAGCCTTGATGTACTCCTTTTTCTATTTGGAACCAGTCTGTTATTCCATGTCCACTTCTAACTGTTGCTTTCTGACCTGCATACAGGTTTTTCAAGAGGCAGGTCAGGTGGTCTGGTATTCCCATCTCTTTCAGAATTTTCCACAGTTGATTGTGATCCACACAGTCAAAGGCTTTGGCATAGTCAATAAAGCAGAAATAGACATTTTTCTGGAACTCTCTTGCTTTTTCCATTTTCCAGTGGATGTTGGCAATTTGATCTCTGGTTCCTCTGCCTTTTCTAAAGCCAGCTTGAACATCTGGAAGTTCACAGTTCACGTACTCTGACCTCAGACACATCCTAAATGCTCCTGCCGTAGGGCTGGCCCATCTACCTGGAACTCTTCCTCCAGGGACAACTCACCTCCTTCAAGACTCGACTCAACATCTGCCCAGTGAGGCGGCTCTCACTCAGCACCCCACCACCATTCCCAACCCCCTTATCCCATTTTATTCTTTCATCCTCCCATTGTGCTTAACAACATGCTTTGTGACTTACTGATTTACTGTGGCCATTGTTTATTGTTTAGCCCCAGAGGGCAAGGATTGTTATCTATCTTGTTCTGTTTTCCCAGGACCTAGCTCAATGCCTGGCACATGGTAGGTACTCAGTAAATATTTGTCTAATTTAATTGAGGAATTGTCATCCTAGTCAAAGCCTATTATTTCCTCTGGACGAACTAGTGGCAACCACGGCGGGATCTGAACCAACAGAGACACCGGCATAGCCCCAAAGCAGCAAAGTCCTTCAGGCTGTGTAGAACAAATCTTCAACAGTGACACCATGTGGTAGGAATGAGCAACAGCAGCAGGGGGCCTCGTTTCTTCTGGGAGGGGTCCTGGAAGCAGAACTGACCTCACTTTGACTGCATCAGCCCCAGAGACTCCCGGGCAGTTGAAACACAGGAGGGAATCTCAGTCAGATCTTCTTCTTATATCCGGTGACAGTCAAGCAATTATTTTAAAACTGAAAGTTTTCACCTCACATCTACTAGGAGGGCTATTACACAAATCAGCGACAAAATTTAAGTGTTGGCACGGATGTAGAGAAATTGAAACCCTTGTTCATTGCTAGTAGAAAGGTACAGCGCAGCTGCTGTGGAAGACAGCGTAGTGGTCCCTCAAAAATTTAAACATAGAATTATGCTATGGTCCAACCATCTCTTCCCTAGGAATGTACCCCAAAGAACTGAAAGCAGGGATTTAAACAGATATTTATGTACCCATGTCCACAGCAATATTATTCACAATAGCCAAAAGGTGTAAGTAACCCAACTGTCCATTGATGGATGAAAGAATAAGCAAAATACTGTATACACAGCCTTAAAAAGTAACAAAGCCCTGATTTATTGCCACAATAGGGATGACCTTTGAACTTATGCTAAGTGAAATAAATCAGTCACAAAGGATATACAGTGCATTGTTCCACTTATATAAGATATCTGGAGTATTGAATTCAGAGAGACAGAAAGTAGAATGGTTGTGGCCAGGAAGTAGGAGGAAGGGGCAATGGGGCTCTGGGGTTTACTAGCTACAGAGTTTCAGTTTGGGATGATGAAAAAGCTTTAGAGATGGGAAGTGTTGATGGTTGTACAACAATGCGAATATACTTAATACCACTGACCTATACATTTTAAAAATACTGAAATGGTAATTTTTATGTATATGTGTATTTTACCACAACAAAAAAAATTTTTTTTAAGCAGGAAGAAGACTCCAGAAAAAAAAAAGGTTGGTGTAACTCTGAGCCCAAGTAGAGGTGCTTCAAAGTGTGGCACAGGGGTGGGTACAGACAACCTCCCTGACCCCACATGGAGCCCACCAAGCCACTGGCAACAACTGACCCTTCTCTTATTCGTCCCACTTCACTGTATTGAAAGCTGGGTTCATATTTCTTTTCAGGGTCCCTCTATAATGACTCTGAGCCCTGAACACTCAAACTCAATTGTGCAAAGTATATTCTTCTATGAGATTCCCTTCTGCTAATCCTATTCAAAACTTGGAAATTGGCGAAAAGATAGCTGAGTTCTCGCCCCATCCTGTGATTTGGCCAACAAGCTGGTCTAGAGTCAGCTGACTCTCTGGGGCCTGCAGCTTTGTTTGACATTCTAATTACTATTGATCAGATCTGTAAAGTTAGATGCTCACTTGTAGAAAACTGATAAGGTGCAAATGATTTCCATCCAGAAGAGAAAATAACCCCAAAGGTTATGGTTGTGTTGCCTTACAGGAATTTAACCAATTTTGTATCTAGTCATCATATTCCATCATTGCTTTTCATATGCTCCTCTGAATATGAGTTTCTCATATCCTCCTTTGAATCAGCTTTGCTCAGTTCTCATTGAGTTAAATAATATTTTGATTGTGTTCACTTTATATTGCCTGAGAATTATATTTATGACATTTTAAGAAGTGTACCTAGACAACTGGGGAAGATAGATAGGTGCTGAGGTGTTCCACGCACACTCCTGGAGGGTTGCTTGTCATCTCACCTTTTCCTGGCTCCCCTCCCCCTCTCTTTTTTCTTCCCCTTCTTCTCCTCCTCCCCCTGTTTTCTCTGTCCATCCCTCTCCCTCTCTCTCCCCATCCCTTTCTCGCCTCCTCCCTCTCCCTCTCTCTATCTGAAAAATCCCTGTTCCCCTCTGCTCCTATCCCAGGCAATAAAATCAGGTCACCTCTAGAGCAAACTGCTTAAATGCAGTCATTACAAAACAGAATAGTTGCCATCTCAGTTTGCCTTCCTGCACCTAGATTTCCTTCTTCCGGGCCTCTTTCTAGAAAAACCGGTGGTTACTTACCTTCCTTGTATAATGGACTCATCCTAGTGATGTTCTTTAAAAGGAGGCGGGGAGGGGTCTAATTCAAGGTCAAGTGTGTCTCCACCTCTAGAAACCAACGTTATTTCCGGAAACCAACTATCCCCAAGTGAGCTTCCTCATGAAATTACAAAAAAGTAAAAACCCTCTTCTCCAGATAATCTGCTACATTATTTTTAAACTGATTATTGTTGTTATAGAAAAGAGCTTGCTTCTTATTTTTCTTATTTTGATTCCAATATCTCACAAAACTCTTTTATTTGCCATAGTTAATTGTTTTGAGTTAATTTTACCGGGTTTTCTAGCGATCAAATTGGGTTTTTGGCAAACGATGTTAATTTTCCCATAGCTGAGTTTTGTAATCATGCTTCCTGTCTCATCGCATGGGCTGTAACGTGTGTTCTTTGCTATGATTAAAGGTTTTGAGCAGCTATCAAGAAAAATGTGCTGGCAAGCAGAAAGGCTAGTGACTAAGTGGCTGAACAACAACAACAAAAAACACAATGGTGGTAATTTAAATGTGAGGTGATGGGACAAGGCCTGGGCCAGTATCATGCCTGCCAAAGGAGAGAGAATTTAGATGCTGAAACAGCAATGAAGGCAGAAACTGAACACAACTCCAGGTCTGCATGCCTGAAGCCCAGGGGTCCACCTGAGTGGCCAGGTATGGTGGGTGCCCCTTCCACCTTCTCATGTCCCACAGTGATTGCTTTAGGGATGGACACTTGATCCAAACCTATGCCAAAAAGGCCCTGGCATTCCCCGCCCCCATGACCCAAGTTAGTCCAAACAGACATGATGCTCAGGAAATTGGTTGGATGGTTGGCCAAAAGGATGCCCCTTTCTCTCCCAAGATTTGGAAGAAGAGACCTAGAAAGTACCAGTATCCAACACGGAGAAACAGGCCTCAGCATCAGGATTAACAAACCCTGAATCAAACTCATCTTGAGGTTCGTGATACCTTTGGACTTCCACATCACATAAAAAATTACCCATTCCTTTTACTGGGTGAGCTGGCTTGCTCTGGGTCTTCTGTTGTTGTTTAGTCATTAAGTCGTGTCCAACTCTTTCGCGACCCCATGGAATGTAGCCTGCCAGGCTCCTCTGTCCATGGGATTCTCCAGACAAAAATACTGGAGTGGGTTGCCATTTCCTTCTCCAGGGGATCTTCCTGACCCAGGGATCAAACCTGCATCTCCTGAATTGACAGGCAGATTCTTTACCACTGAGCTGCCAGGGAAGCCTTGCTTGTTAACTTGCAAGAGTTACAAAGAGTTACATTGTTAACTCAGAGTATAAAGAGTTATATTCTGTTAACTTGTTAATATGAAGAGTTCCAACTGATCTACCAGGAAATTGACAATATTTTTAATAGCTACTATAACTCTCTTACAGTGTATTCATCTGAAAAGAGGTGTGAGGGAGAAAAGTAATTAGCGTTCTCAGTTTACAAACATTGCATAAAATGTGAATTCAAGAGAGAAATTAGCAGATACTTTAATTGTCTACTCCATCTCCACATTCTCACACTTAATCTACCTACTCTCTAAATATATTAATTAACATTTTCACAAATACTTCCCAGTTTACAAAGCAACTTCACACACTCCGAGCCATTTGGTTCCCACGACAAATAAGAAAGCCAGGTGGTAACAGCAAGGCCTCTTTTTGTGTAGCACTCAATGGTTTGCAAGGCCCTCTCTCTTCTTTCAGGCTTTCTTTGGTGGCTTAGATGGTAAAGAATCTGCCCGCCATGCAGGAGACCCAGGTTCCATCCCTGGAAGGTTACCTGGAGAAGGGAACGGCTACCCACTAGGACAGAGGAGACTGGCAAGCTGTAGTCCATGGGGTTGCAAAGAGTCGGACACAGCTGAGCGACCAACACTTTCACTTTCTCTCTCACTTTATTTTGTTTGATACTTGGATGGCTAGCTCTTACAAGTTCTTGACTCCAGGGAAACTGGTATATTTGTAGTTCTCTTGGCCCACAGAAAAATGTTCCATGTTTCTATGTCTCCACCAGTGCCACTCAGTCAATTCGGTCCTTCCCACCTTGTTCAGTAGGTGAGCTCCTATTCATACTTAAAAGCCCATTTCAGATAGGGCACACAGTGTCACTCTCCCCAGGAAGACGGCAGGTGCTGTGGTCCTCAAGAAGTGTGTTGCCCTTGCCAGATTGGTCAAGATCAGCCAGCTGCTTATTGGGATAGAATGGGGGTTCTGGTCAACTGTTTTTGTGATTTGGGATAAATTGCATCTATCACCAAAGGAAAGGCATCAGCCTCTCCACCAGCCCCTGGGCCATAAGAACTCCCTGCAGTCTTGGCCAGATTTACTCTCTTTGTTCAGTTCAGTTCAGTTGCTCAGTCGTGTCCGACTCTTTGTGACCCCATGAATCGCAGCACGCCAGGCCTCCCTGTCCATCACCAACTCCCGGAGTTCACTCAGACTCATGTCCATCGAGTCAGTGATGCCATCCAGCCATCTCATCCTCGGTCGTCCCCTTCTTCTCCTAACCTTCCTTCCAAGGAGTAAGCGTCTTTTAATTTCATAGAGGGAAAAGGGTCAATGTCACCCTTAGCCTCAGGCTGTTTTTATTGGTTTTTACACGACTGACCTTCAGGCCAACCCAGTCTTTAGGCCTTCAGACAGCCTTCAAAGAGACTTACAAATAAACCTCAGACTTCTCAGACTGATCTCAAAGGGACCCTCACCAGGATCCTCAGACTGGCCTCAGCGGGACCCTTCAATGGGCACAGATCAGAACAACACAGACCTGCATAAGGAAGCCATTTCCTCCAACCTCAGTGCTTAGTTGCCCAGTCATGTCCAAGTCTTTGTGACCCCATGGACTGTAGCCCACCAGGATCCTCTGTCCATGGGAATTCTCCAGGCAAGAATACTGGAGTGGGTCGCCATGCCCACCTCCAGGGGCTCTTCCCAACCCAGGGATTGAACCCAGGTCTCCACATTGCAAGCGGATTCTTTACCATCTGAGCCACCAGGAAAGTCCATGAATACTGGAGTGGGTAGCCTATCCCTTCTTCAGGGGAATCTTCTAACCCAGGAATTGAACTGGGGTCCCTGCCTTGCAGGCGGAGAGGTTCCTTCAAAGACACTCTCCCAAGAGCCAGGACCCAGCCCCCGCTGTCCACATGCCTGCTGGAAGTCTGTCTGGGGCCTGCAGAACTCTGTCTGGGAGAGCATTTGCGGGTCCAAAGGCCTAACTGGGGAAGACTAAGGATGCTGGTGGTGGCCATAGCAACCAGCTACATGTCCTGGCTCAGAGCAGGTGGGACACTCAGCTTTCCCCACCTTATCGCCACTCTGGGGATTCTAGTAACCAGAATGACTCTCTCCACAGAATCGGGGATCAGAGGGCAGAAAGGGTGGGGAGAAAGCTGTCCCAGTGTAGGACAGAAGGAGTCTCTGGGGAGGAGGGGGATGGGGGGGGGGAATGGAAATGAAGGGAACCGGAGAGGTGGCCCAGGCCCTTTCTCTGAAGCTATGAGGCTTGTTTTCCCCAGGGGCCCCTGGGGGCTATGGCATCAAGGCCAGGAATTTACAGAATCGGGTTGTAAATGTCAGTGTGAAGTCTACCTCCTGTGTCTTCAGCACAGTCAGGTCCATGCCTGGGGGGTGGGCTGGCATTACCACACTAAATACCCCCAGTCTCCCCACCTGTTCCTCCTCCAGGGCTCCCCAGCTCAGAGGAGGGCCCCACCAGCCCCTTGACTCCCCAGCCTGAGGTCCTCAGCTCAACCTGAACCAATGCCAACCCAGCCAGCCTGGACTTTTCCTTTCCCTCCCACCAGCCTCCGGAATCAAGTCTCCCAGAAACCACCTCTGAGCTTTTGGAACCTGCAAGGGCTCCCCACTGCCCATGAGGTAAAGTCAAAGCTCCAACTCTTCACACCCTGGCGGCCTGTGACCTCCCCAGAGTCCTCTGCTTGCACACACCCTACTTTCTGGCCAGATTCAGCCGTGCCCAGCTCTCACCCCCAGCCTGCTGTCTTCTGTCTGGAGGAATTCATTCCATTCACGCCTTTGCTGGTATCATAAAGCCATTCTCCCTCGGTAGTGCCACCACAACGCCCCCTCCTGCCTGGGATCCTGTGGCATTTTCACCATTGCTAACAACAACAAAAAGAGTCCTGTGCTGGGCGATAAGGACTCTGAGTGATTCACTGTTGAGTTCCATTAATAGTGTTTGCCCAAATGAAGTCATCCGTGCAGTCACCGTGCGTTCATGGGGCACCTACACCACTCCTGGCTGTCTGGGCCCTGGGGCACAGCTGTGGGTGAAGACAGGACTGGACTCCTGCTGTCCCGGGGGCGTTAATTCTCGAGTGGCCTTTCCGGACACCTTAACTACTTTCAAGGACATCTGTCCAGACTTGGTGTCCAGGACCCCAGGAATCCGAAGCAGCCATTCCCCAGCCCTGTCTGCTCATCCACACACTCGCCGGTCATGTGAATGTACAGAGCAGGTGCGCACACAGGCACCTGGGCATGGGGTGCTGGGGGCAGGGGCTGGGGGCTGAGGGCTGCATGTAGACGTGTGCAGGCCCATCCAGGGAGCACAGGGGTCCTGGGTGGCCATCGCCCTCCACGCTGCCTGTCAGCACGTCTCCCCCAGCCCCCACCCTAATGGTTCCCAGCACACCGTGCTCCTGCTGCTTAATTTTGCTGAACACCGAGTCCCAACCCCGTGTTAATTGGTTTTACTCCAGCCTTTTGTGCCTCTCATTAAGTGAGGAAATGCCACCCATAAAATTTTAATTTTAAAAGCCAACTTGTTTGTTTTATATTGAAATTCCCCAGGCAGCTCCAGCAGAGGGAAACAGACACATTTTCATTTCATTAAAGCAACTTGAGTGAAGATAAAAAAGAAGCTGAAAAATTAGATTTAAAAACAGAGCAAGACACATTTAAAGAAAATGAATGAAAATGAGCCACCGCAGAGTGCGGAGGAGATCAGGCTCCACCTCTGCCCACCTTCTCCCTCTGCAGGGAGATGGGGGAGCAGAAGGAGGAATCAGTGAACACCTTTGGCTGGCACCCCCAGAAGGCTGGACCATGGACTCTCCCCCTCCCTGAAAGTTGTAAAGTGTTGCTCCCTGTCTGATGAGTACCATTAGGAGGTCAGTGACATCTGCTTCAGCCACCAACACAGAATTTCCAAGTTCTAAAACCTAGAGGAAGCAGGCTGGAGGGACTCCACCACTGGGCCAGCAGCTTCCTCTTCCTCAGGGGCAAACTGCATGATGATTAAGCCAACTGGGTGGCCCTGGCACACCAACTATGTAATGGAGGGCAAGCGGCCTCAGTTTTCTCATCTGTAAAATGGGAATCATAATGTTACTTAGTTTGTAGGGTGGTTGTGAGGATGAAACAGGCTCATACACTGAGAACACTTGAAACAGAGTCTGGCATGCAGTAAGTGCTTATTTAATGTTAGCTTTGGGACTTCCCTGATGGTCCAGTAGTTAAAACTCCATGCTTCCACTGCAGAGGGCACAGGTTCAAACCCTGTTTGGGGAAATAAGGTCCTGCCCGCCATGAGATGCAGCCCAAAAAAATGTCAGCTTTTACTATACTCATTTTGCCACTATGTTTCCATTCCCAGTTGATCATCCTTGTCCACACAGCCCCTCATCACTCCAAGGTCCTTTTAATGATGTCCTTGAGCTAAAGACAGCTTAGGGAGATGGGGGTGGGGGGAGAGGTCTGATGAAAGATGGAGGAACACCCACTCCCTGGCAATTCTTGTGGGCCAAATCAACTCATTAAAATGTTACTATCAATAGAATCTTCTCAAAGTAAGCCAGATTCCTCAGGTTCAAATCCCAGCTCCATCACTTACCAGTTGTTTGCTTGGGGGCAAGAGTCTTCTGGGCCTCACTCTCTCAATTAATAAAATGGGAACAATAAGTGGATCAGCCACACGTTTTCATGGAGATCTAATGAAATAAGCTCTAAGGAGTACCCAGTGAATGGCCGCCGTTCTGCTTCAGGTCTGGAGGTCTGAGGCTGTGAAGATGAAGAAGAGGCGGGGCAGGTGGTCCCATAATAGTGACCTCAGCTCCCTGTTCAGCGCTGCTGCCCTGAAGTCACTATTAACAGCACTCCCTTTCATTCTCAAAAGTGTTCTAATCTGGATGACTAATTATGTGATCATCCTACTCCAAAACCCCCACTCCAGTGAGGGGGCCTTGGAGCTTGCCCCCGGGGTTTTGGGAAACAGGTCCTGACTCTTGACCTGTTTTCTGCCCGATCACAGAATCCTACGCCTAAGCCCTAACCTCACGCTTGGCTCAGGCTGCTGCTGCTGCTGCTAAATCGCTTCAGTCGTGTCCTAAAGAAGCTCATTACCTCAATAAGTGTGATAAAGAGACGGGGTGGGGAGAGGCCTGGGAAAGGCCAACAGTGCCCGGAAGGTACTGGGAATGGAGTCTGGGATTCCAGGCCTCCTCTCTGCCACTGGGGCAATTTACGCAACTCCTGATCCTCAACTTCCTCTTCTCTCCGGAGAAGATGGGGGAGGACGGATTAGCCACAGCACTATCTACCGACGGCGGCAGAGATCAGATCAAACCCACGACTGGATGTGAAACCGTTTTGCAAACGGTAAAGTGTTGCTCACGGTGTGATGAGAACCATCGGGAGGTCACTGACATCTGCTTAAGCCACTGAAGCAGAATTTTCTGGTTCTCTTCCCGGAGGTGACCAGAGATGTGGACACAGAGGGTCACAGAGGGGCACAGGCAGGGAAGGGGGTGGTCGGGCCTGTACCTCCTCACACAGAGGTGGTGTAACTCACAGCCCCTGTCCTGCAGACCCTGATCCACCTCCCACAGGCCTCCAATACCTGCAGGGGTCCCTCCAGCCCCCTCAGAGACCCATCCCCCAGGCAGCAGCAAAACGGCTGGCCCCCAAGCTCCATCCTCCCATTGGCAGAAGTCACCTTCTCAGAAAAGCTCAGAGAGGACATCTAAGAAGCTGCAAAGCGACATCCTTTTTATTTTAGGCAGAATTCTTCCAGTATTTCCCAAATTGTACACCAAGAAACAGTCTCCCCCACCTCAGGATTTAATGACAGTTCCGAGAGTGGGACCAAGTGGGTGAGGCTCCAGAGCGGCTCTATTCTATATATTCTTTCCAAGGTTTTGCTTGCACAAAAATTTCCATTGTTAAAATACTTTTTCTGCTCCTTCTCTTCTCTTCTGTCCTTCCTGAACCTTTCGTTCCTAAAACCATCAGCGGCAGCAGAGCAGGGCAGATTCCAGCGTAGGGGTGGGGGAAACATGGTGGACGAGAAGGGGTGTCACAGCAGAGCAAGGAGGGGTCCATGTAGGAGGGGCAGCCTGGTACAGAGAGCGTCTGTCACAGAGGGACAGCCTGGCCTTGAGTGTCGGAGCACAAATAGGGTAAAGGGGCTCCACACACAGGGCAGCCCAGTGGGGGTGTCAGAGGCTGAGCAGAGTGAGGAAGGGAGGGGTCAGTCACGTGGAGGGGATGGGCCCAGGGTGGGAAATGAGAGGCCAAGCTGGATGAGGAGGGGGCCAGGCTGGGCACCTAAGGTGGCATGAGGATGGGCTCTAATGGAGGGAGAGGGTAACCCTGCCTGGGAAATCAGGCTCTGAAACAGGGCCCTTCAGAGAGAGGACGGACAGCCCAGATCACTACCTCTCAAGCCTCCTCTTCTGCCTTCCCAAATCTAGTCTAAAGCCAAGGAGGAACTGGGGCCCTTCTCAAATCAACTGAAGTCATCAGGTATTTACTGAGTGCCAACCACACGCTGGGCAGCATGCTGGGTGCTGGGAGAGAGGCGGGAGGGAGCACAACAGCCCGGTGGGGAGGACAGCCTGGAGCTGCCATCGCAGGAGAGGAGTGATGGGAGCACCAGGGGGACTGGGGTGGGTGGGGCAGGCAGGGGGGCCTCTCCCGGAACTGTCTGGGGAAGAGGCAAGTTGAGTGGTGAAGGAAGATAACTTTGTCAAGTGGGGCAGCAGGGGATCAGCAATGACTCTAAACCTTGATTTCTCCCCCAGCCCATTCTCACCTGCCCAGGCCCATCCTATCCCCAAGGGTGAGAATCACCAAGGACCTCATTAGAGGCCTTTCTACTCTGGTCCCCCAAGGACTTCACCCTAGGCACAGGCCCCTCAGACAGACAGGTAGTTTCAGGGGCGCCACCTACTTTTGTCTGGACCCCACCTCACCTGGGGGCTTGCCTCCACGGTAAGGTCCACCCCACCCACCCCTGCTTCTAATTCTGACGTTCCGCATCTCTCATCATTGTGACATTCTGCCTGGGGTTTAACGAGTCCCTCTTGCTTGCTTTATGAAGAAAAATGCCTCACTGAAGACCCTCCCCAATACTGCTGAGACACTGATAAAATCTGTCCCAGGAGACGGGGCAGAAGCAGGCCAGGTCAGTGAGTTGGGGGCTGCACCAAATCCCTCCCTCAGGCACAGGCTCCCTTCCTAGTCCTTTTTTTCCTTTTTCTCAAAAGCCCTAAGCTACAATCCTTCCTTTGGGGCCCCTCCGTCCTTCCCACAGCCCAGCTGAGATCTTCACTCATGCACCGCTCCCTCACCATCCCCCCTCCAATACCTCCACCCCTCGTACCCACCCCCTCACCTTCGCACCCGCCCAGCACAATAATGCTTAGCCTGGCTCCCCAAAAGCCTCTTTCAGCAGAGACATGCTGGCGGGGTCCTCCTCCAGGTGGTTCCTTCAATTGGGGCCTCAAGGTGGTCTCCAGCCTAGCCTGGCAACGGGACTATTGAGCTCCCTATGACCTTTCTTCTTGCAAACGGCGCCACCACCCCCCCCACGCCCCGCCCCCGGGAGAGGTCGAGGCTGGACCCCAGAAAGGACTTCCTTTGGTTGAAATGTGGCAATGACGTCTTCCGTGCACCGCCTCCCTGCCGTTACCGGGAGGGGGCGCCACAGCCCGGCCCAAGGGCCTTGTGATTAGAAATCGGGCTGCGTTAGCCGAGGAGCCCCGAGGGTCTGGAGGGCCCCGGGGGGCTCTGGGGCGCGCGGACCTAGAGAGAGCTGCTGCGGGAGCCGGAACCACCTGGTCGGAGGCGACACCCCCGCGCAGAGCGGCCGGGACGCGGGAAAGGGAGTGGCGACGGGTTCTGCCTAGTCATCGCCTGCGAAGGCTCGCGTCATCTCTGATCTCAGGGCTTCCAGGGGCTTCTTTCCAGTTCTAGGCTCCAGGAAGGAACGTCGCAGGGCGCGAGGTTACACAACTTCCGCCAAGGTCGCTGTGGAAGGGAGCCGCAGAGCCGGGATTCAAACCCGCGTCGGCGGGCATGTGTCCGCCTGGGTGGTCCACAGGTGGCCCGGCTCCGCGTAGCATCCTTCCCAAACTTCCAGCACAGCCCGCGCCGGCCTTGACCTGACTTCCTTCTTTCTAGCCTCCCAAATGGTCTTTCATGGTAATATATCCTTGGCAGATTTTTTTTTTTTTTTTTTGAAAGAGAGCCTCCTGAAACCACAAATGTTTTTAAATGAATTCAGGTCCCAAATTCCCGGAGTAGGGTGGGGAGGTAGAAGACGATGGAGAGGCTTTCAGTGTGAAAGTCAAGGGCGCGGGGGCCCTCCTGGACCTCCAGAGCTGGCGCTGCGGAGACACGAGGGCCCCCCGCGCGCCTCCGCAAGTGTCTCCTTTTGAAAAAGCACCGATCCTTATGCTCTGAGTGTTTTGAGTCCGATCCATTATGAGAAAAATCTCCTTTTGAGGATGGACATATTCAAATCCAGATGTTGTCCTCGCAGAACAAAAAGCTCCCTCCAAACTCCCTTTATGATGAAATAGTTTCTCATCCTTTGAAGGGATAACATCTCTTGATAAGTGGAATTTTTTTCCCCTAGCCAAGAACCTTCTGTTCTGAATCTGTTAAAAGCCGCTTTAATAGCCTGTCTCGCTTCCATTTCTGATGCCAGGATGGCAGCAACAAGGTAGAATGTCACCTGCTGCTGGATTCAATACATTTGAGTATGGCTTCACTAAGAAAGTTGGATTTTTTTTTTTTCGTACACATCATTTATTTAGATAGATTTCTGTAAAGTCAAGACATGCATTCTAATAGGGCAAATGTAAGATGAAATACAGATTGTCAGAACAACTTCCCAAAGTGCACACTTCATTTTGCTGATTCAAAAAAGCTTAAATAACAACTTTTCAAAAAGAAGGATGCATTGTGCATGAAGCGTACACACTGATTTAAGACAGTCCCAGCTTCAGAAATATTCATTTTATAAAGTACACCTTAAAATAGGGAAAATATGAATTACATATTTGTTGACTATAATATGTGTATATATAGCCAACAAAGGGTGGTTTTATCTGTATGGCCTAGTATTTTTGCTGAAACTAGGAGCTCAAAGCAGGAATCCTTTCCTCACTCCACTTGCATACTACCAGTGATGGGGTGCTCACTGCCTCCGAACACAATCACTTTCACTGTGGGAGTTGGTTCTCAGTGCTTTGTCATCTCCACGTTCTGCCCTTGGAGCCAGGCAGGGTTACTATTGCTCCCACCTCTGCCCCTCTGAGTCTCTTCTTCAAAGTCATTATCTCCCATTCCTCACTGTCCTTTGCTCTTGTTGTCCGGTCGCTAAGTCATGTCCAACACTTTTGTGACTCTATGAACTGTAGCCCACCAGGCTCTTCTGTCCATGGATTTCTCAGGCAAGAATATTGGAACGGGTTGCCATTTCCTTCTCCATGGGCTCTTCCCGATGCAGGGATCGAATCCATGTCTCCCGTACTCGCAGGCAGACTCTTTACCACTGAGCTACCTGGCATGCCTCTCGCTATCCTTTGCCCCTCCACAAACTGCACTCTGGTCTCTCCTGTACCCTCAAAAGTACAGCAACCAGAACTGAACCCAACCTTCCAGTTGTCACCTCTCTCATCCTCAATCTATACCACCAGAGATGCTGCCTGAGGTCACATTAGATTGGGGGCAGCCATCTTAACATGGGATTGTACTGAAACTTCAGCCAAAACCTTTTTTATGCAAAATCTTTTCATTTTACATCCACCCCTATTCTGTTTTACTTCAGGGGGTTTAGTCTTTCCTTTCACCTGCTTTAGGTGCTTTTGAACCCTGCTGCTGCTGCTAAGTCACTTCAGTCGTGTCTGACTCTGTGCGACCCCATAGACGGCAGGCTACCAGGCTCCTCCATCCCTGGGATTCTCCAGGCAAGAACACTGGAGTGGGTTGCCATTTTCTTCTCCAGTGCATGAAAGTGAAAAGTGAAAGGGATGTCACTCACTGGTGTCCGACTCTTCGAGACCCCAAGGACTGCAGCCTACCAGGCTCCTCCATCCATGGGATTCTCCAGGCAAGAGTACTGAACTGGGGTGTTATTGCCTTCTCCATTTGAACCCTAGTATGGTCATTTAAAATACCAGTCACTGGAACTTCTTTGGTGACCCAGTGGCTAAGACTCTGCACTCCCAATACAGAGAGCCCACTTTCTATCTCTGTCAGGGAACTGGATCCCATGTGCCACAACTAAGATCCACCTCAAATAAATAAATGTTAAAAAACAAAAAACAAAAACAGCTCCTGGACCTAGTTTTAAGTCATTTGCAAATCGAATAAGCATGCTTTCTGCACTATTACCCCCACTGTTTACAGAATGCTGCATGGTGACCTCACCCAGCCAGCCAGTGGCTCTGGGACTGAGTTACCTCATCTACTAATGAAAAGTGAAGAGGCGATCTCTAGCACTAGAGTTTGTGTACAGTGTGGGAGATGCTATGCCAAGCCTTTAACCTTAATTAACCTCGATGTTGATGACTCACCAATTCTGTGAGGGAAACATTATCATCCTCCCCATTCTGCAGATGAGAAAAACAAGGCTTTGCCGGATTTGAACCTGGTTCTGTCTGGGACCCAGTCCAGTGCTCTCAGCCCCAGTGGTGCATTGCCTCTTCAGAGAGCTGGACCTTTGATATGATGCAGAATAGAGCCATTTGGGCCCCCAACAGCGGTCTTCTTATAAGTTATTAAACAGCACTCCTAGGGCACCCCTTCAAGATCCCCAAGTCCCACGCATGGATCAGAAGCAATATAGAGTTGAAAGTTGAAGGGGAATTCAGCAAGGAATAGCAGATGCTTCAGTTAGGACATGTGTGTATCTATGAGTCTGTAAGGGTGTCTGTGGAGGTATCTGTGTGGGTACCGATGATCAAAGACAAATGATGGTCACAGAAAAATAGTCCCCTGCCTCTCCTCTTTCAATATGCCTTCAGAGTGAGGTGGAGTAAAAAGCTTCAGGAATGACTGACTGAAATGAAGGTGTTTGTCAGCTTGGTGGAATCGGGACACTTGGCGTCAGAACTTCAGGCAGGTTTTTGTAAGTAAATAAAGTGATGCTTCTTACACACCTGAGTTGGTCTGGGAGTCAGGCCCACCATGCCCCAGAACCAGAGCTACATGGCCTCATTCCATATTCCCAACAGCCCTTGGAAAAGATGCTATTTTCAGAGGTCTGCTGTGAAGCTAAAAGGTTTTAATCTGCCAGTGAGAGGCTCCCCCCAGAACCTACAGGGACAGTGCTTCACTTCACATTTGTAGTTTCTAAGGGGTGCCCCCGCCTAAACTGCAGAAACTTCAGGCCCTACCGAACCTCCTCTTTTTGTTTTCCCCATTTTGTAGATGAAGAAAGATGTGGCAGAGAGATGTCAAGCAAGTTACCCAAGGTGTCAGGGCCGGAAGTCAGTGAGTCAGGATTTAAACTCTTAATCCCCTCAGATGAATCAACCAGGGCTTGAGTTTTCCCAGGGGATTCGTGTCTTTAAACGCAATACTAGCTTCTGTTTCAGGTTTTGTATTTTAATCGACTAAGGAATCGTTTGTAGGGACTTCCACTGACTCAGTGGCTAAGACATCATGCTTCCAATGCAGGGGTCCAGGTTCAACCTCTGGTCAGGGAGCTAGATCCTGCATGCCGAAACTAAGGCCAGGTGCAGCCAAATAAACATTAAAAGAAAGAAAGAAAGAGTCTGTATTGTTTAAAGGGAACGGCTTGAGAGACAAGAGGGCTTGTCAAATAGTGACTTGCAGTTATTCAGTCCTCTTATCACTTGGCTGAACACAGACAGTTCCTGGTGTAGCTTTACCTATGAAACGATTTTAAATTGTTTTTATTACAACAAAAAATTTATAGACTATACCCATGAGAGAAATCACTGGTTAAAGACAAAAATCCTAAAAAACAAAATTTGATGCTTAAATAGAAATAAAAGTTAATAGGGAAAAACTATTAATGAAATATTTCTGGGACCAGTGGTTAACATTCCAGCTCCCAATGCAGGGAGCATGGGTTCCCTGGTCAGGGAACCAGATCCCACATACCTGCAGCTAAAGACCCTGACATAAAAGATAAATAAATGAAAAAGAAAATATGTCTACAAATTCCTCTTGTCTACACAATGCTTACATCTGATCACAATTCTCAACTGTTATTTGGTAAACACTGTTGGGACCACTAAGTATCCATCATGATAACGAAATTGGGCCCCTATCTTACACCTGCACCAAAACTAATTCCAAAACATTTTTTTAAAAACTACATATGTGGGAATTTCCTGGCAGTCTAGTGGGTAGAACTCCACACTTCTTCTGATGGAGGTCCGAGTTCGATCTCTAGTTAGGGAAATAAGATCCTGCAAGAAGTACCACTTGGCCAAAATAAATTTAAAAAAATAAAAAATTTAAATAAAAGTATATATATATAAAAATGTGTTAGAAAAATGGGCAAATTTGTGTCATAATCTTACAGTGGAAAAGGCCTTCTTAGGTATCACAGAAAACCCCTAAACCATAAAAGAAAATGATCTGTTTCTCTACACAAAATTGAAAAAGTTTTCCTGAGTTAAGGAAAAAAGAAACACATATACAAAGTCAAATGACAACTGACTAATGGGAAAGGAAAATATTTGAAATCTATTACAAAGAGCTAATTTTCCTTATCTGTATGTAAAGCGCTCCTATGAATCAATAAGGATAAAAGACCAATAATTCAATAGAAAAATAGGCAAAGGATGTAAACGACTGGCCACCCCTCAAAGTCCAAATCCGCCTTAAATGTAAGAAAAGAGAACCTTCGTCTTCACTTACAAATAAGTGAAACACAATGAGGTACTATTTTGCATCTACTAGGCTAGCAAAGATCAAGTGTCTGGTGATCACGCTGGGACAAGGATATGGTGACATGGGCCATTTTCATCCTTGCCAGTGGGAGGGCAATGGTACAGTATATATGAAGAGCAATTTAGCAATATTTTTCTAAAGGTCAGTGCTCACACACCCTTTGTTATGGGCTGAATTGTGTCCCCCATCACCAAATTTACATGCTGAAGTCCTAATCCTCAGGACCTCAGAATATGACACTATTTGGAAACTGGAACATTACAGATGGAATTAAGATGAGATCATACCAGGTGGAGGAGGCTTCTCATCCAATATGACTGTTCCTCTTATAAAAAGGAGAGATTTGGACACAGACATACGCACACAAGAAGAATGCCATGTGAACATCAAGGCAGGAATGAGGCGATGCAGCTGCAAGCCGAGGGACACCAAAAAGTGTCAGCAAGCCACCAGGAACCACAGGAGCGACCTGGAACAGACGTCTCCGACAGCTCTCAGGAGGAGCCAAAAAGTGTCAGCAAGCCACCGGGAACCACAGGAGCGACCTGGAACAGACGTCCCCGACAGCTCTCAGGAGGAGCCAAAAAGTGTCAGCAAGCCACCAGGAACCACAGGAGCGACCTGGAACAGAAGTGGCTCTCAGGAGCCACCCCGCCCCTATCTGATCACAAACATCCTGCCTCCCGAACTGTGAAATACATTTCTCCTGCTTGACTACTCAGTTTGTAGTACTTTGTTGTAGGAGCCTAGCACACTAAAGCACTCATTTTATTTTATTTTATTTTATCTACTTATGTTTGGCTCCCCTGGGTCTTCGTTGCTGTGTGCGGGCTTTCTAGTTGCGGAAAGTGGAGGCTACACTGTTGTTTCAGTGCTCCAGCTTCTCATTGCGGTGGCTTCTCTTCTTGTGGAGCACCGTTCTCGGGCAGGAGGGCTTCAGTAGTCGCGTCTCTGGGGCCTAGCTGTCCTGAGGCATTTGGAAGCTTCCCAGTGAAAGTGAAAATGAAGTTGCTCAGTCGTGTCCAACTCTTTGTGACCCATGGACTGTAGCCTACCAGGCTCCGCCATCCATAGAATTTTCCAGGCAAGAGGACTGGAGCGGGTTGCCATTTCCTTCTCCAGGGGAGCTTCCCTACCCAGGGATCGAACCTGGGTCTCCCTCATTGCAGGCAGGCGCTTTAACGTCTGAGCTACAAGGTAGTTGGGAGCCTCCCAGACCAGAGGTCAAACCCTTGTACCCTGCACTCGCAGGCAGATTCTTAACCACTGGGCTACCAGGGAAGTCCCTAAGACATTCTTTCACCCAATAAGATGAATTCATCCTGCTTTGTATTTGCACAGTTGCAACGTGGTGAGCAGATGGCTGTCTACTTGCTGTGCTGTTTGTATAGCTAAAGGTCAGAAACAACCTAAATGTCTATCAGTCACATATAGCCAAATAAAGGATGGCACATTCTTACAATGGAAGCTTCTTCAGCTGAAAATTTTTTAGTAATGAGGCAGCATAACACATACTGATTGGAATTATCTCAAAGGTCTATTAGGAAGTGAAAAAAAAAAAACAACAAGGTGCAGTTGGTTATAGAGAGGGCCTCTTCTGTATAAAAATAAAGAGAAACAAAGTAGAAGGTATGTGAGCAAATATATGCTTGTAGCTACACAGATTCTATCTGGAAAGATACATAAGGAATTGCTAACTTCAGCTGTTCCAAAGATTGGAATCACTTTAAGGACCATGGAAAGGAGATTTGGGTTCTACTCAAAACACACCTGTACCAGGACTTCCCTGGTGGTCCAGTGGCAAAGACTCCAAGCTCCCAATGCAGGGGGGAAGGGTTTGATCCCTGGCTAGGGAACTAGATCCCACATGAGCAATGAGAGATTCTGCATGCCACAACTAAGACCCAGCACAACCAAAATAAATAGATAAACATGTTATTTTTTAAAAGTAAAAGGTCTCATTAAAAAAAAGCACACCTGTACGTTTTGAATCTTTTACACTGTTTATGTAACACCTGTTCAAACAAACAAACAAAATAATCTATGCACAACATCAAGATGCCTCTAGTACTTCAAAAACCACAGGAAAAAGAGAAAATATAGCCATTTTAGCTTTTCATCTTTCAAAATAACAGCTATTCATACCTGAAATGGTTTATTTGAGGAGATGATATCTTTTCTCTTATCTCTTCATTTGGAAACAAGGCATAAAATGTGTTTTGAAAATAACCAAACAGATCACAAAAATTGAAGCACAAGATGCAAAAATTCTAAACTCCTCTGTATTGAAAACAAATATATTTTTTAATTCATAGCATGTAGTTAAATTTCAATATATAATGACAATTTCAGCATACATTCAGTCTCCAAACCAAGACTAACAAGATATTTTCAATGCATTTGTCTGTAAATCTCAATTTTTCCCCACAAAATTAATTTAAATTCTATTAAACAGTTGGCATCATTTATTAAATAGGAAAGGATCCAAAGTAGCAACAAATCTTGTTAAATATAAACTCTCTAATACAATCTTTAGAATCAGATTGATCTAAAATAAATTTTCTCAAAATATCTCTTCATCTTGCAGAAAAATGAAATTATCTTCTTTATTCAAAAAAGGGTTTGCGAGGTCACTGATCACTATGAAAACAATTTGAGTGTTCAAAAATGTTGAGAAATGTAACCTGGGCTCATTGTGTATGTTGTGTAAGCTGCAAACTGTACAACTCCAGGAGATGCCATTCAGATCATAATTCAAATTGTGCAGTGCACTGCCTGTGCAACTGGGCATATCAATCCTGTGGCTACTGAAAACAATGGGGACCATGGAAGGGTTTCGAGGACGGAATTGTAGGTGTCAGAGCTGTGGTCACATAGATTGGGAGGCCAGAAACTCATGCATGCAACCTCGCATCTCTCCAGACTAGCCTCCCTTTTGGAAGCTCTGGCAACAGAAATAACCGAAGTTTTCTCTGAGCCTCAGAGCCTTGGTTTTCCTAAGGTTGGGTGGGGAGGACCATCTGCCTGGGTTGAGAATCACCTCCTTCAAATATACAACTCAAAGTCCTCTTTAATCACTTTGCAGCTTAGAAGCAAGGCTAGAAAAAGGGGCCCCTCCATGCCCTTCATTTCACTCCTACCCTAAAGGAGGCAGAGGTGACTAGCACAAGGGGACAGATGGAGGCAGCTGACCCTGAGTGACATTCAGGACATTTGGCTTCTGGGACTAGTTCTACCCCCGCCTTTCTGTGTGATCTTGGCAAATCTTTAAGCTTCTGGGCTTCTGCCTCCTTATTTACAGCATGAAGAGGACTACTGCCATTCTTTCTCTGCCTTTTGGAAAAACAGAAAAAAAGGAAAAACAAAGTCATGATTTCACAGGAAATGCACAGAAATTCAAGCATTCCAATTATTATCATTAAACATCAAGAATGAGTCTGGAGGCTCTACCAAGCAGCTATAAAACCTCAAGCAAATCTCATGACCTCCCTGGGCCTTCGTTTTACCATGTACCAAGGAAATCAACCCTGAATATTCACTGGAAGGACTGATGCTGAAGCTGAAGTTCCAATACTTTGGCCACCTGACTCAAAGGGCCAACTCATTGGAAAAGACCCTGATGGTGGGAAAGATTGATGGTAAGAGGAGAAGGGGATAACAAAGGATGAGATGGTTGGATGGCATCACTGATTCAACAGGCATGAGTTTGAGCAAACTCCAGGAGATGGTGAAGGACAGGGAAGCCTGGCACACATGCCGCAGTTCATGGGGCAGCAGAGGCAGACACAACTGATCGACTGAACAACGAACAGCAGAGGTTGAATTGGATCAGCAGTTTGCTGATCTTTTCACCACCATTTTATTATTTCCAAACCACCCCCACAGACCTCATACTTTGTAAGATTTTATCCCCTAAGCTGTATTTGAAGTGAAGCAAAGTGAGTCACACAGTCCTGTCCGACTCTTTGCAATCCCATGGACTATACAGTCCATGGATGGAATACTGGAGTGGATAGCCTTTCCCTTCTACAGGGGATCTTCCCAACCCAGGGATCGAACCCAGGTCTCTCTCATTGCAGGTGGATTCTTTACCAGCTGAGCCACAAGGAAAGCCCAAGAATACTGGAGTGGGTAGCCTATCCCTTCTCCAGTGGATCTTCCCGACTCAAGAATTGAACAGAGATCTCCTGCATTCCAGGCAGATTCTTTGCCAACTGAGCTATCAGGGAAACCCCAAGCTGTATTTAGATAATTATTATATACTTAAGAGCTATTAAGCAATTATTGTTACCATCATAAAGGATATTTTTGGTTGTGATTGACAGAATTTATGGACTTATACAGATAAAAAGTCTAGAACTTGGAATAGCTTCAGGCAAGGCTTGATCCAGCAGCTATTACTAAGGACCAGGTTCTTCCAGTCTCTTGTCTCTGCCTCCTCTGAAGTGTCACAAGGTGGCTTTCAGAAACTCTTGGGACTACTTGCTTTTATCATGTGTGACCAGTAAGAAACAGAGAGCCTGCTGCCCAGTTAACACAAGGAAAAGACGCAGGATTGAGATTCATTGTCCTGGTTGGCCTGATTTGGATCACGTGACCTTTCCTGACCAATTACCATAGTCTAGAGGATAAGATACATTGATTTGCTTAAGCCAGTTAGGACCTGCTGCTGGAATGGGGCCTTTTGTTTGTTTGTTTTTAATAATTTTTTATTCAGCTTTTTATTTTGTTTTGGAGTATGGTCAATTAACAATGTTGTGATAGTTTCAGGTGGACAGCAAAAGGATTCAGCCACACATGTACATGTCTCCATTCTCTCCCAAACTGCCCTCCCATCTAGGCTGCCACATAACATTGATCAGAGTTTGCTGTGTTATATAGTAGGTCTTTGTTAGTTATCTGGAATGGGGTCATTTCTAACCAGATCACATGGCTGGGAAATTCCCAGCACTATTAGGAAGGGGGAATTGGGCAAAGTGTGCTGGAGAGACACCAGCCAGTTTCCTGTGGCAAGTTTATAAACCAGCGATATCTCAAACAGCTCATCAGAACTTCTGACCAGCATGTGAGCTGCACATTAGTGACTTCCAGGGCCTTGTGAACTGGTCTCAACCACAACCCCATAAGTGGGTGCCCACACTGGCCACGTGAACAGACGTCTACCTAGCTGTGGTTAGACCTGGCCCAAATGCAAATTCATCTTTGAAACTTCTAGTTCTCTACTCCCACCCAGACCTTCAGAGATGGCTCAGGTGGAGGCCCAGGTGAACCCCAGACTCCCCAGTTCCCAGTCTATGCCTGTTTTTTTCAGATACAAGGGGACATTCATGAGCTGGACTTGACAAAGAGGATGAAACAGTGATGCCCACAGCAAAACATGCCCAGAAGTACCCCGGTTGCCTGGCTCACTGAATCACCACAGGTTTACCAACATCTGTGCCAGGACCTGTCCCAGGGACCTGTCAGTGGGGTGGGAGGCAGTATTACCCCAGAGTATTACGGTTCGGTATGCAAACACAGTGAGGTGGACAGCAAAGGACAGGAACAGGCCCTCCCCAGCCCGGGCCACAGGGCATGAATGTCCACACAGGAGGGTAAGCACCAGGACCCCTCAGCCTAGCCCAGCCTCTCCTGGCCCGAGGGAAGCTAGTTCTGGTATCTTCAAGAATACCACCAAAGTTGTCCCCCCCCAGGAAAGACTGGGGAGGGTTCAACCACAGGACTGGAGACCCAAGCCTCTGCACACCGTCAGGGCCTTACAGGATTCTCTCTGGCCCTTTCCCTGCAATGGCTCTGGTGTCCGGGAGGAGTAGGCAGTGGGGAGGGGGGACAAGCCAGATCACGCTTTTTGCCTACCTTCAGCTCGGTCTCTTTCTGGAACTTCAAAACCAGGGAGGATTCACTGGTTAAGGGAGCACATGATGAGGCCAAAGGAGTCCCCTGCAACAGCTCCCTCCAACAGACACCTGAACAAGACCACTCCTTTGAACAAGACATTGCCCTTATCGGGTCCTTAAGTAAGTCACCAGTACTTCTGAGCACCTGTGTAGGTCTGACCTCCATTGTGTCTGGCAAAGGGGCCCAGGGATGCCTGGAATGGAGAAAGCCTGGCAGCCTTTCTCAGCTTTGCCGAAATTAACCTGCCATGTGGCCAGATGCAAATCTCTTTCCTGCTTTGTCTTTCCATCTATAAAACCAAGATTCTGGGCTAACCAGTCTCTTTGGGGCTTTCCAGCTCTAACTGTCCAGAATGTGAGCATTCAAGGTTCAGAAAAGAGGGAGCAGGGGGTGGCTGCAGTGGGGGAAGAGGGGTGGCAGGGGAACGGTCTGGCCAGGGCCTCATTGACCAAAGGGCTCTATGCTTAGACTTTGGAGGCTATCTCCAAATGATAATACTCAACCACAGGAGAGACAGACAGACAGACAAACAGATACCAACAGACGTGAACAAACCCTTCTGAACTTCTTACCAAAACAGACCACCTACAGTACCCGTGAAATTAGGGTGTGTTTTTTTTAATAAATTTTTAATTTCAGATTTAATTTTCAATTTACAGAGTAACTGCAAAGATAGTACACAGAGTTCCCTCATCTCACACCACTGTGGTACATTCGTCAAAGCCAGAAAAAAAAGCCAACATTGGTACATCTCTATTAACTAAAATCCAGACCCTGGGACTTCCTTTGTGGTCCAGTGGTTGACACTCTACACTTCCAGTGCTATAATCCCTAGTCAAGGAAACGAGATGCTGCATCCCATGTGGTACAGCCGGAACAAAAACAAAAATGTCCAGACCTTACTTGGATTTTACCAGCTTTTCCATTAATGCACTCCCTGTTCCAGGATCCAACCAGGAGCCACCCTGCATCCATCTGGGGTGTCTCCTTGTGTTCTCCGACCTGTGCCTGCTTCTGTCTCTCCGAGCTTTTTGAGATCTTTTCCAGTTTTGAGGAGTCCTGGTCAAGTATTTTGCATAATGTCCTTCAATCAGCGTTTGAGGACTTCCTTGTTGGCACAGTGGTTAAGAATCTGCCTGCCAGTGCAGGAGACATAAGAGATGTGGGTTCAACCCCTGGATTGGGAAGATCCCCTGGAGAAGGGCATGGCAACCCACTCCAGTATTCTTGCCTGGAGAATCCCATGGACAGAGGAGCCTGGCAGGCTACAGTCCACAGAGTTGCCAAGAGTGGGACATGACCGAAGCAACTGAGCTCACACGCACCTCATCACCTACTGACGGGGGCACATGATAGGGGGGTAACTTCCATCCCTCGGTCGAGGTGGTATCTGCCAGGTGTCTCCGCTGTAAACTTACTATTGTTTCCTCTCCTAACTCTATTATTTAGAAGTCACCAAGCCCAGTGTGGGGCTTCCCAGGCGGAGCTCGTGGTAAAGAACCCTGTCAATGCAGCAGACATAAGAGATGCAGGTTTGATCCCTGCTTTGGGAAGATCCCCTGGAGGAGGGCACAGCAACCCACTCCAGTATTCTAGCCTGGAGAATCCCTTGGACAGAGGAACCCAGTGGGCTACAGTCCATAGGGTCGTCAAGAGTCAGACACGGCTGAAGTGACTTAGCACACATACATGCAAGCCCAGTGTGCATTCAAGCGAAGAGGAAGGGACAATTAACCTGGAGGAGTGAGAACCTCCACATGTTATTTGGAAGATTTGTCTCTCCTCCTCCAGTTAATTATTTATCCAATAATTTATTTCTATCAGTGCTAACTCAGAGATATGGATTTTTATACTCTGGGTTACAACCAAACACTCAGTTACCCATTTTATTGCTCTAATTGTTGCAGCTTTGGCCATTGGGAGCTTCAAGCTCCTGAGGCCCTGTGACACACCCTTATCCTTTTGAGTTTGGACCACTTCCTAACTCTGGCACCACAGGATGCTCCAAGCTCACTTTTTTCCCTGTCCCAGCCCCAAAATCAGCCATTTCTCCAAGGAAATAATACATTTTTAAAGACAAATCCTCCAATTGTCTTGTCAGTAGTCCAAATACATTGCACTGAATTTGAACAGGTGATGAAAGAGTTAATTTGCTCAATGAAATGTTAAAACATACTTCAATTTTTATAGCTGGAGTGTGACAAGTCTTTTTAAAGTATATTAGGAGCCTCAAAACATTGGAGGGAACTGGCCCTTTCTGCATTTCCAGGAGGCCCTGTGGAACTGAACCTCTGCAGCCCACTGCCAAGGCTTCGCAGCAGCCTGCCCACCCTTCCTAGAGCATTGATCTAGCTCCTGTGTCATTCCCAGACGGAGCTGCCCAGTGAGCTTCCAAGAAAAAAAAAAATCATATTTGGTCCAGCGTCTCTTCTTCATTTCAGGTGGGCTCAGTTGCTCAGTCGTGTCCAACTCCTCATGACCTCATAGACTGTAGCCCACCAGGCCCCTCTGTCCATGGGATTTCCCAGGAAAGAATACTGGAGTGGGTTGCCATTTCCTCCTTCAGGGGATCTTCCCAAACCAGGGATCCAAACCTCAGACTCCTGTGTCTCCCACATTGCAGGCAGGTTCTTTACCCGCTGAGCCATTGTGGGGGAAAGTTTCCAAAAGCCAAGGTAATTCCTGGGACCTTTCCCTCTCCAGCCTCTCCTTGTCCCCCACCCATGGGTGACCAGTCCTGAACCTCTGCAGACCCCACCCAGGCTGGCCAGGTGGCAGGAGAGCAAGAAGGCTCCAGGAAGGAAGTTGGCAAGATAGGTGTGCAAAGAATGGTTGGGGGAGGGAGAAAGGCTGGGCACATTAGATCCAGAGGGCTCCTGGGGATTGAGGCCATTCCAGCTACAACTGGAGCAGGGTTTCCCCAGGAGCAGTCCTGGGTTCTGCAGAACAGAGTCAGCTTCTTGGGAAAGAGCTGCCTTCATGAGCCGGAAGAGAGCGAGACTGCGGCTCACTCTGGGAGGACACAGAGCTGCGTGACTCATCGCCGCCCAGTACTGCCGGCTCCCTCTGGCACAGTGCTGGGGAGCACGGGGCCCAGGAGTACAGGCGGAGTCCCATCCCAGTCCTGGCCCAGAAGGCGGTCCCTGGCCAGCGATTACAATCCAGCACGTAGGGACAGAGGCAGGATGCTGTGGGGGCACCGAGGAGGAAGCAACTCAGCACCAAAGGAGTCTGGGCAGGCCTCACAGAGGAGGTGACATCATCAAAAAGAGGAATAGAATTGGTCAGGCAGCAGCAGGGAGGGAAGAAGGGGAGGGCACTCCTGGCCAAGATAGGAGATGCAAAGGCACGGAAGTGTCTGCACAGCGTTGGCACAGTGCCCACCACCCAGTGAGTACTCCATAAATGCCAGGCATTATCGCTGTGGTTGGTTTATCTTCATTATGGTTATTAACCTGGACTTATTACTTAATATTTTTACTACCATAAAGGAGTTACTACAATGAATAAATGTCTAACTATACTGCACTTTTCACTGAACTTTTCTCAACTATAAAAGGGGCTGTTGTGAAGATTAGGTCTAAGGCACACACAGCACTGGGCAGGAGTGGTGGTGAGCAACATCTGAGGCGGCTTCATTTTCTCCCTCTCTTGGAGGCCAGCCCCTGGGGTTGCTGTGCCCGGGAGGCACAGAAGAAGAGGTATTTGGGGGGGGTTTTAAAGGTGACCAGTCAACAAAGCAGGGACTTGGCTAGGTGGAGTCATTGGGGGTTTCAAAAGCGACAAAGGTGTCACCTGGAGCCCTGGAATAGGAGCTCCTGGCCCTGGATGCAAGTCTTTTCAGCTGGAACAAGGCAGGTTGTACCTGCCTTTCTATTCTGACAAGGTCCTGATTTCAGAAGAAAACTGTACCTGGCCCTGGGTGGGGCCCCAGTTCTGTGTGTACCTGTTCCAGTCACGCTGTACCTGTTGAGTGTTCCTGATTCTCAATGTGAAAAGTTACTTGCCTGAGTGTACCTGTCTTGATAACTATGGCTCTGCCTCCAACCGTGTGTGAACCAAACTGTATACTCAGTTCACTCGATCGTCCCGGACTGTTCCTTCTGCACACTTAGGTCTGAACGTACGCGGACCTGTGCCTGTGTAGCCGTACACTTGGTCCGCCCGTGACTGACTCGATGTGCGTACCTGCTTTGGCCCGGGCTTACCTCACGCCTTGCGAGCCGTGCACTCCTGCCCTGCAGATCTCCCCACCGCCAGGGCCCAGAGGTTCAGAGGAAGGGGCTGCGGCCCACGCCCCCGCCCCCATTCCAGGCCGGGCCGGCGGCTCTGGGGCAGCGGGGGCGGGGCCGGAGGCCAGGGCGGGGCGGGGCGGAGCGGCGCGGGGGCGGAGCAGGAAGGGGCGGTGGCCGCTCCGCCCCCCGCCGCCCGAGCCGGCTCTCGGCTCTCGCCTCCCCTGCCCGGCTTCTGCGTCACGGTCCCGGGCGCCACCTGCCCGCCCACTCGCCCCGTATAAAGTCGCTGGCGGCCTGGCCCCCGGGACTCGGCCCCATGGAGACGCCGCCGGCCGCGGCTGGCGCACGGCAGGGTGAGGCGCTCGCGGCTGGGAGGGGGAGCAGGCCTCCGGGGCGGGGGGAGGAGGGGGTGGGAAGGGCTCGAGCTGAGACCGACCGGAGCAGGAGGGACGTGGGGCCAGTCCACTCCGGCCTTGCCGATCCCCGGGGCCTCCTCCAACTTTGCCCAAGTCGGAGGATCCTGGGAGACCGAGGTCCGGAGTGGGAATCGGCCGAGAGCGAGGTTCTGGGCCGGGACGCCCTCCGCGTCACCGAGCCCGGAGGCCAACCAGAGTTTCCCAGCAACTTTTCTCGCTGGTGGGTCGCCCTGGAAACTTCCCCTCCCCCGGCCCGGGAGTCCGGCCACGGGCCCCGCGCCTCCCGGCCTGGGCTTCGAGCAGTGGGCAGACGGACGCGAGGAGGCGATGGCTTCAACGGGGAAGCCCCCGCCACCCCCTTCCAGCGCACTTCCAACCCAGCGGGTTTCCACATGAGAGCCCCGCCCCGTTTGCCGTGGGGGCGCGGTCAGGTCCTCGGAGGCCTCCCACGATTTCTGGGTCCCCTGGTTGGCGGGTGTCGGGGGTGGGTGCTGGGGATGGGATGGGAGGAGGGGTAAGACTGCCCAAGTTCAAATCCTTGCGTCACCAGCTAACAGCTGGATGACCTTGAGTACGTTCTTAATGTCTGTAGCTGAACTTTCCTCCTTCATAAGATGGGAGTGATGCTCTCTAGCTGGGAAGGCTTTTGAGAGGATAATATAGGTAAAAGGCCAAGATGGCTTTGCATACTGCCACCCATATTGTTGGATGGAGAGGGAGGGACAGGAAAGGAGGTGAGCAGGAAATCCAGTCCCATCCCTAACCCTCCTGGTTGTCCTACAGGAGCTGTGAAAAGTGCCTTCCACCAATCTGAGCTGTGAGTGGCCAGTGAAGAGAGGCCCAGGCAGGAAGCCAGCCCCACCATGAGCCTGTGGGAACTTGAAGACCGCCGCAGCTGCCAGGGGACCCCCAGGCCGGCCCAGGAGCCCACGGCCGAGGAGGCAACGACTGCAGAGCTGCAGATGAAGGTTGACTTCTTCCGGAAGCTGGGCTACTCATCTGCTGAGATCCACAGTGTCCTGCAGAAGCTGGGCGTCCAGGCAGACACCAACACAGTGCTGGGGGAGCTGGTGAAACATGGGTCAGCGGCCGAGCGGGAGCGCCAGGCATCGCCGGATCCCTGCCCTCAGCTGCCTCTGGTCCCCCGGGGTGGGGGCACCCCCAAGGCTCCCACCGTGGAGACTTCTCCACCCGAGGAAGACAAGGAGGGCAGTGACCTGAGACCCATAGTCATCGATGGGAGCAACGTGGCCATGAGGTACATGTCACTTCTGTGTCCAAGACCATGGCCTCTGGCCGGGATTGGTGGCCATGTCTCTACATCTCTTGTAGAGGGGACTTCAGGAAGGAGTTTGGTCTCTTCTCTAGACTGGTCTAGAGGAAGGGAAAGCCCTTTATGAAGGTCCTACTGTGTGCCAGGAGTCTCCCTTAATCCTCACAGCTTCTTGGAAGTGGGTTTTAGGGCTGTTTGAGGGGGCTTAAAGAGTTACTCTGGGGCCCACTTCTCATAAGTGCTGTAGCAAGGATTCGAACTCAGATCCTTCTGACTCCAGAGCTGCCTTATGCTCTCCATGAGGGATCAGACTGTGGGCTCCAGCTTATTCACATAGGAGCCTTCTTCCTCCTCTATGAGATGGGGCTCACCACCCTTCAGGTGGTGCTTGTGAGGAATGAATGCCTGGAACCTGGAGAGAAGGGCTTGTTCATCATTGGTAGTTGTTATCGTTACTGTTATTCAGGGTCTGGGACTGCTGGGGCCTTGTTGTCTCAGACCTGGGCTCGCGTGGAAGCCGGCCCAGCTACTGAGGCCTTTGCAGCTGTGACCAAGAGTAACCTTGAGGATCTGGCGACATCAGGGGTGTGGGCGGGTGGCTTGATGCTTTGGCTCCAGGGGCTTGATGACTTGGGTCGCCTCTGCTTCTGCTGGAGCCACCTAGGCTAGACTGGGCTCTCAGGGTCCCCCAGGGACCAGAGCTAGGCCTGGGCCCCAGTAGCCATCCCCACCTCTTTCCCTATGCAGGCTCTCATGGGGGGGCGGGGGAGTTGGGGGGGGCTGCTGCTGCTGACTCCAGAGAACCCAGACCTCCCTTCCATTCATCCCTGCCCTCTGGCCTCACTTTCTCCCTGTCCTTTCAAGGCAGGCTGGTGAGTCAGGGCTGGGTGTCTAGTTCATAAGGAAAAGTTCCTGCAGGTGCGGATGGGGAGACCCCAGACACGGGTGTGGAGTGGGAAGGACTCCTTCCCCCGCCTCCCTGAGGGCTCTCCCAGGTGGGCTTCATGAGGCCTCTGTCCTCTTCCTGCCCCCCATCTGCCCCTCCCATACCTGGCCGAGCTCAGCTGTCTGCCTGGGCCCGGCCTAGCTCAGTAGATATGCAGGTGGCCCTCCTCCAGCCACTTCTGGGTCTGTTTTCCCATCTCTGAAATGGTTTGAGCCTAGGTGGAAACTGAGGCAAGCTGGCATCCACAAGCCCACAGCAGCTGGTCACCCTACATGCTTTGAGAGTTGGGGGACCCCTCTCGGGCTGCAGTAGCAGTTGACTGGGTCAGGAGTTGGGATCCCTTAGCGACTCCCTCCTCTGGGGGGCGTGGGCCGGAAGGCTGAGCCCTGGGGCAGCCATGTGCAGTGTGTATTTGTATCCTGGCCGGAGGAGGAGGAGCCGGGCAGGGGGAGGGGCAGGTGGTGGAAGGCCTGGCCAGAGGCCGAGCCGCTCGGGGTTTTCTGAGCTGGGGCAGTAGCAAAAGGGGAATTCCAGCCTCTAGCTTCCTGTCTCAGCTGCTGCTGGGTTCCTACCCTCCTGCCCCCTCCCGCCCCAGGGCAGGCGGGCCAGCCCCTACCATATGCAAATCGTGGGGAAATTCACCTCTTGTTTCCTTCTAAGGGAATTTTTCTCCACTTGCTGGGCCCAGCCCAGGCAGATCTTTTCACCTGGGTAGCCCTGCCCTCTACCCAGGGTGGGAGTCTGGAGTCTCCAGCAGAAGCACACGTCGTCTAGTGTCTCCTTAGGCTGAGGGGCCCTGACTTTCTGGGCCAGCAGGATTGCGGTGAGGGTGAGAGGATGTCTGGTTCTCCTCTGCCAGCAGAGCTTCCTCCCAGGCAGTGAGAAGGACTGAGGTTAGCTGCAGACAGGCGCTCCTGGCTTGGGAGGGCAGGATCTGGGCTTGACTCGAGGGACCGCCACACGTGCTCGACTTCTGCCAAGAGTAAGGCTCTGTTCGACTGCTTAAGGAATATCCTGGGGACTGGGACGACTGAGAGCAGACTTGTCCCCTGCTAAGGTTTCTGATTCCCATAAGCAGTGCTCTGTCCCGGAAGCCCCAGTGGACCCCGAAGTCCCAGGGCTTGTGGGTGCTGGCCTGGGAGGGGGCGTGTGCAGGTACACACATGTGCACAGAAGGCGGCAGGTAGATGGGGAGCTGTCAGGACACCCCACCTGGGGTCCTGACAGAGGAGCAGGAGTTTGCCAGATGCATGATTTTCCCTGTTCCCAGCCTGCCCCACCCACTGAACCCTTTTGTTCAAACTCAAGTTTGGAAGTTGTTGGGTTTTTTTTTTTCCTCTCCTAAAGAACCTTAGCTCTCCTGTTAGGGGTCCGAAGGCAATCCGATGTGGGTTCCAGTTCGACCTCTTACCAGTAGCCAGGGAACTTTAGATGCATCTCAGAGCCTTGTAAGGATGAAGCCAAGGAGCTATGCCATGCACCTGGGCTCGGTGCCTATGCATTCAGGCCTGCTGTGAGGGCTGTCACTTGTCTTTGTATGATTGGGCATCAGCACCCGTAGGGGTTAAGATCACAGCCTCTGGGTGTGCATCCCTGTTTGACCATCGCTACTTGTGATGCTGGCAACTGGTTGCCCTCTGTGGACCAGTTTCCTCACCTGAATAAAAGGGCAAAGGTCCTCTCATGACAGTCCCCTCCTCAGAGGCTTACTGATGATTCAGTACTGAGCACAGGGATCAGGGCCTGGCTCACAGCTCTCAGTAAATGTTAACTTTTATTATTACAAGTGGGCTGGCGGATGGCAGTGAGGAGGCCCCACCTGGCAGGGATGAGCTCTGCCTTCAGGTTGGACTTTGCCTGACTTACAATTTACAGAGACCTTCAGCCCTGGGAGCCCCAGCCTCACTCCTCGACAGTCTCCATGCCCGCCCAACCTCCCTTTCTATTTCTCTTGGGGCTCAAGCTGTCGCCCGCCGCCACCGCCCCCCCCCCCCACCCAAACCCACCCACAGGATGTGGTCGGCCATGGAGTTGCCTCTTTTGCGTAATGCTTATTCTGTTTTATTTGCCAAATATGAGTCTGAGTTGTTCACTGAGGGGCAGGGGCTGTTGGGGAGGGAGGCCCATCTGGCCCCTTCCCATCCCCTCGCCTGGTCCTGGAGCCCTGCCATGACACCCGGTATTACCTGGGAGGCCCCGTCCCTTCCTGTGAAGCCAGATGGAACCTCCACTTTGTTGGACTGTCTTTGGCCTCAAGCAGACAGGACCATTGTCCCACTGACAGAGGGCCCTTCTGAAGGAGGCTGCGGTCCCTCAGGCCCATTTTTCAGGTAGAGAAACTGAGCCAGGGCCACCTCAGGGCTTGCTTCTGGATCCAGCCGCGTTTGGACGGGCTGAGGTCTGGTCCACAGCCCATGGCAGGGGGGAGGTGTCCCCTCTCCCAGCTCGGCTGCTGGCAGAGTCCCCAGAGGCTTCCAGACCCGTCTTTTGGCCTCGGGTCACGCCCTCCTGGGAGGGGTGAGGCGCTCGGTCTAGGGAATCAGGGCAGTGGGAGGGAAAGCATTCTCCCTTCACTTTCACACTGAAGGCCCTGTGGCCGCCTCCTGCCACGAACTGAAGGTTGACTCGAGGCTCCCCGCTCACCCTTCTCAGTCACACTCCCAGCCGTTTGAGCAGGCCTGAACTCTAATCCAGCTTTAATCCAGAGCAACCTGGCTTCTCCTCCCCAGCTCCCACCCACAGCCCTGCGAGCCGGCAGGGGAGGGGTGGTGACTCAGTCCGCCTGTGGACATCTGGGTCCCTGTGGTCCCAGCGCCTTTCCCCCACCCCCAGGTGTGTTGTAAGCGGCCTGACCCTGCCCCACGTGGGGAGCAGGTGCTGCCAGATTCCTGGGCGTCTCCTTGCTGTCTGTTGGGAGAGGAACCTCGGGAAAAAAAAAGCCCCAGGTCTGGTCATCACAGCCTGTGTGGGAACCAGCAGTGAATACAGGCACTGGAGCTCCAGCCAGAGGGCGGGGGGCCAAGCCCAGCGGCTCCACCAGCCAGGACAGGGGCTGGAGGGCAGCCCGCCTCCCTCCTGTGCAGGCCAAAGCAACAGCAGGCTGACCCTGCCCTCCTCTCCTCCCCAGCCATGGGAACAAGGAGGTCTTCTCCTGCCGGGGGATCCTCCTGGCAGTGAATTGGTTCCTGGAGCGGGGCCACACAGATATCACCGTGTTTGTGCCGTCCTGGAGGAAAGAGCAGCCTCGCCCAGATGTGCCCATCACTGGTGAGTGGCACCTCGGATGGGGTGCGGTCTCACTGCGGTTCTCCTCCAGAGAGACCCTTTAGGTGTGAGCAACAGCTTCCAGGCCCCAAGCAGGAACCAGCATTTCTTTCCCTGGCTTTTGCTGTCTTCAGCATCCCTGCTCTGAACAGTGGTCCTTGGCAGTCACCCTGGGCAGCCTCTACCTTTGGGTAGTGGGCACCTCCCTCACCTAATGGTGGCCGGCTCGCGCCATATCCCCCGTGGCACAGGGTCGGGTGATATAGCGGCCAAGTCCCTGGCCTCTGTAATCCCGGCTCAGTCCCTTCTGGCTAGGCCACTTGCCCCTCATCTGAGACATGGGATGGGGTGAGGGCTAGATAACTTTGCGGGGTGGGTATCAGCATCACAGCAGTTAATCTGCCTAAGTGCTCAGCAGAGCGCCTGGCACATAGTGGATGCCAGCTGCTGGCACGTAACGGATTCCGGCTGCTACCATTGCTCCTACACAAGCTCCTGACCTTTGTGGGGAGAGCCTAGGTTTGTTTCTCTGGACGTCTTGATGTGGGGGCAGGCTGGCTAGGGTTGCCCGTTCCAGGAAAAGAGGCCCCTTCTGGGTGGGTCCGTCAGTCCTGGCTGAGACACTCATCTGGCCTCAGCTCAAGCCGGAACTCGTTGCCAGATACCCCTAGGACAGGCTGGGCATGACCAGGGCTGGCGTCCATGGGGGAGGAGGCAGCCCAGCTTCTCTGGCCAGCCTGTTCTTGGGGGTTCGAAACGAGGCGCCAGGCCCAGCAAGCTGGGGGGGTTGTTGGCCTCCACAGAGCCCCTTCCTGCTCCCATGACCCTGGGGTTGAGAGCCTGGCTACTGGGCTCAGGGAGCCATGCAGGGCTGGCGGCGAGTCCAGGCTGGGCCCTGACCTGCGTGCACCCTGCTGCCTCCCAGACCAGCACATCCTGCGGGACCTGGAAAAGAAGAAGATCTTGGTGTTCACGCCATCACGGCGGGTGGGTGGCAAGCGGGTGGTCTGCTACGATGACCGCTTCATCGTGAAGCTGGCCTTTGAGTCGGACGGCATCGTGGTCTCCAATGACACGTACCGGGACCTGCAGGGCGAGCGGCAGGAGTGGAAGCGCTTCATTGAGGAGCGGCTGCTCATGTACTCCTTCGTCAACGACAAGTATGTCCCCCCACTGCCGGAGGGGCTCAGGGGAGGCACCAGGCCGGGGCGGCTCTGTGGCTGAGCCGTGTGGCCTTGGGCCTGGGCAGCTCCGAGTGCAAGATTGGCAGGACCCCACAGGGGAGCAGCCAGGCTGGGAGAGGGCTAGGCTTTCTGGCTTAGGGGCTGGGTCAGGAGCCTTTGGGACAGGATGTGGTCAGTGCTTCAAGACAGTCTCTCCAGTTCCCAGCCCCGAGGCTCTGACCAGAGGCCAGTGGATGCAGCCTTAGAGCCAGACTTCAGGCCTCAGCGAGCTCCCAGCAAGAGAGTCACCCCTGACTGTGGCCCTCTGGACTGGGACCTTCTCCCTGCCTCGGGACAATCCCCCCAGAGCCTGGGGGACCCTACTGGGTGGACACTAGCTTTCGGAGCTGCCCCCTCTTCGTCCGAGTGAGGCTCCCTGTCCAGCCCCTCCCCAGCACTGGGAAGTCCCCCATCACCTCTCCCCCGTCCTCTGCAGGTTCATGCCCCCTGATGACCCTTTGGGCCGTCACGGGCCGAGCCTGGACAACTTCCTGCGTAAGAAGCCACTCACGGCAGAGCACAGGAGGCAGCCGTGTCCCTATGGTAAGAGCCTGGGCCCCAGCCTCCCGGGCCATTCTCACAGCATCCCCTGATCTCTCGCCCAAATCAGCCTGCACCTGTGTTCTTTCTCTCAGGGATCCCCTACCCTCACCCCACATTTCTTGGACTGGCCCTTCGGTCTCCCACCCCTTGGTTCTAGGTGAAGGTGAAGCTGAAGTTGCTCAGTCGTGTCCGACTCTTTGCGACCCCATGGACTGTAGCCTACCAGGCTCCTCAGTCCATGGAATTTTTCAGGCAAGAGTACTGGAGTGGGTTGCCATTTCCTTCTCCAGGAGATCTTCCTGACCCAGGGACCGAACCCGGGTCTCCTGCATTGCAGGCAGACGCTTTACCGCCTGAGCCGCCAGGGAAGCCCTGGTTCTAGATCCCCCCTGAATTCTCTCCCAGGGAGGAAATGCACCTACGGGATCAAGTGCCGATTCTTCCACCCTGAGCGGCCAAGCCGGCCCCAGCGCTCCGTGGCCGACGAGCTCCGCGCCAACGCCCTGCTGCCGCCCTCCAGGGCCTCGAGCAAGGACAAAAGCGGCCGGCGGCCTTCACCCTCCTCTCAGCCCGGCTCTCTGCCAACAGAGCAGGAGCAGTGCAGCCCGGAGGGAAAGAAGCTGGGGGCCCAGGCGTCCCCAGGAACCCCCCGGGAGGGCCTGATGCAGACCTTCGCCCCGACAGGCAGGAGCCTCCCTCCTAGCGGGAGCAGTGGCGGCAGCTTCGGGCCCTCGGACTGGTTCTCGCAAACCCTGGACTCTCTCCCCTACGCCTCCCAGGACTGCCTGGACTCGGGCATCGGCTCCCTGGAGAGCCAGATGTCAGAACTCTGGGGGGTTCGAGGAGGGGGCCCTGGCGAGCCGGGCCCGCCCCGGGGCCCTTATGCCGGCTACCGCACCTATGGGGCAGAGCTCCCCGCCACCCCGGCCTTCCCGGCCTTCAGCCGGGCCCTGGGTGCCGGCCACTTCAGCGTCCCCGCTGACTACGCGCCCCCGCCGGCCACCTTTCCACCTCGGGAATACTGGTCTGAGCCATACCAGCTGCCCCCGCCCACCCCAGGCCTGCAGGAGCCCCAGGTGCCCGGCCCAGGAGCTGACAGGGGCCCCTGGGGTGGGGCAGGCAGGCTGGCGAAGGAGCGAGCCAGCGTGTACACTAAGCTGTGTGGCGTCTTCCCCCCACACCTGGTGGAGGCTGTGATGGCACGCTTCCCGCAGCTCCTGGACCCCCAGCAGCTGGCCGCCGAGATCCTCTCCTACAAGTCCCAGCACCTCAGTGAATAAAGCTGGCCCAGCCGCCTCGGGGGCAGCACCTCCGAGAGCTGCCAGGCTGGGCCGTGGGCCCTTGAGCAGCCTGGCACTGAGGCCTACCACAAGAGGCTGGACAGAGGGAGGACTCAAGTAGGGAAGGAACCCCAAACCAAAGATCCTGTAGGATTGCTTCTGGCCCCTCCAGCCGCCCCCGGCCCAAGGGCTCAGGAGTGATCAGCCTGTTGATACACATTGTATCTGTAGTTTCAGGAGACGCTGCCAGTAACGGCTGTCAGTCCGTGGCTGAGGCCCAAACCCTCCTTTCTCTCAGAGGGCGGGGAGGGAGGCAGGGGGGAGCAGAGGCCTGGGCTGGGGGCCCTGTGCACGGCCCCCCCACCTCCGCCCCGCCCCTGGGACGCCGGCTTTGGCTGGCTCGTTGGGCACCGTGTGCCCGCCCTCCGTGGGCTCTCCTCTTAAGCCAATGAGGCCTCATCCGCGCTCTCCGTGCGGTACGCGGCTTCATGTTAGTAAGCAAGATGCTTCTTAATAACCCACCTCCGTCCCACTCTGTGCTCCTGTCCCCCGTGCCTGCGGGGGTCCAGGGCAGTCTGTCCTACCCTCTCCGCCCCACCTTCCTCTATATTCAGAGCCGTCTCGCCCTTTCCCAAGAGCGGGGGGACACGTATACATGTGTGTACAGGTGTAAAACGTTAAATATTTTACACGGAAAGCCCTTGCCTCTCTTCACACTTCAATAAAGTACAATGTGAGTGCTCTAAGAGGTGATGGTCTTTGTTGCTCGGGGGTGGAGCTGGCTTCTGGGTGACGGAATGTCAGCAGGTGGGCACCCCGGATCTGCCTCCACACCCGCTCTCTGACCCTTCTCTGAAGGAAGGTTGCTGAGCTCCACGGAAAGCGCTCTGTCCCTTGGGGCAGAAGTATCCTTCCCGAGGCTTGGGTCAGGCCCTGGGAGGAGGTGGCTGTGGACACATGGGCAGGGAGTCAGGAAGCAGCAGCGTAGAGCTTGGAGTCCTGAGGCTACAGCGTGGGGGAGAGGTGCTACTGGGGAAGCTGGGAGGTGGGGCAGGCTGTCCCCTTTCCTCTGCCCTGCGACCAGGCCAAGTGTTCCAGGAGAGCCTGGGGAGTGGCTCTGGGGCTCAGCTCTGCCCTGTCCTCCCAGATGTTGCGCTGCTCCAGGCGAGGAGCCGAGTAGGAGGCCCTGGGGCAGAACCGTCCTGAAGAGGCCCTGGCAGGGTAACCCCCAAGCAGGAGGTTAGGGGTTCTGGCCCCAAACCCAAGAATAGGCTCTGCCACCATGTATGTCCCCTGGGTCTGAGTTTCCACATCTGTGAAGTGGGGATGGTGATGCCTGCCTTCCAGGCTTGTACCTTACAGAGAGGACGTGAGCCCATGCACGCTGGTGCTCACTAAAGGGCCTCCGTTGTGCTCACCTCCTGCCATCATCTCAACCTTCCCATCTGCCCCTGCAAGGCAGGAGGCCAGGCAGGAGTTTGTTTTTCATCTTTTGGTTTTGGGGGTTTTGTTTGTTTGTTCGTTTTTCCAGATAAACGAGGTATAGGGACGTCCCTGGTGATCTGGTGGCTAAGACGCCACGCTCCCAAGTACAGGTGGCCCAGGTCCTATCCCTGGGCGGGGAACTAGATCCCACAGGCCACATCTAAGAGCTCACGTGCCACAGCTAAAGATCCCACATGCCGAAATGAAGATCAAAGGTCAAGCATGCCGCAGCTAAGACCCATCACAGCCAAATAAACAAAACGTGTTTTAAAAAGGAGGTATAAATGTTAAATATTTTAAGTGAAAAGCTACACTTGTCAGATGAGCCCTAAACACTACCAGCAATTAGTAATCATATCTTCGAACATCTCACAAATTTGTACTCAGAATTTGTGAAAATTTCTCTTTTTCAGAGAAGATTTATTTATTTATTTTGGCCGTTCTGGGTCTTTGTGCTGCATGCAGGCTTTGTCCAGCTGCAGCGAGCGGGGGCTGCTCCTTGTTGCCGGGCACGAGCGTCTCGTTGCAGTGGCTCCTCGTGTTGGGGAACGCGAGCTCTGGGTGCACAGGCCTCAGTAGTTGCAGCACCGTGGACTCAGTAGCTGTGGCTCACAGGTGTAGTTGCTTCTTGGTGTGCGGGATCTTCCTGGACCAGGGATCAAACCCGTGTCCCCTTGCTTTGGCAGGCTTAATCACTGGACCACCAGAAAAGCCCTGTGAAGCTTTTATCCTTTTTTTTTTCTTCCCTAGAAATAGCTTTTCCACAGAACAACCATGCGGCCTGTTACAACAGGAAAGGCGACACTGGCCATCTCTCTGCTTGTTAGCCCTCCCACCCCACCCCTATGTTCTTGGCCCTGAACACCCTGTAGAAGCCTGCTCTTGAGGCGAGAATCCAGGCATGACATGGGAATGACTTCAGCAAACATGACTTCCAAGCCCCCACACAGTGCTCGTCCAGGTAGGTGCCCTGTGCCCGTGACATCCAGCCACCTCAGGAGGCTATATCTGCAACTAAGAAGGGTTGTTGCCTTATTTATAAAATAGCTTTCCCAGTCAAGAACTGCATTCCAGATTAAAGGCCCTTTATGGGCCTTTGTGTTTAAAGATGGGAAGCTAAAATACCGGACTGTCCAGTTCATTATCAGCCAGTGACAAAGCTGTGACTTGCCCAAGGTCCCATGGAGGAAGACAAACCGGGGCAGGGCCTCAGCTTGGGCTCCCCTGGCCCCACAGACCTGAGGAAGGGAGGGTGCTCCAGACAGTAGTTGGCAGTGACTCTCAGGCCCCGAGAAGGATGGAGGTGGGGGTGCCCTCAGCCCTGCGCCTCACAACCACACAGGTTTACGTCTGCATGTGCTGGGCTTAGTCGCTCAGTCGTGTCCACCTCTTTACAACCCCATGGACTGTATGTAGCCCACCAGGCTCCTCTGTCCATGGCAGCAAGAATGCTAGAGTGGGTTGCCATGCCCTCCTCCAGGGGATCTTCCCAACGCAGGGATCAAACCCAGGTCTCCCATATTGCAGGTGGATTCTTGACTGTCTGAGCCACCAGGGAAGCTCAAGAATACTGCAGTGGATAGTCTATCCTTTCTCCAGGGGATCTCCCAACCCGAGAATCAAACCGGGGTCTCCTGCATTGCAGGTTCTTTACCAGCTGAGCTATGAGGGAAGCCCTTACATCTACGTGGTAACCTCTAATGTGAGAGCTGACCTGACACCCTCCCTGCCCAGCAGCTCCACCCACCCAGCCCCCCCAGCCCTCTGCATACCACAGGGTGGGGTGGGGGGAGTGTGAAGGCCCTGAGGCCGCAAGGGAGGTCTGGAAGAAGTAGGTTGCCTTCACCCCTCTGCCAATCCCACCAGCCTGCGTCCATAGCCTTGAAGGTGCACACTGAGTCCTTGGCACAGAGCTAAACTCTGACCATTCACAGCTTCTGCTCTGTAAGGAGGGGGTGGGGGAAACAGATCTCACAGGCAGGTGGGCAGTGGGCAGGGGGCAGCAGGCCTGGGTGCTGGTGGACTCTCTAGGGGCCATGTCTGGCCTTGCTGTCTCTTTGGCAGGCACAGACAAGGGCAGCAGAGCCTGAACAGCCAGTGCCAGCTGGGGCAGGGCTCTCGGAGGACTGAGTCAGTTCAGTGCCCTGTCATCTGGACTTTCCCGGCAGCCTCGACCTGGCTGGGGCCGTCCAGGGTTCGGAGCCTCCCCTCCAGGCCTCTTTCTCAATCTGGCTTCCAGGCAGAGCTGCTTAGAGGCTGCCAGACCCAATGCCCAGCATGTTTCTTTCCCACGAGGTGGATTTTTAACTGTGAAGTTCTCCCCACCAACTCCCGCCCCACCCGCTGAAACATCTTTGCTCACAAGGCTTCAGCGTCCCCTCCCATGGCAGGGACATGAGGGTCCCTGCTTCTCCCTGGAACTGGCAAGCAGACACCTCGGTCCGAGTGGCAGCAGCTCAGAATGAAGTGGCCCTGGGTCCAGGTCCCCGCCACCGGCTCTGTGGCTCTGGCCACCTCACTCACCTTTCTCACAGCCTGGCTTTTCTGGGGCACACACTATGTGGTTGTGAAGTGTGAAAGAAAGACAAAGACCACATGTCACTTGCATGTGGAATCTAAAAAGGGTACAAACGCACTTATTTAGAAAACAGAAGTTTGAGTCACAGATGTAGACAACAAGCTTAATGGTTAGCAGGGTGGGGGAAGGGTGGTGGGGGGGTAAATTGGGAGGCTGGGAGTGACATGCACACTATTATATATAAAATGGATAACCAGTAAGGAGCTACTGTGAAGCTCAGGCAACACTGCTCAATACTCCGAATGACCTGCATGGGAAGAGAATCTAAAAAAGAGTGGGTGTACATGTATAACTGAGTCATTTTGCCGTACACCTGAAACCACCACATTGTAAATCAACTATACTCCAATAAAAAATAAAAACCTGGGGGGGAAAGGTGTGCAGTGGAGGGCGGTAGGGCCTGAACGTGACCCTGAGACAGGAGCTCAAGTCACTGAGGTGCTGGAGGGATCAAGCTTCAGGCACTGCCCAGCCTCCTCGTTCCTCCTTTTGTTTTCCTGGTTCCAGACACTGAGAAGCCAATGGGGAAAACAGAGCGTATGCAAATCCCTGCATTGGGAAATGATCCTGGGGCACTCACGGAGGATGGCCTCCCGCCAGCCCTTCCCGGAACCCTATAGGCCCCCCACCCCACCCCACCCCACCCTGGGGCTCTCACCAGCTGGGGCCTGACCCTGAGTCTTCTAACAAGTTCTGTCCCGTGCACGGGTTAACCACACTCTGGGAGCGCACCCCTGGCAGAGAACGGGATGAAATTCCCTGCCTGGATGATGTCCCTGCCCACTCTTGTCCCCATCCCACTGACCCCGTGGGAAAGAATCAAGCAGTCCCTAAAGATCTGGAGACCTAAACTAGGTACAACTCCGGTCCCCAGCCCCCAGGGCTGCTAACTCCCCCCAAACAATGCTGGTCTCCTGCAGGGTGCCGCGGGCCGTGGCTGGGAGAGGCCGCCAGCCGCCATCGCAGCTGCCAGCCCTCCCCTCCCACCAGTGATATTCTGAGCCCTCCCTTCTCCCCTCAAGTCTCCTGGAAAAGCCAGAGTGTGTGTCTCCCCTGCCTGCCCCGAAGGAGCTGCTGGGCGGGTCTCTATCTCAGACGGAAAGAGCAAGCCACAGAGAAACTGGGATTCAGTGTCAAAAATCTAGAGTTGGGGGGAGGGGGAGGGCCAGTAGCCCAAGCCCTGGGCCCAGATGGTCACCGGGACCCCAGCCCTCAAGAAAGCGGTCCCAGGGTCCTAGCACTCTTGCCTCAGGGATCCTCAAATCTCTGGTTTGTTTATCAATTTATTTCTCCATAGACCATATACATAGGAGAGTGGGTAAAGGTGGTGAGTAAGAGCCTGTTCTGGGGACCTCCTAGTTCATGGAAGGGTGTGGGAGATTTGGCTAAAAGGGACAGGAAGTAGAGCCCTACAATTAAGGAAACTGGAGCCCTGCCAGGCCATGGTATGTAAACCCTTCCGGCTAGTTCCTGAAGGGGGAGGAGGACCCGGCTGTCATTTTCGGGTGCGGCCTCAAAGCCCAGCTCAAGGTCGCTGCTGGTGATCTTAAACGGCTCACTCATTTAAGAAACGGCTGTAAAACTAGGTAGGGAGCGGGGGAGAATTGGCAACCCACCCACCACACAGTTAGGCTTGCTGCTGGGAGGCAGGTCCCTGGGACAGGTCCAAAGGCTCCTATCCTGGCTCCTCTCCAGGGAAGAGCCTCGCTAAGGCCAGGCGCGCTGGGGTGCTGTGCCTGCCACCTGTTGGCGCCTCCCGGTATGACAGTCTGGGGAGCAAGGGACCCCCCAACTAGAGAAAGCCCATAGGCAGCGACAAAGACCCAGCACCGCCAACAATAAATAATTTAATTTTTAAAAGAGTATGCTACCACTTCTGTTATACATGTGAATGTTGCTCATATAAGTACAAAGTTCTTCTGGAAGGACAACTGGGAGCAGAGAGCAGGTGGCCCAACTTTCCATTGACTTCAGTACCATTTTAATACACGTCATTTGAATGTCTTACTTATTCAAATTACATATTTTAAAGTATCCTTGGGTAGGGGCTTCCCTTGTAGCTCAGATGGTAAAGAATCCACCTGCAATGTGGGAGACCTGGGTTCATCCCCTGTGTTGGGAAGATCCCCTGGAGGAGGGCATGGTAACCCACTCCAGTATTTTTGCCTGGAGAATCCCCATGGACAGAGGAGCCTGGTGGGCTACTGTCCAAGGAGTCACAGAGTAAGACATAACTGAGTGACTAAGTACATCCTTGGGTAGAGAAATAAGTTATGGGCGTGGGGATGAAAGTCTGAGGAGAGCTGTATTGGCCAGAGGTCTCTCTTTTTTTTTCTTCCTGTCACTGTGTAGCTTATTGGATCTTAGTTCCCCAATCAGGGATTGAACCCGGGCCCACAGCAATGAAAGCTCAAAGTCTTAACCACTGGACCGCCAGGGAATTTCCAGCTATTGTTTACTTTTGTGCATGATCGGTAAAAACTTGGTGCACACTTACCCCCAACACATGTATGTTGTTAAATCATGATAATGGCCATTTTGGAAGATCAAAATGATTGATTGCTTGTGGTTCAACCCTAATACTTATAAATTCTCTTACAAGTACTAATAAATGAATATTTCCGTATATTCTATAACACAAAGTGAAGAACTAAATAAGACTGAGCCTGAAAGTAACATAAACCAAAGGTTCCTGTGTTCTTCCCAGCCCCCACCACCCTCCTTGGGGACCACACCCTTTGAAGTAGGGATCAGAATCAACTTTGTTACAGCTCATCTCAGTGGGAGAAAATAGTTACTCCACAGAGGTAGTTTTTCAAAGGGAAAATTGTTTCAAATTATGGAGCTTGCCACTTAATAATTAATTCAGGCTTGATAACATTAATTTAGATTAACACAGGAATAAGGACCCCAACCCCTTCTTATCTCTGCATCTCTAATGCACATGGCCCTTGCAGGCACTGAACAGGAGCCCAGCCCAGGAGAAGTAAATGTGTACAGAGTATAATCCAACTCCCTCTCCACACCACAGCCAAACCATAGCAGCACCCTGAGTCAGGCTTCCAATGTGAGGCCTTAGTTTTTGTTTATGTAATTGTCCGCACTGGGTCTTAGCTGCAGCGTGCAGGATCTTTAATTGTGGCATGTGGGATCCAGTTCCCTGACCAGGGATTGAACCTGGGCCCCTGCATTGGGAGCTTGGCGTGTTAGCCACTGGACAACCAGGGAAGTCCCCCCAGAAAAGTCCCCTCCATGTGAGTTTTTAAGTGTAATGATGCCTCAGTAATTTGGAATAAGGCTAAGGGGCAGAGGAATCAGAATAAAAGCAAAAACTAAGTCACAGTGTTTTAAAACGGCATCAAGCTTAGGCCCTATAATCCTGGCTTCAGTTCCCTTACTTACCACATAGCTCAAGATGCCAACAATGCCTCTTTAGAATACATACTCACAGGGTACCCACGTTACCCCAGCACCCAAAGACCAGTCTGGGAATCGGAAGTAATGCTAATGCCTGCTTCCTCCTCTTCCATAAGGGATTTTCTTCTAAGTAAAGGGAATAAACTCCATTATCATGAAAACATTTCACCTATTTCTAGATCAATTTCCTACAGCACTCCGAAGGCCCCCAAGATGGGGACAGCAGCTTGGACAGGCCGGGTGCTCCACCCTCACTGGCCCTCATGACACTTCCCTCGGTCTCTCCCCAGGCCCCAAATAGCTTCTCAGCTTCTACTTTGTGGGTTGTTCCCACTCTCCGTGTTCAACTTTGAGGGTCTGATGGTATTTACAACACTGTGAGCTAGTCCTGAGCTCCTGAAAGATATGCACTTGAGACTCCCTCGGAAGCTTTGTACAGGCACCATCCTCCCAGAATAAGGCATAAAGTGCTTGGGCTTTTCCACGTTTTATAACTACTGTAAGGAGCAAACGACATCCTATTCCCATCTTAGAGAGGAGAAGGTTAAAGACAGGAAACCAAGCAGTACTCCGAACACAACCAACCTGGTGAAGGGAGCCCCTTTTCGGTGGTCCTAGCAGCCATTCCAGGGCAGGGGTCGCCGGTGGGAGTTGCTAGGATGGGAGGATGCAGGCCACCCAGCAGACCACCTCACCAAGTGTTACACAGGGGAGCTTTTGAAGGCAACTGCCACCTCAATAAACATGTTCCTCCACTAGCATGGTCGCGGAGATCAAAGTCATGACCTTATCCTCTTTTTCTATAAAGTCAAGCAAACTTAAACTTAGCCAGTAACCAAAGTTACAAATATCACAGGCGCAGTAGACAGAGACCTCCTGATGGTTTTTTTCCTGAACCAGGGAACCTAGACAAACTCTCAGGCCCTTGTATCTTCAGTACGCCTGGCCAACTTACAGAAGTTCGGAGGTCTCCTAATCAATGATGAAACTTCAGAGAAAATACGTATGAAGCTACCCATGTCTCTAATCATGACTTTATATATATACAGAGGTATTCATATACATAGATATGCTCTTAATAATACACCTTTTTAAAAGCAGGCATTCTACCTCTGGCTCCCCTGGTGGCTCAGATGGTAAAGAATCTGCCTGTAACACGGGAGAGCTGGAGTGGGAAGATCCTCTAGAGAAGGGAACGCTACCCACTCCGGTATTCTGGCCTCGAGAATTCCATGGACAGAGGAGCCTGGCAGGCTCTAGTCCATGGTGTTGCAAAGAGTCGGACAGGATTGAGTGACTTTCACTTATTCTGTCTCTAGCAAATGTAAAATTATGAGAGTCAAAACTAGCTTCAGGCTTTCTGCATGCTGTCCTCCGGGTTAAGGAAACCACAGAGATCCCATCTTTTCCTCCTGGGAAAGGAGAAACAGGAAAAAAAAAAAAAAGGATACAGAAAGTTTCTGGTTTCTACTGTCTTTAGCTTAGTGGGGTTTGTCTGTGTCTTTTGGAAAAGTCTATATATAAGAAATGATTTCCTCAAAAAAAAAAATCCCTGAAGTTCTACTACCAAAGACATAAGCAAAGACATCTAAATAGCCACAGAGTCAAAAAAGGAAAGTTTATTTGAGAACAAGAGTGAAAGCATCTGCAAACATTTGACAAGGTAGATGTGTCTTGATAATAGCCGCCATCCATATTTTAAGTCTACCAATATTACCACAAATGGGACATATTTTTTCTAACAAAGATTTGGAAGTATGTAAAGGGCTATGACTAAATCGAGTCAAAGGAAAGGTGAGGCTCCACAGCTTATCCCTTGGACACAGGACTTAAATCAAACAATCCAGTCTCCTAATGCAGTGGTCACAACTTGGCTTCTTATCAGAATGCCAGGGACTCTTAGAAAGAGTATCTCCACCATTAGACTACACCCAAGTAAGAGTCTTTACGGGGCGGGTAGGACCCAGGCATCAGTGTTTTTTTAAGCATCCCAGGTGATTCCAATGTGCAGCCAAGGTGGGTGGCCACTGCTCCAGAGGCAGGTAACGACCAGCAGCAGGTTCCTGAGCCCGTCCACTCCATTAGGAAGGGGCGTCTGCTGGTGGTGTGGCCTGTCCGTGAAACTGTCATTTACTCTGCTCTTGAACTCCAGGCATTACCAGTTTTGGGTACAATTTGGAGCCCTTCCATTTGCCTTAGTGATTTTTACAGCAATATTTAACCAGGCAAATATCATCAAAGAGAGAAAAGTTGGAAAAAGAGAAATTTCCATAAGGCATGATACGAATAAATAAGTGAAAAAACAAAAAACAATCTCAGGTTTAAAAGTAAAGCATGACACAAAATTCTGTAAAGCAATTATCCTTCAATTAAAAATTTTTTTTAAAAAGTAAAGCATGAGAAGTCAAAGCCTGTGAAATTTTATTTATACAAAAGAATAAAAATATTTTAAAAGGGTTGATTTAAACTTATGTTTTTCAGTTTTTCTTGTTCCTTGAACATGAAACTGCTTTCAACTCAGAAAGATTTAAGGTAGGTAATTATTAAATAAACACTCTTTACCTTCCCTCTGCAGAAAAACAAAAAGCCAAGTCCCATTCTATTTATGGTAAACCAGATTACATTCAGTTAAGAATATTGGCAACTGCACAAAACAGATTATCAGATATGTCAGCAGGAAGGTATGAGCTGTACAATGGCATTACAAAAAGTCCCCAAAGAAAATAAGATGGTAAAAACAATAATAGAAAAATGATAAAACACAAACAAAATAAGAAAACGTCAGATATTTACAGCCTCCCTCTGAAATGTGACCTGTGTTCTACATTCAGCATAAAACAAACCCAGAGAACATTTCTCCGTGCGCATGACGGATGAAGCTGGTGCCAGCCAGTTTGGGGGGGGGGGGGGGGGAGGGGGCGGCCGGGCGAGACATTCCTTCCGAGAAGGGAGGAATGCAGTTAGCAACTTGTTGGGAGTATAACTGCGTTGTGTGTCTTCCTGCAGTTCTGTTACTAAAAATGACACAAAGTAAATGATCCAGTGTGGTCTTATGGAAATGACTTGTTTGTCACCACATTTCAGAACAAACGACTCTGAGTCACAGGCACTGGGGTCTGGGAAAGCAGAGGTGGATGGCCACGCACTCAGGTGAAGGATGCTCATCTTTGTGAGGTCGGAGGAGAGAAGCAAGACTCTGCAGCCTGGAAGCATCTGCACTAATGAGGCTTCTAATAGTCCTGAAGAGAGAAAAACACAAGTCCCAACTTACCCTCAGCAGAACATTGATAAATTCTCATCAACAACCCTGCCAGGCGACTGTTCTGTAATCAAAATTCTGTTTCAAATGCAATGGACATTTCACATCTGAAAGTGGCCTGTCTTCTGAGTCCCACAAAGGGACAGAAGCATCAAGTCTTCCTTACTAGACCTGAGAACTCACCAGTCAGAGGCATGGCAGGGGGTGGGGAGGATGAGGATGTGAGAAAGAGTAGTATGTTTATTTAATCAAATAGGAGTTTTTCTTCAGTTAAAAATATGTGACCCTTTCTCTCTTCAAAATGTAACAAAAGAACATCAATCTAAAAGTTGAACTGTGTCCAGATGGACACCCCAGACTTGTTAAAATAAGAACTGTGACCCCAGATTAGGAACACTCAAGCTCTGAAGGCAAATACATCTTTCTAACCATTTTCAAAATTTACCAGCCTCTCTGAAATGGTCTGGCTGATACTTACAGCTCGTGGTTTTTTGTTTAACTTCAGATCAATCCTGTGATGGGAAAGATAAAAGATATTTGCATTTTAATTTACAGAAAAAGGGTCCAAGAACCAGCTACTGCATAGGGCACAAGCTATAACAAAGACTATTTGGTTAAGTAAAACCCACATTCTTCATTAGACTAAGTCATATTTAGTTGTTTACCCAGATATTACTGAGCAAGTATTTATTAAAAACATGAGCAGATACTCTTGCCACAAGGTAAACTTAGATGACTCAAAAAGAAATATACAACAGCAGTTATGAAAGCCAAACAATTTTTAGAAATTATCCCAAAATGACATGTTAAAGGGCTTGGATTAAGAGGTCATGCTCTATGTTAATATACTAGTCCTGCAACAACATCGCTGTCTGAGATACAGAGTAATTAAGAACAGAAAAGAGACTAGGAGTTTGTATTTCTGGACACGAAACACAAAAGAAATTAAACAAATTTCAATTTTTAAATCTTCCCACAGCAAAATATCAAGATCTTAAACTATTAACCTCCTTATGAAGCAAAGCCGGGACATCAATTTAAATATGAATTAAAGTAAAGGTTATCTTATTTTTTCAAGAAAGCGAAATGCATAAAAGTGAAGTTTACTTAATTTTGCCTAACTTATTAAAAAAATGTTACCTCCATCATGTTTTTGTTTTTAAAAAAACTTCCCAGCCTAACCTAATATACACACCTATAATTAAACAGATAAACTATCGGTTAGAAAGGTCTCAAAAAGGCATACTGATCTCTACACACTAGACAACACAGCACAAAGACTAGTTCAAATCAAACTTACTCAAAGTCATAATCAAACATGCCAGACGGGCTGAGGGGCAGCATTTGAAAGGAAGAAAGCAATAGACGTTAATAATATACTAATTGAATAAATTAGTTGATTAGCCACCCTAGCAAGTTTGTAGAAACAATATCAGTTTTAAGAATCTTAAGCCACAAAGTTTCAAACATCAAAGCACCAAAGATTCTGGGGTTGGGAGACTCCCTTCCTTCAGTGGATTTCATATCAAAAGAAAAGACGATAATAAGAAAAGTTATTTCATTATAAAACTATAGATACCTGCAGGCCTTCTATTAGCTGCTAGATTGAGGGTTAGGACTTTTAAAATATTTAATTGTAATGAAAAATAAACAGAGGATTAGAAGAAACAGAGAAAGAAGGGTTTAGTCACATAATGAAAGGTGCTTTGAAGACAGTACCAACAACTCAGCATAATGTACTTTTGCTCAAATGAAAGATTAAAACATCGTAAATTTTTGGAGATAAAAAACATTTCGCAATTTCTAACTCAGGTTTTATATTTGTGCCCAAACATGGTATTTCTTTTCCCAGCATTCATGCTAGAAGCCAAGGGTCGAACCAGAGTCTTATTCCATAAATCATAGAGCCATATTACCCTGCCCCTGAAATGGTGGAAGGCAAGTTAACTGTTTATGTCAGCACTACTACTATGGAACACCAAAGTCTGCAGGGAAGTTAACATCCACAAGCACCCAAGCCACAAGAGTCTAGCTGGCAGAAGCCCAGAGGAGCCACTTTGGGCCATCTCTGCTAAAGGACCATGGGCTGGGGCAGACCTCTAAAGAAGGCATTAACCAGGGGCATGACACCCGTCCTTAGTTGGCTCCAGAACCTTTCAGGCTATAGACAGATGGTAAAGCAATATGCAAAACGGCTGTTATTTCCTCCTAGCTAATGTTTGCAGGAGCAAAGCTGGAATAAAGCTTAACTTCAACATCCTTTATGCAACAGTTTCACTTAAGACATTTGGGAAAAGCATACAGTGAGTGTACACACCAGGAACTGTCAGAAATTTAACTTTCAGTCTAACTTTGATCAGAAACTAAAGAAGTAGACTGTACCTACTTAATGAAAACTTCATAAACTACCTAGAATTCTAGAGCTTGGTATAGTAGTAAAAACCTGTCAGAGCAGCTATAGGTTGTAATTTCAACTTTCTTCTTTAAACACACTGGGATTTACTGTTCTGATATCATGTAAAGCATAAGAATTTAGAATCCTGTGATCAATTTATGAATGCTAAAGATTATTTGATAGATTTTCATATTCTTGAAAAGGTCAAATAAAAGTTATTTCTTTTGCTAAGGTACCTATTTATTTCCACTTAGTTTACTCATCACTAAACAATGCCTTGCACATGGTGGGTATTCATACCTTTATTGAAATAATTTACCATTGACTTTTATCTGATGATATGGAGTGTGGAACACTGGAGGAGAAACAATACTGTACTGGAGCAAAATCACAAACATGTGTAGACAAAGTGTTCCCCCTACCCCCACCCCCCCAGTCTGCAGGACCAACTAAGACACTGGTCAGGGATGAGGGGTTTGGGCCAGACACAATTCCACACTAAAGATGGCAGGAATCTGAGAAAGTGTGCTAAACGTGTTTTCTCCAGAAAGAAGGGAAATCAATTCCATTCTCTTCCCTTGGGGCAGATGAGTCGTCCCTAAGGTCCACAGAGAAATCCAGCCAGATACTAAACCAGGGGGATGACAAAAGGATTCTGCTTTCCAAACAAAAAGCCCCACTGTGAAGGCAATAACTACCACCAAAGATCTTTTTAAATCCTAGTATTTTTCTGGAAGGAGTTAGCTTCTAAGGCCAGGAGAAGAAAGGCAGGAAAAGCTGTTCCTATGGAAATCTACTAGCAATCTGTAAGGAGAAAGTTAAGTTCAATGTCTAATTCCTTTTTATCAGCTGTTTGTATCATTAAGGAAAATAAGGTATAACCTGAAATACACAACAGCTACAGAGAGTCTGTCATACCAGGAATGGAAAAAAAAAAATGTCCCAGAAACTTTCAAGGAATTTATCCCCCCCCTCTAGATACTCTGGAATAGGAAAATAAATTATTATATTTAAAATTACCCTGGAGTAAACTTTAAAAAAGCAACACAGAGCATAACCTTTTTATCTTGACAATTAAAAAAAATACTTTAAAGAGTATGGTTCTCTGTTATTCATGATAAACTGGCATCAGTCTTATCATAGTAATCAAATAACCTGTAGCCTTACTTAAGCAAAAAAAAGGGGAGACAAAGAGATGCAATTTTTGCTCTCTCTTACTATGCTTATAAGACTGGCCTGGTGATTTTTGGTTTGCAGAAAAATATTAAGTTGCAGTCCTCAGTCACTCTCTGGAGTATATACTGCTCCTGCATCTAAAAACCACCACCACCAATGACAAGAAAAACTCTTAAAAGAATTAAAGGATCAGTTGATGCCAAGGAGGCTTAAACCTGTTACCAGTTAATTCTATATTATCCCTGCTTGCCACATCCATCAAGCTAACAACTGTAATGCCCTGGGTGCAAGAGGGCATGTTCTACAGGAGAGCCCAGCCCAGAGGCAAACTGAAAGACAGGGGACCCCACCCATTCCTTGCACACCCCCTTCCATCTCCTCAGCATGCAGGCTCCTAAGAGGAGCAGGACAAAAGCCAGCCTGTTGGATGTCTGGTTTTCATACCTCCCAGAAGAAGGTTTGAGGCCAGGACAAGATTCCTTCCTGGAAAAACTAAGAATTTCCCTCTCTGAGTGCAACTGGACGGCTTTAAATTACCTAAGCTAAGAGGCCCCGGCACTATCATACAAACCCTAAGCAGAGTGAACGCTGAAATCCTGTCTGGGTAACACCTAACCTCTCTGTCCACTGGTGTGTTTCCTAGCTCATTAGGCACTACAAAAAAACACAGTGAACAAACATTATCTAGGAAGGTGCTCTTGTAAATTACAGCCTTTATATTGTTCCTCTGACACTCAAATCAGCAATTTGTGAAGATATATAGAGAAATCATAAGCAATCACAAACCTTGTATTCAAAAAGTAAAAAGGCACATCAGCTCATTCTCTCCATTCTCCAGGGAATAAGGGTAGGCAGGGATCAGGACTAGGAGGCAAAAGGCTTAGCCCATTCTGCAGCTTCCCAACAGGTTTCCCAGGTGGCGCTAGTGGTAAAGAACCTGTCTACCAATGCAGGAGACATAAGAGACACAGGTTCAAGCCCTGGGTCAGGAAGATCCCCTGGAGGAGGAAATGGCATCCCACTCCAGTATTCTCACCTGGAGCATTCCATGGACAGAGCAGCCTGGCAGGCTACAGTCCATGGGGTTGCAAAGAGTTGGACACGACTGAGTGACTTTCACTTTTCACACTGGAAGCAGTAAGCAGGATGTCTGCCCCCACAGTTACTCTAATGCCCAGCAACTCCTTCCTTAGAGAAAAACTAGCCTGCTTCATTCAGACCAAATGAGTTTCTTCCCATCAGCAACAGAAAGACCACACCAATCCTGAAGAACGTTTATTCCAGTACAGACCCTTCACGGCCATGGTCAGTGGAAGCTCTAAGTGGCTGGGGACAGGGCAGACGTGCAGGGCTTGGGGAAGTGTGGTCCCTGCCACTGACCTGTGCCGGTTTTTATTCTTTCGCTTTTTATGGCTGCTGTGATGACTCCCTGTGGAGGTAGAAGAAGCAGCCTTCTGAGGTTTCACTCCCTGCACAGATCCATCCAGATCCTCGGGGTCCTCCTGGTTGGGCTCGTTTTCCTGATTGTGGAAGTCTGGAGAAGTGTCACTTTCCGTCCCACTTCCTGGCTCCCCTGGAGTGAGGAAACACAAGGCCCCAAAGCATCATCAGTACTCCTCAGGCAGTCTGTCCATCAGTCTGGAAAAGAATTTTCAAGCACTGAAACACACGGTACTACCCTCAAGGACCACATATTCCAACTGACAGGAAGACACATCTAGTCAAAGCATCAAAGTTACCAGAGTGCTGAAAACCTTGTAATCTGAAACAGTGTAACCAGAGGCGACAGGTCTAAGAACACCCGAGAGACTGGACCACACAAGACAGCCTTGCTACAGGGGCTATTGAAACACAGAATACACTAATGGGATTAACAGTTACACAAGAAGCATTATCAAAAACATTATATAAGTCTTCAGGAGGTGAGAGATGACCTTGGGAAAAGATCCTACAGCTGGCTCTGGTTCCTTGCCAAACTACACAGGAATCTTGACTTTCCATCAAGAAAAAGGGCCAAGGAAGAGAAGAGCTCCACCACCTAAGTTACTCCGAGAAGCCTTAAGAATATTATTTTAAAAGTGGTAATAATACCTTTCAGTTGACACATATTCCAGATTTTAAAATATCCCTCAGATATATTAAATAAGTAAATTTAACAAGAATTTGTATAAATAGATGTTTTTAAGAAAAACTACACATAGTTTGGTAAAGGTACACTTTTTCTTCCTGAAAGGAATTCTCTGAAACTCTTAATATAAAAGGATGGGGGAGGAGAAGACTATCACTTTACTGAACTGATGAAGAATCCCAAATATGTGTACATTACCTGTTTCTAAAAATTTTCAAAAGGAGTTAGGTGAACAGCAGAACCAAGGATTAACTTTCTTCCTGTTATGTCTTTGTAATATAAACTTCTAGGAAGAGATTTCAAATTGAGTAGCACAAGGATATTAGAGCTGAAACAAAGAGGTAGTCCCCAAAAGAGCAGAAAGGAGAGAATAGAAGCAGATCTCAGCAGTGACGGATCCCTGCCTTTGAACACTTTATGACAACAGAAGAGGGCGCTCTAACACTACGAAGCTAGAAAGAGTAGACTAACCAATCCTGTCCTGAAAGCAAAGTGGAATTCATGAAAAATCAGCACAAGAACTTCAACGCTTACGACACAAAGCTACAGTAACCAAGACCGTGTGGTACTGGCCTAAGACCAGACATATAGGTCAAGAGAACAGAATTCAGAGTCCAGACATAAATCCTTACATTTGTGGTCAACTGATTTTCAACAAGGATGACAAGACAAGTCAATGAAAAAAGAACAGTCTTTTTGACAAATGGTGTTGAGATAACTGGATATTCGCATGCAAAAGAATGATGTTGGAACACTATCTCACACCATATATAAAAATTAACTCAGACTGGACCAGAGAGTCAAATGCAGAAGCTGTAAAACTCTTAAAATTCACTGGATTAGGCAATGGTTTCTTAGATAAGACCACAAAACCAAGCATAACAAAAGAAAAAATAAGTACAGTGAACTATGTATCATTTATATACAATGCTTGAACTGCAAATTACACCCAGAAAGTAAAAACACAACCCACAGGAGTGAGGCAGGGGCAAAATGGGCAAATAGGGTCAAGTATATGGTCACATATGGAAACTAAACTTTTGGTAGTGAGCACGCTGCAGTATACACAGAAGTCAAAATATAATGTACATATCACACTTATAAATCAATGCTACCTAAAAAAAAAAAACACAACCCACAAAATGGGAGAAAATATATTTGCAAATCATATATCTGATAAAGACCTGTATCTAGAATATATATTAAAGAATTCTTAGAACTCAAGAAGACAAAAAAAGAATTAAATACATCAGCAATGGATTTGAATAGACAGCTCTCAAAAGAAGATATACAAATGGCCAAGGTCCACAGGAAAAGACGCTCAACATCATTAGTCATTCAGTTCAGTCGCTCCGTCGTGTCCGACTCTTTGTGACCCCATGAATCGCAGCACGCCAGGCCTCCCTGTCCATCACCATCTCCCGGAGTTCACTCAGACTCACGTCTATCGAGTCAGCGATGCCATCCAGCCATCTCATCCTCTGTCGTCCCCTTCTCCTCCTGCCCCCAATCCCTCCCAACATCAAAGTCTTTTCCAATGAGTCAACTCTTCGCATGAGGTGGCCAAAGTACTGGAGTTTCAGCTTTAGCATCATTCCTTCCAAAGAAATCCCAGGGCTGATCTCCTTCAGAATGGACTGGTTGGATCTCCTTGCAGTCCAAGGGACTCTCAAGAGTCTTCTCCAACACCACAGTTCAAAAGAATCAATTCTTCGGCGCTCAGCCTTCTTCACAGTCCAACTCTCACATCCATACATGACCACAGGAAAAACCATAGCCTTGACTAGACAGACCTTAGTCGGCAAAGTAATGTCTCTGCTTTTGAATATGCTATCTAGGTTGGTCATAACTTTTCTTCCAAGGAGTGTCTTTTAATTTCATGGCTGCAGTCACCATCTACAGTGATTTTGGAGCCCAAAAAATAAAGTCTGACGCTGTTTCCACTGCTTCGCCATCTATTTCCCATGAAGTGATGGGACCAAATGCAAAACAAAACTACAAGGAGATAACCCTCCCTAACACTAGGGTGGCTATAACAGAAAAACAGTAACAAGTGTTGGTGAGGATGTGGAGGAACTGGAACCTTCCACTGGGGCCGATGGGAATGTAAACTTGTACCGTCACCTTGGAAAGCACCTCAAAAGAGTTAAACCACCAGCAACTTTACACCTGAGTACATATCCAACAGAAATGGTGAACATGTTCACACAAAACTGGTCATAAATGTTCACCAAGGCATTATTCACTGTGGGCGTCCCTGATGGCTCAGTGGGTAAAGAAGCCACCTGCAATGCAGGAGGCACAGGAGACATGGGTTCGATCCCTGGGTCGGGAAGCTCCTCTGGAAAAGGAAATGGCAACCCACTCCAGTATTCTTGCCTGGGAAATTCCACGGACAAAGGAGCCTGGTGGGCTACAGTCCATGGGATCACAGAGTTGGACGTGACCGAGCAACTAAGCACACAAAAGTCTGTCAACTGATGAATGCATAAATAATTAAAAATGGTATATCCATGCAAAGGAACACAGGCATACCTCGTGGATTCGGTTCCAGACCACCACAACAGAGCAAGCATCAAAATGATGAGAGTTACACAAATTCCTTGGTTTCCCAGTACATACAAGTTATATTTATACTACACTGTAGTCTACTAAGTGTGCAACAGCATTATGTCTAAAGAAATGAACATATCTTAATTTAAAAATCAGTTCAGTTCAGTCGCTCAGTCATGTCCAACTCTGCAACCCCATGGACTGCAGCATGCCAGGCTTCCCTGTCGATCACCAACTCCCAGAGCTCACTCAAACTCATGTCCATCGAGTCGGTGATGCCATCCAACCATCTCATCCTCTGTGGTCCCCTTTTCCTCCCGCCTTCCATCTTTCCCAGCATCAGAGTCTTTTCCAGTGAGTCAGTTCTTCACATCAGGTGGCCAAAGTATTGGAGCTTCAGCTTCAGCATCAGTCGTTCCAATGAAAATTCAGGAATGATTTCCTTTAGGATGGACTGGTTCGATCTCCTTGCAGTCCAAGGGACTCTCAAGACTCTTCTCCAACAGCACAGTTCAAAAGCATCAATTCTTTGTCACTCAGCTTTCTTTATAGTCCAGCTCTCACTATATAGTCCAACTCCATACATGACCACTGGAAGAACCATAGCTTTGACTAGATGGACCTCTGTTGGTAAAGTAATGTCTCTGCTTTTTAATATGCCGTCTAGGTTGGTCATAGCTTTTGTTCCAAGGAGCAAGCATCTTTTAATTTCATGGCTGCAGTCACCATCTGCAGGGATTTTGGAGCCCAGAAAAATAGTCTATCACTGTTTCCATTGTTTCCCCATCTATTTGCCATGAAGTGATGGGACCAGATGCCATGATCTTAGTTTGCTGAATGTTGAGTTTTAAGCCAACATTTTTACTCTCCTCTTTCACTTTCATCAAGAGGCTCTTTAGTTCTTCTTTGCTTTCTGCCATAAGGGTGGTGTCATCTGTGTATCTGAGGTTACTGATATTTCTTCCAGCAATCCTGATTCCAGCTTGTGCTTCTTACAGCCCAGCATTTCGCATGATGTACTCTGCATGTAAGTTAAATAAGCAGGGTGACAATATACAGCCTTGACATACTCCTTTCTCGATTTGGAACCAGTCTGTTTTCCCATGTCCAGTTCTAACTGCTGCTTCCTGACCTGCATAAAGATTTCTCAGAAGGCAGGTCAGGTGGTCTGGTATTTCCATTTCCTGAAGAATTTTCCACAGTTTGTTGTGATCCACACAGTCCAAGGCTTTCACGTAGTCAATAAAGCAAAAGTAGATGTTTTTCTGGAACTCTCTTGCTTTTTCCATGGTCCAGCAGATGTTGGCAATTTGATATTTTACTGCTAAACAATGTTAAACCATCATCTGACCACACAGGGTTGCCACAACTGTTCAATTTGTAAAAAGTGTAGTATCTGCAAAGTGCAATAAAACAAAGTATGCCTGTATTATTCATCATTAAAGAGAGGTAGGACTTCCTGGTTGATTAAGAATCCATCTGCCAACGCAGGGGGGCACAGGTTGGACCCCTGGTCCGGGAAGATTCCACATGCCATAGGACAAGGAAGCCCATGCTGGTACCATACTGAACCCAAGAGTCTAGAGCCAGCGTTCCGCAACAAGAGAAGCCACCCCAGTGAGAAACCTGTGCACCGCAATGAAGAGCAGCCCCTGCTCACTGCAACTAGACGAAGCCTGTGCAAACAACAAAGACCCAACGCAGCCCAGACTGAACAAATAAATACATGCAGTATGAGGAAAGTTATGACCAACCTAGATAGCATATTGAAAAGCAGAGATATTACTTTGCCAACAAAGGTCCTACTACTTCCCTGGTGGCTCAGATGGTAAAGCGTCTGCCTACAATGCGGAAGACCTGGCTTCAATCCCTGGGTCAGGAAGATCTCCTGGAGAAGGAAATGGTAACCCATTCCAGTATTCTTGCCTGGAAAATCCCATGGACAGAAAAGCCTGGTAGGCTACAGTCCATGGGGTCGCAAAGAGTCAGACATGACTGAGCAACTTGACTCACTCAGTCAGTCAAGGCTATGGTTTTTCCAGTAGTCATGTATGGATGTGAGAGTTGGACTGTGAAGAAAGCCGAGCGCCGAAGAATTGATGCTTTTGAACTGTGGTGTTGGAGAAGAGTCTTGAGAGTCCCTTGGACTGCAAGGAGGTCCAACCAGTCCATCCTAAAGGAGATCGGTCCTGGGTGTTCATTGAAGGACTGATGCTGAAGCTGAAACTCCAATACTTTGGCCACCTGATGCAAAGAGCTGACTCACTGGAAAAGACCCCAATGCTGGGAGGGATTGGGGGCAGGAGGAGACAGGGATGACAGAGGATGAGATGGCTGGATGGCATCACCGACTTGATGGACACAAGTTTGAGTGAACTCCAAGAGTTGGTGATGGACAGGGAGGTCTGGAGTGCTGATTCATGGGGTCGCAAAGAGTCAGACACAACTGAGCGACTGTACTGAAATGAATACATGCTGTGTTTAGGGTTTTTAAAGTGTAATTACAGTAGAAAGAGACTACCGTTTATATAAGTATCATACGATCCAGTAATCCTACTTATGAGTATTTATCCAAAAGAACTGAATCAGGATCTTGAAGAGGTATCTGTGCTCCCGTGTTCACTGCAGTTCAGTTCAGTCACTCAGTAGTGTCCAACTCTTTGCCACCCCATGGACTGCAGCACACCAGGCTTCCCTGTCTATCACCAACTTCTGGAACTTGCTCAAACTCATGTCCATCGAATCGGTGATACCATCTCTTCCTCTGTCGTCCCCTCCTCCTCCCACCTTCAATCTTTCCCAGCATCAGGGTCTTTTCAAATGAGTCAGTTCTTCACATCAGGTGGAAAAAGTATTGGAGTTTCAGATTCAGCATCAGTCCTTCCAATGAATATTTAGGACTGATCTCCTTTAGGATTGACTGGTTGGACCTCCTTGCAGTCCAAGGGACTCTTAAGAGTCTTCTCCAACACCACCATTCAAAAGCATCAATTCTTGGCGCTCAGCTTTCTTCATAGTCCAACTCTCACATCCATACATGACTAGTGGAAAAACAACAGACCTTTGTTGGCAAAGTAATATCTTTGCTTTTTAATATGCCATCTACGTTGGTCATAGTTTTTCTTCCAAGGAGCAAGTGTCTTTTAATTTCATGGCTGTAGTCACCATCTGCAGTGATTTTGGAGCCCCCAAAAATAAAGTCTGTCACTGTTTCCATTGTTTCCCTACTATTTGCCATGAAGTAATGGAACCGGGTGCCATTATCTTAGTTTTCTGAATGTTGAGTTTTAACAGCTTCTTCACTCTCATTGTGTTCACTGCAGCATCATTCAATAGCCCAGATGTGGATACAACTTAAATGTCCATCAGCAGATGACTGGGTAAAGTCATAACAATGGAATACAGTATTCAGCCTTAAAAAGAAGGAAATCCTGCCATATGCCACAACATGGATGAACCTGGAGGAATCACGCTAAGTGAAATGAGCCAGCCACAGGAAAACGAATACTGCACGATTCACTTTTATGAGGAATCTAAAACAGTCAAACCCACAGAGGCAGAGAGCAGGCCGGTGGGCACTGGTGGCTGGGGGAGGCGGTGAGTGTGCTATCGTTCTTTGATGAGAGAGCTGCACTGCAGCTCTGCACAGTTAACAAGAGCACGCTGTGCACTTAAAAAATCTGTGGATCTTATGTTTAGTGTTCTCACCACAATTTAAAAACGATCATTAGGAGATACATGGTGTACACAAGAAATAGGCATAGATTTCTGAGACTTTCAACATGAAACAGGGGGTGGAGCTGAGGGCAGGTAGGGTGTGGATGAGACAGGACGAGCCATGGTGTGATGGTTGGGAGGCAGTGTGACGGGTACACAGGGATTCATTATTTTGCCTCTATTTGTGTAGACTGAAAATTTACTCTAATAAAGAGTAATAATAAAATTATATTTTTCTCTCTTATTTTATCCCAAAGATTTCTCCCAAGGTACGCCTTTAAGAATGGGAAAGACATGATTCTTTTTAGTGAGTCCAGAGTTGTTTCCCAAGACCAACCACCAATTCTTTGATTCCCCAGATGCCAACAATTCAACTTAATTCTGACCCTAACTACTGAAGTCAGGGCAGACCGACGGTTTCAGGGTTCAGTCCCATAGGAGTGTTCCCTACTTTGGACACAAGTCCTGGGCCTCCCATACCTCCAACAGACCAGCTATAAATCAGAGGTCAATGATTCGCTAGAATAGCTCACAAAACTCAGGAACACTACTTCCTGTCACTGGTTAATTATAAAGGATACAAGTCAGAAACAGGCCAAAGGACGAGGCACACAGGACCAGGCATGGGAAGGGGCGCAGCATCCCTTGCCTTATCTGGCTTGGGAACCTTTTCAGCACCGCATTGTGTTCACCAAGGGTAACTTCATCGTTTGGGGGTTTTCATAGAGGTTTCACTATGCGTGGTCAGTCGCTCAGTCATGTCAAACTCTTTGTGACCCCATGGACTGCAGCCCATTAAGCTCCTCTGTTCATGGGAATTTCTAGGTAAGAATACTGGAGTGGGTTGCCATTTCCTTTTCCATTCACTATACAGGTATGATTAATTAACTCAGTCTCCAATCTCAAACTCAGCCCTCCCTAGAGGTTTCAGGGGTAAGGTTCAAAGTTCCAAGCTTCTACTCAAGGATTGGTCTTTCAGGGAAAAAGCCCCCATCTGAAGCTCTCTGACTGCTCTTTTGCATACTAGTCATTCTTTATATTCTGGAGCATCCAAGAGTTTTAGGAGCTCTGTGCCAGGAAAGGGGACAAAGACCACATACACCTTGCCCTTTATGCCACGGACAGTAACTGGACTATATTTATGAATATCACTCTAACACAGTAATGCCACTTCTGGGATACCGTCATACAGAAATCAAAACTGCATTATAAAAAAGCATATGGGTACAAGGATGTCTACTTGACACCATTCACATTGGGGAAAACAGAGATGATGGGAATATTCATCAACAGAGGAGGCAAAACCAGACTAGCAGGTATTTTTGAGCTTTTAAAAAGAATGCAAGATGCCTGGACCTCCCTGGCAGTCCAGTGGTTAAGACTCCATGCTTACACTGCAGACAGCATGGGTTCACTCCTTGGTTGGGGAAGTTCCACATGCCGAGCAGTACAGCCAAAAAAAAAAAATCTTATGGGACTTCCCTAGCTGTCCCTGGTCAGGGAACTAAGATCCCACATGCCACATGGCATGGCCAGAAAAAAAAAGACAGAGAATAAAAGACACTAACAATAGCTGACAGGACAGTCCTTACCGTAAGCCAGGTACTGCTGTACACACTTTAAATATATTAATACGGGGAACCCTCACAAAAGCTCTGCGGTTACGATGTCCATTTCACAGAGAAAGGAATGGAGGCCTGGAGAGGTTAAGGGACCTGCCTAGAGTCACATAGCTCAGACGCTGCAGAGCTGGGATTCAAACCAGATGGCTGGAGTCCAAATCACATTCTTTAATCACACTCAACACTGTTCTCAGTGTGTGTACTGAGCTGGCAGGGCCATGTGTGACAAAACAGTAAAAAGCAGACAGGATGCACTGATCTCTATTTAAAAAAAACAGAAACTCCAGCTCTGCATGTGTGATTATGTCCAGAAATAGATGTTAGATTAAAACCAAGCTGTTAATGCTGGCTACCTCAGGAAATAAATAACCTTTTCCACATTCACCTCTGAATAGCCTGACTTATAATGAGAACACGTTATTTATCCAACTCTTTGTGACCCCACTGTAACCTGCCAGACTCCTCTGTCCACGGAATTCTCCAGGCAAGAATACTGGAGTAGGTGGCCATTTCCTTCTCCAGGGGATCTTCCCGACCCAGGGATCAAACCCAGGTCTCCTGCATTGTAGGCAGATTCCTTAACGTCTGAGCCACCAGGGAAGTCCAAAAAAAAAAAAAAATCTAATGAAATATAAAAAGATGAGTGTAAGATGGAGAAGTATGGTCAGGACAGTCTTTCTCTCCATTACCCATTTCTATTTATTCAAGTAAAAATGTATCATCTCCCGGGACTTCCCTGGAGGTCTAGTTGTTAAGAATAAACACTTGTCTATGCAGTGGGTCAACTAAGCCAGCGCGCCACAACTAGGAAAGCCCACACACCACAACTACTGAGCCCACGCCCTCGAGAGCCCGAGTACCAGGACAAGAGAAGCCCACTCTCCGAAGCGAAGTCCCAGCGCAGCCACAGTTAGCAACAGTAAATCGTCATCGCAGAGCACGCAAATGGCGCCGGCTGGGGAGGGAACAGGCTGACAGGGTGTGCGTGGTCGCAAAAGCATTTGGGATCCAGTGCTCTGCAATGACCTAGAGGGCTGGGATGGGGAGGGAGGTGAGTGGGGGAGGACGTGGCATACCTACGGCTGATCTGTAGTGATGGATGGCAGAAACCATCGCAACACTGTAAAATAATTATCCTCCAATTAAAAATAAAATTTAAAAAAAAAAGGAAAACTTTGGATCCCAGTATGAAAGAAGGGATATGGGACTAACGGAGGAGGGGCTGGGCACAAGGGAGAGAAGGTTTAACTAAAAAGGTGGGAGACAAGTAAGAAAAAGGCAAATACGATATGGCAAATTTTATCTATGTTGCAGTTCTATTCAAATACATTCGGAAGCAAAATCAACTGCTGACTCATTTGGGGGCAGTTGCTATGGGAGTTCTGAATCAGTGGATGCATGAGTTGGTCATATTCTATAAAGGCCGGTACACATGTACCCCCATGCATGTGCAAACACATACAAAGCTGCCTTCATCAAATCAAAGCCCTAAGAATTGAGAACCCAGGCAGTAAGTGATATTCTAAATGGCTGATATGGATATTAAGTATTATGGGCGTCAGAGAAGAAAGAGTAGATTATTGTGGAAAAGTTTCACTGCAGGTGGAATTTACACTGGACCTTGAAAGAAATGAGAAGGCAAAATAAGTACAAAAAATAGCACAAGCAAAAGCACAGAGGTGAGAAAACACAAGGTGTACTTGGAACAAATAAATCAAATAACACCTCTTAAACAGAGCCTGAGAAGTGACAGTTGAGAGGAGACATAACTGTCAGGCTAGGAGATCTGATCTAAGGGGATGATGCAAGCTGATGTTAGGAGAACTGATTTGTCACTTAACCTTTCTAAGCCTGTTTTCTCGTCTGTAAAACAGGAATTCTATCTCTCATGTGTTGAGTATCTCTTATGATTAAGATATTGAGCTAGATAGACACTGGGGGCTACAGCCTGTTCCCTACTTTCAAGGAACTTATACTCTGTGTGTATCCTCAAAGAGTAGCTTTTGATTAAATGAGATAATGAAAAGTAAAGTGTTTCCTTCATGTCCAGAACACAAGTAAGTGTTCAAATGTCAACATGTCTGAGATCTACAAACACACAAGTCAAATTCCAAACAATCAGTCAAGGTTATGAGCAGTAAAAGAGCTGCTAAAAGGCGATAACGAGAGGAAGTCATCCTGAATTTCAGAACAGGGAAGGAACACCAAACAACTAATATGTATTGCATTCTCTGTGCAAACCTATGTTTTAGGATTTTTAGGCTAGAAGCAGTTTGTAAGAGGGACTGGAGCTAGGGAGACTAGATTAGCCACGGTTAAGGTACAGAATGAGACCACAAAGTAATCGTCGTCTTCTCCCTCAGCTCACGGAAGCAGAAGGCAAGTGGCAGCAAGAGAACTGAGTTACCATATCTCCGGGCACAGCAGTGAGGCGGGCAGTCGACTCATGCTGCCACCGTGAAAAGACACGTGAGTTTGCCTGTCACTGACATAAAACTGAGCAACTCACTCTTAGAGCAAGTAACGTCAGACTTTAAGTTACATAAATCTACAAATGAGACACTCCACTTAAAGGACTAGCTACTGAACAGTCTGAGGCAGTGACTTCAGATCAACATGAAAGGTTAAAAGGCAGAGCAGAAAGGAAGACACGGAGAACCACACTCAAGCATCACTTACCTGCGCAATGATGTGGATGCCGGAGGGGTTTGCTGTGATGAAAGCTTCAGAGAAGCCCAGTAAAACAGAAAGGGGAGACTGCTGATCCTTTTACAGGAGAACTGGATAAAATCTGCCTGTTTTGTTTTTCATTATTTTCTTACTTTACTCTTTTAACAAAAATATACAATGCTTCACTAATTAGCATACAATTCCCCTTTGGGACTATGCTAATCCATTCTCTTCCTAGTGCAGGTACATAAGAAGGCAAAAGAAACAAAAGCAATGCATGTTCGAGGAAAATTTTCAAAACACTTTAAAAATAAATGCCCAAAATATAAAACTCCAAAATCCTTGAGATATGAAGACATAAAAGTACAAATTCTAAGAGAAAAGGTTGTTTCCTCCATTGACCAAAGATCAAGAACACAGGGGTCATTCCATAGAATGTGTTATACAAAAATGTGGGGACAAGGGAGAGATTTTGTACCAAGGAAAAAAGAGTGAAAGGCAAAGTAAACCATTCTGACAATCATAGTAAAGGGGGAAAAAAAAAGGACTTAGTCCAACTGATGACGTTGGTAGAAAGGAGTCAAAGCCACCTACCAAGTTTTGAAGGTGGGAGAATAGAGTTCTCTAACAAAATAACTGGGCAGACACACTTTGAAGAAAACGGCACAGCTCAGTTTTAGACAAAATGAGTCTGACTGAGTGGAAATATCTAGAAGACATTTTCTAGAATTTTCTAGAAATGCATGACTAAAGCTCAGGGAAATGAGTTAGAGACGAGGCTAAAAACTCAGAAATCTGTATACAGAGATAATAACAGAAGTCACTGAGTAGTTCTAATTCCCAAACTACCAAAATCCATTTTCCTCAAACCACTGCCCTAATGCAAACAAAACAACTGGACCCCACGACAAGATATGCCATGGGAAAGTACCCAGCCACAGTGCAAAATGCAGGGTGAGCTTCAGAGTGACCCGACCCGCACGGAGACCATCCAGTCCGTCTACCTAGAGTCTGATGCAGAAAGGCAAACCTGAAGCTCTAAGTCTCTAAGCTCTAAGTCTTACGAGAAGTTAGAAAGGAGTCAGACTGTATGGCTTAAGTACACAGAATGATACAATTTCTCTACAAGGTAAATACAATCTGCTCTCCATTTTAAATTTAAGAACACACAGGTACATTCCCGTCATAGCATCAGAATTTCCTAAGAATGATCAAATTGGGTACACGGGGATTTATTAGATATGTCTGAAATGTTCCATGATAAAAGGGTTATTTTTAACTAAAAAAAAATTTCCTAAGACTTAACAGGAGTGAAAACACATTTCTGTGTCTTTGAGCAGCTAAAGTCAATCTTCATGTGACTGAAAAGGCAGGAAGGACATGGTAGTTTCTTCCACCAGAGAAAGACATGATTAAGGATATCCAAAAGGGCTCCTAACTTCCAGAAAGAGGCAAGAAAAAGATATGCAGTCTTCAGATACACAGTTGGACAGAAGTTAAATATAGGAGTGATGGTAGCTCAAATATAAATTGATGAAGTTAAAAAATAAATAAATAAATAAACTTACTCTTTTCAATGAGCTGGTCCTGAACTCCTGCCAAAGCACTCACTGCCTAAAAGACAAAACTACCAGTTACCAAAAAAATTATTACAGGTCTCAGGAGAGCACTCACAGACAGAAAGGAAAGAGACACCCTACTCACAGACAGACGGGAAAGGGAAAACTCACAGAAACTTAACTAAGGGCTTCCTTAACAATGGGCCACAGAAAGATCCTGCCCCCCACCCCCACCTCACTTACAGCTGCTGAAGTAACTGAGGATTTACTGAAGAGCCGCTCTGCTTCCTTAAACTTCCGGTTCCTTCTATCGTTCTTGCTATTGGAGTTTCTAAAACACACACAAGAAACTCATTGCAAGCACCAAGCTACTCCTATGGCTCAAGCTGAGGATGCCCCAGGACAAATATAAGGAAGTCTTTTTTAAATTATGAAGTTCATTACGGAAACACCTCCACACCACTTGCCTTGACCAAAATGACATTCATGCTGAATGCCTACATACATAGCAGTGTTTTCCAATGTATGGTATGTGATCCACTGTGACACATGGGATTACTTTAGCTTTAGGTTCAGAGTCATTTTCATGTATTAAATATGTATTTATTTTAATGTCTATTATTAAAAACATCTAGCACAGACTAGTGCTATGAAGTATCTCTGTTTAATAACCTGAGTTTAAAAGATTTAACGAAAGAACCAGGACTCCTCAGAGAAATGACTGCTGCCAGGCCTGGGACAAGAAAAGCACAAAAGGACAGCAAACAGCCAGGTGCTCAGATCACAGGGTGACATCAAAGGATCAGCTGGAGGGGCTCCCTCTGGCCATGTTTGGGACAAATGAGGCTTTCCTGGTGGCTCAGCTGGTAAAGAATCTACCTGCAATGTGGGAGACCGGGGTTCGATCCCTGGGTCCGGAAGATCCCCTGGAGAAAGGAATGGCAACCCACTCTAGTATTGTTGCCTGGAGAATTCCGTGGACAGAGGAGCCTGGCGGGTGACAGTCCCTAGAGTCGCAGAGCTGAACACAACTGAGTGACTAATGAGCATCAAAAACAATAATGATGGGTGTGTTGGGGTGTGAAAAGCCAGTGGGTTGTAAATTCATGATTTATGTACTCCTTTGTATAGATTTCAATAAACGAATTTGTACTAAATAATAAAATAAACTTTTAGCATAAAAAAGTGACAGTACTAGACCCCAATACACTGGGGGGTTTTTGGGTTTTAAGTCCATGCATCTACAAGGATTCTAAAGAGAGAGAGAGACAGAATGAAAGGGAAAGAAGATAAAAAGGGACAATTCTGCTTTCAGAATGCTAGTAACAAATGCAGAAGGAGCAGTGAAATTAGAATCATCATTTTGCAACCTCCTTTATAATACCTGATTCAGGTAAGAATCAACAATGGACACTAAACCCAGAGACACAAACTGGGGGAGGAGCATATCCACACTTCTAAAAAAGTATAACCTCTGAAATTAATTGTCAATTATGAAGAGAAAAAAATAACTTTTGCAATTGTGAAATTACATAATCAAACTTAGCAGCACCAACAATGGGCCAATCTGTCGTTTTGAGCTTTCTGATAACAGAAAGGCAAACAAGGACTTCCCTGGTGATCCAGTGGTTAAAACTTCATGCTTTCACTGCAGGAGCACAGGTTCAATCCCTGGTCAGGGAACTAAGATCCGACATGGCATGGGGCAGTCAAAAAAAGAGAAAACAACTGAGAGGTAAACAAGAGGTACATAATTAGTAATGCAACATTTTTGCCAAAAGTATTTAAAGGATCCTTCATGAAGTCACAACAAGAAAAACCTACAATTTGTACATTCTACAAGATAATGTCATAAACAAGCTCACCACTGAAAATGTTGCTGCTGCTGCTAAGTCGCTTCAGTCGTGTCCGACTCTGCGACCCCATAGATGGCAGCCCACCAGGCTTCCCCGTCCCTGGGATTCACCAGGCAAGAACACTGGAGTGGGTTGCCATTTCCTTCTCCAATGCATGAAAGTGAAAAGTGAAAGTGGAGTCGCTCAGTCGTGTCCGACTCTTAGTGATCCCACTGACTGCAGCCCACCAGGCTCCTCCATCCATGGGACTTTCCAGGCATGAGGACTGGAGTGGGGTGCCATTGTCTTCTCCATGAAAAGGTTGGGAAGATCCTAAATTAAGAGACTAAAGACACATAACAGCCAAATGCAATGCACAAACACTACCTGGTTGAAAATGAGCTAGCAATGCATTTTGGGGGCCACTGGGGAAATATGAATAAAGACTGTATATTAGATAATACTATTAATGTAGTGCTAATTTTCTAGGCATAATTGTGGTTACATTAAGAAAGATGCTCTTATTCTTAGGAGGTATCTGCTAACACAATTAGGGACGAAGTGTCCAAGATCTGCTTTTAACTTTTGAATGGTTTAGCAGAAAGTATATATACACATATATGGAAGAAAGGAGAGATACAACTACAGAGGGGTGGCAGGAGGCAGATCTTTGTGGTGACAGAACAGTTCTATATCTTGACTGCAGTGGTGGTTACAGGAAGCTACCCACTTGATAAAATGATAGAACTAAACTTACACATTGTACCAAGGTCAGGTTCCTCCTTTTACCATTGTACTAAATGGTTACATAAAACCCAACCACTGCGGAAGACTGAGTGAAGGATATATGGAACCTCTCTGTATTGTTTTTTGCCTATGTATCTATAATTATTTAAAAAAAATTTTTTTTTAAATTTTAAGTATAGATATGGGGATGTATGGGTTTCCCTGTTGGCTCAGATAGTAAAGCATCTGCCTGCAATGCAGGAGACCAAGGTTCGATCCCGGGGTCAGGAAGATCCCCTGGAGAAGGTAATGACTACCTACTCTAGTATTCTTGCCTGGAAAATCCCATGGACAGAGGAGCCTGGCAGGCTACAGTCCGTGGGGTCAAAAAGAGTTGGATACCACTGAGTGACTAAGCAGGCATGCCCGCATAGTGTGTGCTTATAAATTACAGAAAGGGAAGAGAGAGAAATCAAACGTGACAGCAAGCTAACTGGTGATCGGTGAAGGAGATCAAGAGATCATGAACTATTCTTTCAATTTTTCTCTAGATTCGAAAATTTTCAAAAAAAAATTAGAACATTTTTAAGAATAATATTACTAAATAAACCAAGGCACAGTTGGCATATAGGTAGGGCAAATCCTGTGAGGGTGGAACTCTTGACTGATTAAAATGTACAAAATAGCAAGAGGCATGCTGGTATATAAAGTATTATATGCTGTATTCCATTTAAGCCTCACACAACCCTGTGCCATTGGCCAGACTTCCCCTACTGTGTAGGATTTGTCCAGGGTTACTCAGTGAGGCAGGGGTTGAACCAGAGACCAAGCTCGAATGCAGACCTCTGTCCACCCCACCTTACTACTGCTTCCCTCCAAAGCTACCGCCAAGGACATACATAGTCCTGATCACAAATACAGTTGTTGCTGTTTAGTTGCAAGTCGTGTCAGATGCTTTGAGACCCCATGGACTGCAGCACACCAGGCTCCTCTGTCCGTGGGATTTTCCAGGCAAGAATACTAGAGTGGGTTGGCACTGCCTTCTCCAGGGAATCCTCCTGACCCAGGGAAGGAACCCACACTTCCTGCACTGGCAGGCGGGTTCTTGACCATTGAGCCGCCAGGGAAGCACCAAATGCAAACATTAGTAGGGCACAAAGCAACACTACAGGCTTCTGTCACTCACTTTTGGTTGGTCAGATACCGATCCCAGCCACGAATAATGTTGCCGTACATCTGCGTGTCTTCCAGGTAGCTTCCTTCAAAAGCATAGATCTGTCTCTCCAAGTTTGCCAGTGTTTCCTGAGGTGAAAGACAAGGAAACAGTTGATGCCTTTTACATGCAAGCATTAAGTCGGACCAAACTGACATCCTGGTATCAGGCTTAGAAATTCAAGTTCAACGACACCGAGTCAGCCTTGTGGAGAGAGGGATGACATGGGTAGGGGCAGGCTGTTTCAGACAAGACAGTCTAGACCTGTCTTGCTGGGTGCCTTTAAGAATAAAATGAAATAGACTCTGTCCCTAGAAAAATGTACACCCAGGCAAAAGTCTGTATATACTCAGAGGCTTCGTGGAAACCCAGCTGTCAAGAAACCGCGGAGGAAGAAGGTGAGCAGTCTCCACTCCCACGCACAAAAGACACCGCTACCGGAGAGGGAAGGGTGAGCAGCCTTCCAGCGCCAACTCGCTCGCCTCCCTGCAAGCTCCGAAAGGCCGCCTGCACCGGGCGGCCGGTTGCTATGGAAACCTGGAAGGGCAGCTTCAGGTAAGATGCGCCTCCCGGTGCTCCAGCCAAAAACGCAAGGGGAGGGACGGCTTAGCCACCAGGGAGCAAGGGGCCCCAGGCGCGTGTCACAATTTCTAATTCCCTAGGCTGAGTCCGCTCCCCCTCACCTGTCATCTTCTAAGAAGTCCCCGAACACATCCCACGCCTGCCCATCAAAAGCCTCATCCAACGGATCTAATCCTATTCCCCGCAAAGACATTAACGCCCCTCCATCCTCCAAAGGTCAGAATGGATGTGTGGGTCTCCCCTCCCACATCCGTCTCCTACCCCACCTCCCACAGCCAAGCCGGAGCCGATCTCCTCCACCCTGCCGGCACGCTTGCCGCCCAATCGCTCCAAGAGCCCAGAGCCGCCCGCCCTCATCCAGCCCGCGGGGCTCGCGGACCCTCGCCGCCGCAGGCTCCCACACGGAAGCCCCCACCCGCGGGCGCCAACCTCCCTCCACGCCTCCGCCGGCCTAGCCTCCCTCCCCCTCCCCCGCTCCGCGCCCCGCCCCCGGCTCCCGGCGCCAGATCCGCCCGGCCGGGAAGCCGAGGCGCCGGCGGGCCGCGCAATGCGCAGCCGTCCTCAGGCCGGCGGACTCCCAGCCGCCGCGCTGCGCCCGGGGAGTAACGAACGGCCCGGAGCGGCCGGGCCCGGGCCCGGAGACGGGGGCAAGCGCGGGGGTTTCACCCGGGCACCCCCGGTGCCGGCCCTCACCGCCAGCTCCTGCTTCCGCTTCACGAGCTCCGCCAGCTCCCGCCGGGTGTCGGGGATTTGTGGCGGCGCCGCCTTGTTGTGCATCGCCATGTTGGGCTGAGGCGGGCGGCGGCGGCGGCAGCGCTAGGCTGGGGGCGGTCCCTTCGCGCCACCGCCCGCCAGGGGGCGCCCGCCGCCACACTGCGCCTGCGCGCGCGGCTTCCGGAGGCGCGCTGGGCGCCCCCCAGAGCTCCCGCCGGTGGGCTCGCAGGACCCCAAGGGTGGCCTCTACCCTAGGTCCCGGCCGCATTTCTGCACTGCAGACTCACCGTGTCCAAAATAAGACTTCTCGGAAGTCTCATCAGTGAATGACTTTTAGTGTCCGCGGAATTACTCGAGTCAGAAACCTTTGTACCGGCCTCACCCTTCTTCACCCCCTTAATCCGATCCAAAACCAAGTCCTCTGGACTTGACTCGAGCAGAGCTCGTAAATCTGTTTCCTTTTGTCTGCCACCTCCCTCATTCATCCAGGCTCTCGTTTTTTGGAGACATTCCAACAGCCTCCTGTTTCTATCCTTAGCTCGATTTAATCCATTATCCAAAGTGGTGCCAGGATGATTTGTTTTTAGAAAACAAATGTGTCACCTTCTAGGTAAAAACCTTTCAGTGGCTCCCTATTGCCCTTTAGAGAGACAAGTATGTGCGGTGGTTAAGGGCACAGACGAGCCGGAACAGACACCTGGCTGGTGGCAGAAATGGAGGAGGAGGAACAAAGCTGAGGTCTGGAAGATGATGATTCTGTGAGTTTTCAGACACAGAAAACAAATTTACCACTACCAAAGGGGAAAGAGGGCAAGGAATAAATTAGGAGTCTAGGATTAATATGCAGGCACTACTACATATAATATAAATAACCAACAAGGACCTACTCTATAGCACAGGAAACTATACTCATTGTATTGTAATAACTTATAAAGGAAAATAATCTGAAAAGATTCCATATATGTGAATCGCTTTTCTGTACACTTGAAAGTAATACAACATTGTGAATCAACAATACTTCAATAAAAAACTAAAATTTAAAAAACGCTACCTCTACCATTGATGAGGCTGGGCCACCTTGAGCAGGTAGCTAAATTTCACTTGTCTCAATTTCCTCATCTGTATAATGGAGGTAATAATAGTGCATACTTAACACAATTGCTGTAAGTCTAATGTTGTTATGGAAAGCTTGGCCTCTCCGTACACTAATGCCAAATCAAATCTTGGAGACAAAGTTTTGAGTGAAGTAGAAAAGGAAGGCTCTATCACTTTGCCAGGCAAAGGAAGACAAACTGGGCTTCTGTCTCGAAAAACTATGTGTTCCACCCTGGGAGGATGTGATGAAGGGTTTTATAACAATAATTCAAAACTACCCTCTAATGGTGGTGCTAAGGCTTCTCCTTGCGGTGGCTCCACTTGCTGCAGAGCACAGGCTCTAGAGAGTTCAAGTTCCAGTAGTTACGGCACGTGGGCTCAGCAGCCGTGGCTCCCGGGCTCCAGGACACAGGCTCAGCAGAACCCGGGCTTAGCTGTCCTGCAGCATGTGAAATCTCCGTGGACTAGGGATCGAACCCATATCTCCTGCATGTTAAGCAGTTTGAGCATAGGTTGGTAAAGAATTTCCAGACACACAGCATTCCAGCAGGGAGCGAGTATATTAAGAATGAAGAGCAGAGATAAAGTAGGCACCGAGAGCGCAGTGGGCCAACCTCCTAAGAGACCAGGGAGAGTTGACGGCTTTTGTGGGTTAATAGCCAATTTTTATAGCCTCAAGCCAAAGAAAATGCCTGCTGCAAGGTTGGTGTTAGGTGATTGGTTGGGGTGCTATAAGGTGTTTGCTGAAGTGGGCATCTTTGCCTGACTGGGGGTCAGGAAGTCAGGGAGTCTTCTGAAAACAAAAGGGGCTCAGTTACAAAGGGGCTCAGTCAGCTTCAGAGGTGACCTTGGTTCTGGGCTCCGCTTCTGTGGCCTTGGGGGCAGGACTCAACACTGCACTGGTAGGCAGGTTCTTTATCATCGAGCCACCAGGGAAGCCTCTATTCATGTTTGATTGCACTGGGTCTTTTGCTGCTGCAGAGGGCTTTCTCTAGTTGCAGTGAGTGGGAGCGACTCTTCTTTGCAGTACACAGACTTCTCACTGCGGTGGCTTCTCTTTGTTGCTGAGCACGGGCTTCATAGTTTGGGCTCACAGGCTCTAAAGCACAGGCTCAGTACTTGTGGCACACGGGCTTAGTTGCTCTGCAGCAATGTTCAAATCCTCCATTGGGACTTTTTAAAATAGACAGTCATTTCATCTGCAAACAGGGAAGTTTGTTTTCTTTTTTCCCTTTCCAATCTATGTGCTGTCTATTTCCTTTTCTTGTCTTACTGCGTTGGCTAGACTTCCAGTACTCTGTTGACTAAGAATGGCCAGAGTGGATATCCTTGACTTGTTCCTTAAGAGGAAGGTATTCAGTCTTATCAAGTTGAGGAAGTTCCCCTGTATTTCTGGTTTACTGATAGTTTTTTTTTTTTAATTATCATAAATGGGTGTTGAGGTACTTTTCTGGTGGTCCAGTAGCTAAGAATCCACCTACCAATGCAGGGAACACAGGTTTTATGTCTGGTCCAGGATGATTCCACTTGTCAAGGGGTAACTAAGCCCATGCCCCACAACTATTGAGCCTGCGTACTCTAGAACCCATGCCACACACAAGAGAAACCCTTGTTCCACAACAAAACAGCCCATGCACAGCAATGAAAACCCAGGGCAGCCAAAGAATGGGTGTTGAATTTTGTTACTCAAAATTAATTGACATGATTATATTATTTTTATTTATCTTTAGCTTCTTGATACAGTGGATTACTGCATCAGTATATTTTCAAATGTTAAATCAATTCACTTTCACTTGTTGAACCAGCCTTACATGTCTGGAATAAACCCCTTGGCCATCTTGCATAATTCTTATTGTGTATTGCTAGATTAAATTTGCTAATATTTTACTGAAGATTTTACTAGCTAAGTTCATGGGATATTGGTCTGTAGCTTTTTGTTTTTACTGTCCAGTCTGGCTTTCATATCAAAATAATAATGGCATTATAAAGTGAAAACAGTAATGGCATTATAAAGTGAGCTGAGAGGTACTCCCTACTTTTCTAATTTCTGGAGATTGTACAGAATGGTGCTAATTCCTCTTGTAATGATTGGTAGAACACTTCAATGAAACTATCACCAACTTGGCCTGGATATTATTTTAAGTTTTTAATTATAAATTTAATTTTTAAAATAGTTATAGGATTATTCAGATGATCTATTTCATATCAGGTGAATTTTGGTATTTTATGGGTTTTGAGGAATTGATCCATTTTCTCTAAGGTGTTAAATTTATGTGTTAATAAATAGTTGTTAAATAATTTCTTTTGACCTATCTTCCAGTTCACTAATTCTCCCTGAAGCTTCTGTTAAAGGAGTTCATTGATGGATTTAGTTATTATATTTTTCATTTCTAAAAAGGTTCTAGTTGGTCTTTTGAATAACTCTCATTTCACTCATTGCCATTTCTTGTTCCCTGTGGGTATTTTTAAGTTTGTCATGTATTTCTTTGAAAATAGCAACCATGAACATTTTATATATATTACCTTGAGTTCAAGTATCTGAAGCCTTTGACAATCAGTTTATTTTATCCATTATTTCTGTTGGCAATAATCTTTACTTGTATACTTTAAAAAATAATTGGTTCTTTGCAGAATAGGATGTGGAAATAACTGGAGGGGAGATAAACTATTTCTTCCTCCAAAGACTAATTTATTTATTTATATCAGACATCTGGAGGCACGAATAGTACAGGGTCGTTTTCTTTTCTTCTTTTTTTCCTTTCTATTTAGTACAGGGTCATCTTAAGCCAAGTTCAAGACTTGAAGTTTTCTGAGCTCCCAGCCTGAAAATCCCTGGGAGGATTCAATTTCTGACCCACTCTTTTATTCTGAAAGATATAGCCCTTTGGTGTGCCAAGCTTTTTGTTGGAAAGATGTTCTATTAGACTCATTGTATGTGTGCTCTGGGTTTTGATTTTTGTCCCATTCAATCCAGCATGTTTGATATGCTAGAATAGAATATGGTTTGCCTTTATATTGAAAGTGGTTTCTAGGTATCTGTGCTCCATTTCTCTCTGGATTATTATCTTCACTTTGGGCTTGATAACTCTACTTGTCAGTTCCTGGATGCCTTAGAGTTTTATTATTATTTATTCATTTTAAAATTTTTTATTATTTTTTAAGTTTTTTGAGTTTTTGGCTGCACTGGGTCTTTGTGGCTGTGCACAGGATTTCTCTAGCTGTGAGCAGGGTATACTCTCTACTTGCAGTGTGTGGGCTTCTAACTGCGGTGGCTTCTCTTGTGGCAGAGCACAGGCTCTAGAGCACTGACTCAGTAGTTATGTCCTCGGGCATAGTTGCCCCTTGGTACGTTGGATCTTCCCAGACCAGGGGTTGAACATACATCCCCTGAATTGGCTGGCGGATTCCCAACTGCTAGACTACAAGGGAAGCCCCAGAGATTTTTAAAATTTATCTTTTATTCAGAAATTTTAGCTGTTTTCAGCAGGAAGATTCATAAAAATAACTTCAGTCCAGTCATTCAGTGGTGTCCAACTCTTTGCGACCCCATGAACCACAGCACGCCAGGACTCCCTGTCCATCACCAACTCCCAGAGTCCACCCAAACCCATGTCCATTGAGTCGGTGATGCCATCAAACCATCTCAACCTCTGTCGTCCCCTTCTCCTCCTACCCTCAATCTTTCCCAGCATCAGGGTCTCTTCAAATGAGTCAGCTCTTCTCATCAGGTGGCCAAAATATTGGAGTTTCAGCTTTAACATCAGTCCTTCCAATGAACACCCAGGACTGATCTCCTTTAGGATGGACTGGTTGGATCTCCTTGCAGTCCAAGGTACTCTCAAGACTCTTCTCCAACACCACAGTTCAAAAGCATCAATTGTTTGGCAGTCATTAATAGAAGCCAAAAGTCTCAATCACCTTCTTTCCCCTACTGAACTTCAAGTGCTTCCAAAGCCTCACTGAACACCTTAGGCGTTTCTGAGGGCTAGTCTCTGTCTAGAAATTGCTGGTGGTAACAACACTTTCCATCCCCACGCACTGCAGCATGCCAGGCTTCACTGTCTCCTGGAGCTTGCTCAAACTCATGTCCATTGAGTTAGTGATGCCATCCAACCATCTCATCCTCTGTTACCGCCTTCGCCTCCTGCCTTCAGTCTTTCCCATCAGAGTCTTTTCCAATGAGTCAGATTTTCACATCAAGTCTAGAAATTATTTTCCTGTTTTGGCATCTGCAAAATATAATAATAGAAGCCCCACTGATAAGGTTATGTGGATGAAATGAGTTAATGTATGTGCTTGTTATGCACATGTTAAATGCTCCATCTAGTCAAAGCTATGGTTTTTCCAGTAGTCATGTATAGATGTGAGAGCTGGACTATAAAGAAGGCACTGAAGAACTGATGCTTTCGAACTGTGGTGTTGGAGAAGAATCTTGAGAGTCCCTTGGACAGCAAGGAGATCAAACCAGTCAATCTGAAAGGAAATCAACCTTGAATATTCATTGGAGGGACTGATGCTGAAGCTGAAGCTTCAATACTTTGGCCACCTGATGCAAAGAGCCAGCTCACTGGAAAAGACCCTGATGCTGGGAAAGATTGAAGGCAGGAGAAGGCAGCAACAGAGGATAAGGTGGTTGGTTGCCATCATCGGCTCAATGGACATGAATCTGAACAAACTCCAGGAGATTGTGATGGAGAAGGCAATGGCAACCCACTACAGTACTCTTGCCTGGAAACTCCCATGGACGAAGGAGCCTGGTAGGCTGCAGTCCATGGGGTCGCTAAGAGTCGGACACGACTGAGCGACTTCACTTTCACTTTTCACTTTCATACACTGGAGAAGGAAATGGCACCCCACTCCAGTACTCTTGCCTGGAAAATCCCATGGATGGAGGAGCCTGGTGGGCTGCATGGGGTCCATGGGGTCCATGGGGTCCACTTTTCATGTTCATGCATTGGAGAAGGAAATGGCAACCCACTCCAGTGTTCTTGCCTGGAGAATCCCAGGGGTGGGGGAGCCTGGTGGGCTGCCATCTATGGGGTCGCACAGAGTCGGACACGACTGAAGCGACTTAGCAGTAGCAGCAGCAGGAGATTGTGAAAGACAGGGAAGCTTGGCATGCTGCAGTCCATGGGGTAGCGACTGAGACACAACTGAGAGGCTGAACAGCAACAACACACACACAAATATATACATATACACAGACATATATATATATCATCTTTTCAGATTATTTTCCCTTATAAGTTATTAGAAAATATTGGAGTATAGTTACCTGTGCTGTACAGCAGGTCCCTGTTGGTTACCTATTTTATATGTGTGTGTACAAGTGAATCACTGTGCTGTACACCTGAAACTAACATTGTAAATCAAATACACTTCAACCAAATAAAAACTAAAAACAAATACCATCTCTTGTACAAGCTGCAAGGCACCCCAAATTACTGCTCCGTTTCTAACACAGCTGTACACCAATTACTAGCATAGTAATTTTATACAATCGATTGGATTAATTTACTTTAACCTTAGTGTATAAATGTGAAAGTGTTAGTCACTTCAGTTCAGTTCAGTTCAGTTCAGTTACTCAGTCGTGTCTGACTCTGAGACCCCATGAATCACATCACTCTCACTTAGTAGTGTCCAACTCTTTGTGACCCCATAGACTGTAGCCCACCAGGCTCCTCTATGCATGCAATTCTCCAGACAAGAATACTGTAGTGGGTAGCCATTGCCTTCTCCATGGGATTTTCCCAATCCAGGAATCAAACCCACGTTTCCTACACTGCAGCCACCAGGGAAGCCCCAACTTTAGAGTAATATAAACAAATCAACTGTCTTTTAAAACTGTCTCCCATTTGATAAATATACTAGAAAGTTGACCCAGGAGACTGAATGAAGCTTTAAATTCCAAACCTTTGATTTAAATCAAGTAGCCCTTTTACCTGATACAATCTCACACATCCAGGAACCTTGAGGGTCCAGGACATTGTCTCACAAGTAGGCATTACTGGCGTGTTATGTTTATGTCACACTTAGACTCTGATTAATGTAGCATCATTTTATTCCTCTTATCAACTACTAATTTCCACAAATGGAAGGGTGTTAACAAATATAACCATGTGTGTATACTAAAATAAACTCAAAATGGATTAAAGATCTAAATGTAAGATCAGAAACTATAAAACTCCTAGAGGAAAACATAGGCAAAACACTCTCTGGCATAAATCACAGCAGGATCCTCTATGACCCAGTTTCCAGAGTAATGGAAATAAAAGCAAAAATAAACAAATGGGACCTAATTAAATTTAAAAGCTTTTGCACAACGAAGGAAACTATAAGCAAGGTAAAAAGACAGCCTTCAGAATGGGAGAAAATAATAGCAAATGAAGCAACTGACAATTAATCTCAAAAATATACAAGCAGCTCCTGCAGTTCAATTCCAGAAAAATAAACAACCCAATCAAAAAATGGGCCAAAGAACTAAACAGACATTTCTCCAAAGAAGATATACAGATGGCTAACAAACACATGAAAAGATGCTCAACATCACTGATTATGAGAGAAAGGCAAATCAAAACCACAATGAGGTACCATCTCACGCCAGTCAGAATGGCTGCTATCCAAAAGTCTACAAGCAATAAATGCTGGAGAGGGTGTGGAGAAAAGGGAACCTTCTTACACTCTTGGTGGGAATGCAAACTAGTACAGCCACTATGGAGAACAGGGTGGAGATTCCTTAAAAAACTGGAAATAGAAAACTGCCTTATGACCCAGCAATCCCACTGCTGGACATACACACCGAGGAAACCAGAATTGAAAGAGACACATGTACCCCAATGTTCATCACTGCACTGTTTATAATAGCCAGGACATGGAAGCAACCTAGATGTCCATCAGCAGATGAACGGATAAGAAAGCCGTGGTACATATACACAATGGAGTATTACTCAGCCATTAAAAAGAATACATTTGAATCAGTTTTAATGAGGTGGATGAAACTGGAGCCTATTATATAGAGTGAAGTAAGTCAGAAAGAAAAGCACCAATACAGTATATTAACACATATATATGGAATTTAGAAAGATGGTAATGATGACCCTATATGCGAGACAGCAGAAGAGACACAGATGTAAAGAACAGACTTTTGGACTCTGTGGGAGAAGGCGAGGGTGGGATGATTTGAGAGAATGGCATTGAAACATGTATATTATCATATGTGAAACAGATCGCCATTCCAGGTTCAATGCATGAGACAGGGTGCTCAGGGCTGGTGGACTGGGATGACCCTGAGGGATGGGATGCAGAAGGAGGTGGGAGGGGGGTTCAGGATGGGGGACACACGTACACCCATGGCTGATTCATGTCAATGTATGGCAAAACCCACCACAATATTGTAAAGTAATTAGCCTCCAATTAAAATAAATTAATTAAAAATAAATAAATAAAATACTAAAAAAATATATAACCATGTGTGTGCCATATAAAATCATAATTATATATAAGAACATATATATAACTTCTAAGCCTTTAAAAACTACGCTATACTGTGGCACCTCAATACAATAATACAAAAAAAGTTTTTTAATTTTTTAGATACACACATATGTGTCACTGAATCACTTTGCTGTACACCTGAAATGATCACAACATTGTTAACCATCTATACTCCAAAATAAAGTAAAAAGTTAAAAAAATTTTCCCCAGTTATCTGAATTGATTACTCTGCTTTCCCTATCAGGATACAATAAGAGTATTTAAAATTTAAATACTTTTAAACTTTTAAATAAGTAAAAGAGTATTTAAAAATACAATAAGAGAATTCCCTGGCAGTCCAGTGGTTAGGACTCTGCCCTTCCAATGCAGAGGGCACAGGTTCTCTCTCTGGTCAGGGAACTAAGATCCCCCATGCTGTGCTGCACGGTGAGGGAAAAAAGTTACATCACTGGTTACACTTAATGAGCTATCCTTTATCAGCCTCAGAAAGAGGAAACTAGAAGATGACTGGAAGGAGGCTTATGGGGGAAATCGGAAGATTCTGTCCCATACCTCGACAGAACTATGGACCACAGAGGACTTGAGGGAAGGGCTCAGAAGCACAGAGCTGTTCTGCAGATGGCTCGATTTTGACAGCTATGACTTGCAGACAAGTCAGCCAGGGTGGAGAAAGGGTGGGGAGTAAAGCAACTGTAAACAGCTAAAATGAACATGAGTTTCTAAGCAATGAATTAAATTCAAGACGAAAGCTTCAGAATTGGGACCTCCCTGGTGGTCCATCCTCCAATGCAGGGGTGACGGGTTCCATCCCTGGTCAGGGAACTAAGATCCCACAATGCTACACCTCAGTTACTGAGCTCACACTAGAAGCCTGGCACTGCAATGAAAATCCCATGTGCCAAAACTAAGACCCAGCCAAAACCAAGTTGTGTGTTTTTTTCTTTTTTTAAAGAAACCTTTAGGATTAACCTCATCAACTTCAGGTGAGAAGTCTACTTGGTGATACCTGGCCTGGCCTCAGAGATGAGTAGTTTTTGTCTTTGACTCTCTTAAAAAAATGTGAGTGTGGGCGGGACACACCATCCCATACATTTGGCACGAAAAATCTCTTAATCCAGGAAGCGAAAGTTAACTATGCAACTGGCACCTCTAATTGAAAAGCATAGGCAAAGTGGTCATCTATCAGTGTCCACCAGGATGGTGCATGAAGTCAAGCCAAAAGCTGCCAGGGAGCAGGAGTAGCTGCACAAACTAAACAAGGAGGCCCTGGCATGAGATGCCAGGTAAGTACCTCATTCCAGGAAGAGAAAACCATTCATCTGGATCAAGAGAAAAACTCGTCCAAATGTAACCTTTTAGACGTGCACGTATATACTATGCACCTCCACGGTGCATAGAGCACTTTGGGTGAGGATGCTAATTGCTCTTACATTGTTTCTTCCCTCAGGTAAGCTTCTACCCAATTAACCCAAGTATTCACTCTTCAAAGGGGATCTTTTTTTTTTTTTTTTTTTTTAGTTTTTGCCTCAAGGCATGTGAGATCTTTATTGTGCCCATCTTTGCATTCAAAGCAACATTTCATGCAAAGATGGGCACAATAAAGGACAGAAACGGTGAAAATCTAACAGAAGCAGAAGAGATAGCAAAATACACAGAGGAACTGTACAAAAAAGATCTTAATGACCCTGATAACCACAGTGGTGTGGTCACTCACCTAGAGTCACATCCAGGAGTGTGAAGTCAAGTGGGCCTTAGGAAGGACTGCTGCCAATAAAGCTAATGGAGGCAATGAAATGCCAGCAGAGCTATTTAAAATCCTCAGAGATGATTCTGTTAAAGTGCTGCACTCAAGGTCAGCAAATTTGGACTGGAAATTTGGAGATTGCAGTGGCCACAGGAAAAGGTCAATCTTCATCCCAATTCCCAAGAAGGGTGGTACTAAAGAATGTTCAAACTACTGGACAGGTGCACTCACTTCTGATTCTAGAAAGGTGATGCTCAAAATCCTTCAAGCTAGGTTTTAGCAGTATGTGAACCGAGAACTTCTAGACATCCAAGCTGGGTTTAGAAAAGGCAAAGAAACCAGAGATCAAATTGCCAACATTCACTGGATCATACAGAAAGCAAGGGAATTCCAGAAAAACATCTGTTTCATTGACTACACTAACGTCTTTGACTGTGTGGATCATAACAAACTGTGGAAAACTCTTAAAAGATGAGAATACCAGATCATCTTACCTGTCTCCTGAGAAACCTGTATGCGGGTCAGGAAGCAACAGTTAGAACCTTATATGGAACAACCGACTGTTTCAAAATTGAGAAAGAAGGACAAGGTTTATTTGTCACCCTGTTTATTTAACTTATATGCAGAGTGTGTCATGCAAAATGCCAGGCTGCATGAGTTACAAGCTAGAGTCAAAGTTTCTGGGAGAAATATCAACAACCTCAGATATGCAGATACACTTTAATGGCAGAAAGCGAAGAGGAACTAAAGAGCCTCTTGATGAGGGTGAAAGAGAAGAGTGAAAAAGCGGGCTTAAAACTCAATATTAGAAAAACTAAGATCACAGCATTCAATCCCATGACTTCATGGCAATTCAAAGGGGGAAAGGTGGAGGCAGTGATAGATTTTTTCTTGAGCTCTAAAATCACTGCCGATGGTGACTGCAGCCATGAAATTAGAAGATGATTGCTTCTCAGAAGAAAAGTTATAACAAACCTAGACAGCATATTTTAAAAGCAAAGACATCACTTTGCTGACAAAGGTCCATATAGTCAAGGCTATGGTCTTTCCAGTAGTCATGTACAGATGTGAAAGTTGAACCATAAAGAAGGCAGAGTGCCAAAGAATTGATGCTTTTGAACTGTGGTGCTGGAGAAGACTCTTTGAGAGTCCCCTGGGCTACAAGGAGATCAAACCAGTCAATCCGAAAGAAAAGTCAATCCTGAATATTAACTGGAGGGACTGATGGCAGAGGCTGAAGCTCTGATACTTTATCTACCTGATGTGTAGAGCCGACTCATCGGAAAAGACCCTGATGCTGAGAAAGACTGAAGGCAGAAGACGACAGAGACAGAGGATGAAATGATTGGACGGCATCACCAATTCAATGGGCATGAACTTGGGCAAATGCCGGGAGATGCTGAGGGACAGGGAGGCCTGCAGTGCTGCAGTCCATGGGGTTGCAAATAATTGGACACGACTTGGTGACTGAACGACAATGCAGGATCTTAGTTCCCCCACCAGGGATAGAACACATACTCCCTGTAGTGGACAGGAGAGTCCTAACCACTGGACTGCCAGGGAAGTCCCCAGAGGGCATCTTTTCATTTCTTTTGAATAAAATTAGTCAGCTGCTCCTCCTCACACTAGGTACTAGTCAACATTTCATGTTGAGTACATACAGGTATGAGACCTCAATGGAAATACAATGGTAAGCAAGACCAGCTAACGTTACTGTTGTCTAGTCACTAAGTCACTGTGTCCTGACTCTTTCTTTTGCAACCCCATGGACTCTATAGCCTGCCAGGCTCCTCTGTCCATGGGGTTTTCTAGGCAAGAATACTTGAGTGGGTTGCCATGTCTGTCTACAGGTGATCTTCTCAACCCAGGGATGGAATCCGAGTTTCCTACATTGGCAGGTAGATTCTTTTACCACTGAGCCACCAGAGAAGCCCAATAATTTCATTAGTTTCCACCCAAGGGGACCAGCTAGCAGCAGCACTGCCTGCCTTGCATCATCTCTCCTTCCCATCTCACACCCTCATCACCACCCGAGGGTGAGGAAGCAGGGACAGGTATGAGGCCCACAACGGATACCCTGCCCCAACTCTGACTCTTCTGGGAAGAAAAGCCCCTCCACTGCCAACTCAGAAAGCACTGCTGCTTCATCAGGACCACCACTCAAGTCGCCGAGATGTGAAGATCTGGATTCCAGGACAGGTGTGGGCCCTATCACTCCCATTCCCTCGACGCCCTCCACAACTGTCGACTTCTACTCCCACAATACTGATTCAAAGATTTCCTCAGCACCTAAATATACCTGTGAACACAAGGTCTTCTGTGCTAGCAAAGAAGTACATTTTGAAAGGGGGCTATATTTACAATTTTATTATTTTTTATTCCAAAAATACATATAAATGAAAACCTGCTCCTCAAACGCAGGGAGGCCTTTGCCTATAATATTGTATTACATTTACGTCACAAAACATTCTCATAGGAAAATCAGTATGCGGCTCTTTCACACACAATTTTTTAAATATGTACATATATACATACACACAACAGATGTAAGCAGTTGTGACTCTTCTACTTACACATAGTCCTCTGGTGGAAAATTAGAAAATTGGGCAATTCCCATTCCAGCCTTGGGAAGGTAAATACAACCTCTCTGAATGTTGTTTTAAAAAGATGAAACATGTAAACCACACAACCGTCTTTTGACATGTATATGTTGTTAGGATAAAGCAAAGACCCTGCTACATAAATGACTGTTTCTCTCAAGGAAGAAAGAATGGAGATAACCTCTAAATAAAATGTGAAGTTGAAGAACAGCTATGATGGTCAAAACTGTTCCTGTTCTGTGGAGAAATCAGAGTTCTCTTCCAGGAAACAGATCCACGACCCATTCCAGCCTCCTGTGACATGCAGCCAGCACCCGCTGGCACCAGCCATGGTCCTCCTGTACAGTCGTGAGCTGAAGCAGGCTCCATAGAGCATCTGTTTGAGTCCAACAGTCAATAATGAGGTCATGTGGTAAATCCCACCCACCCACCCACCCAAACCAACCAAGTGCAAAATCAATTTCTATGACTCAAGAGCTCAACCAGGTCAAAGCTTTGGTATATTCTGCAGGCTATTTTGGTGATAACCAAAGCTTAGTAAGATTCTCTGTTCAGGGGTTTGCCCCCGAGATAAAAACAAACCCGGTCCACAAAGCTTAACAACTATATAAATAGGGTAACTGTACAAAGAAAACAAGCCACAATTCCCCGTTAACCAAGGGTTGATAGTTTCCTAGGCAGCAGTTCTGAAAGCACCAACTCAAGCCATGATGCTTCTACTAAAACACGTGTCGGTGGGACTGTTCAGAAAATAAATGCCCACAGGCATGTGGCCAACGTGTCACAGAAAGAAGTTCAACCAAACATGAGTCATTTTTTTTTTACACTGAAACATAAGCTGGTCAGCAACAGAAGAAAGACTTAAGGCAGTAAGAGGCATTACAGAGAGCACAGTGGTGCCCCGTGAGTCAGTCCCAAAGCCTTCGCACAAAGAAAAGGTCTCTCGAGAGCCTGGGCTGTCTTCAGTCTGCTAGCTGTCAGACACCTCCTCCTCTTCCTCGTCGTCCTCGTCTTCTTTCCTGTCTACTTCAGAGGTGTCAGAGGACTCATGGAGCAGAACATACTCTCTGCTGCTGAACCCAAACTTAAGGACATCCTTTTCCTTCAGTTCATAGTATCTCTGTGGCTCAATTCGCTTGTTGTTCAGGAATGTTCCGTTGCCTGAGCCAAGGTCAATGATGTAGGGCTTCACCCTGCGGCCAACTGTCCCATCAGCGCGGGTGTGCTCCACAAGCCTAGCGGAGGCAAAGGAGAGAAAGCTGTGAGCCGAATCCAGCCCCAGAGCCTCCAGCTCTGTGCTAACAGTCTGGACCATGTAAATACCTGGCTCAGACTCAGTTCAAGTGCAAACTGTAGAAATCAATGGGAAGGCACAGTTATGGATTTCGAAATCGGGAGCAAGTTAAATCGGTGAGAACTGGTCACTGGGAAAGAGGGGTTCATGGTAGATCATAGCTTAAAATGCAGAAAGCATTTTCTTCCTTTCTTCCTTCGTCCTTCCCTTACTTACTCACCCCCTCCCTCTCTCCTTTCTTTCCTTCCTTCCTTCCTCTTTTTACCTTGACTACACATTTGCACTGAAGCAGAATTGTTTTATTAAAAAAAAAATGAGAAAAAAAAAATGCAGAAAGCAAGGCCTCTTGCCATGGTTAAGAAATACATTTTTTTTGGTATTTTTTAAAATTTTACATTTTTTGTATTATTAATAATCAACATAATGCTTTTTACCTATATTTCAACATATTTTAGCTTCTGTTCCAATAGGAATAAACCAGTATATTTGGACTTCGGAGTCAAGGGAACAGGTAAGATGATCAAAATTATTCAAATCAAAACTAATTTGAGCCAGCATGCTACCTCAGTGATTATTTATTAGGCAGGCCACCTGGCTTTGCTGAGCTTCATGGGCTCATCTGTTAAATGGGGTATTAAGACTAGTCCTCGCCTCCCCACAGGATTGTTGTGAGCATCCAACAATAACAGATGTACTACAGAAATTGCCAAGATACAAGATATACCAGGCATTCTCAGCTTTGTTTTCATTCTCGGCTTTACTTCCATTTACCTATCATAACAGCCCTGTGAGGGATGTAGAAACTGAGGCCCAGAAGAGCAGCTAGCCCCAGGTAAGTGGCACTGGCAGGACTCAAAATCTGGATTTCGGACACCAACGTCCATCCTCTTACACAAGTGTTGGCAATTATATATATATAAAGTGATTATACATTAGAGGAATAATACTCCTTAAATTAGAAGGAATTCCCTGACGGTCCAGGGGTTAGGACTCCACGCTCTCACTGACAAGGACTTGGGTTCGATCCTGGGATGGGGAACTAAAATCCCATAAACCATGCAGGTTCAGCCAAAAAATTAAAAATTAAAAAAAATACTATTAGCTATGAGGGATATGGGCTTCTTGTGCACACACAAGATCTCAGTAATCCTAACCAGCCGAGACGTCGGGCTTCTGCTGGCACCTTGGTTTCCTCCAGATGGACACTTACCGGTACTGAAAGACGGCGTGCTGCTTTGAACAGGAGGGGTGATCGATGGGAATGTCTGCGATGCGGCGGTGCCGGCCCAGGAGATAAGCGCTCTGCCGGTGGATGTACATCACTGGAAGCACTTCATCATTTTTAAAGGGGTAGAGACGCCACCGTTTTTTGGGGATACGTGCTTCCGGGGGCTCACTGTATTTAATAACTACACCCCGGAAGGTATTAGTGTCCTCAAGAAGTGCCCCAGAAAGTTCGAAGCTTGGCTTCTCTTTAACAGGCACCTCTCTGTCCTTGTTGTTGCCTCCAGGTCCAGGCCGAGGCTGCGCGTCCTGAGACGCGTTACTGCCAGCGCTAACGTCGTTCTTCTGGCGGTGCTCGCGGCGCCGGGTGTTGTGGAACTCCCGCTCGGCTTCCTGAGCCTGCAGGTTCTGAGCATCTCGATCACGTCCCTGAGGCTGCCCGCTGCCAGGCCTCTCGCCTGAGCTTCTCCTCTGGTGGGAATGGCCGCGGTGCCTGTCTCGGTCACTGTTCCGAGCTCGCTTGTGTTCCTGTCCTGAGGGTTCTCGGTGTGGCCGATCTTCCCGGCCTCTCCGAGGATGGTCCTCACGTTCCTGAAATTCAAACAGATTCAGGAAAGTAAAGCCAGTTCATGGTCTCTAAAGAGAGCTGCATTCGAGAAGTCATTTGTGATTTGGCATTCAGAGCAAAATGTCCCACAGAAATAAGGTTACCAGTGGTGGTCATGTTCGCTTGCAAGGCTACCACCCAGTCAAAGTGTTAGCCGCTCAGTCATGTCCAACTCTTTGCGACCCCATAGACTGTAGCCTGCCAGGTTCCTCTGTCCATGAAATTTCCCAGCCAAGAATACTGGAGTGGGGTGCCATCTCCTCCAAGGTATCCCAGGCTGCTGCCCAAATACAGCTCTAACTGTACACGCCCAGGTTCAGAGCCTGAGAAACAATACCTACAGGCAAACTTAGGGAAAACACAACTCCCAGAGAGAATTAAGTAGTCCCATACAAGATAATTCAGCTCAGTTCGGTCGCTCAGTCGTGTCCAACTCTTTGCGACCCCTTGGACTGCAGCATGCCAGGCCTCCCTGTCCATCAACAACTCCCGGAGTTTACTCAAACTCATGTCCATTAAGTCAGTGATGCCATCCAGCCATCTCATCCTCTGTCGTCCCCTTCTCCTCCTGCCCTCAATCTTTCCCAGCATCAGGGTCTTTTCAAATGAGTCCACTCTTCGCATCAGGTGGTCAAAGGATTGGAGTTTCAGCTTCAACATCAGTCCTTCCAATGAACATTCACGACTGATTTCCTTTAGGATGGACCGGTTGGATTTCCTTGCAGTCCAAGATAATTACATAAAGAAAAAAGCTACCTTTCTCTTATGCCAAAAATGAAAATGTATTAATAGTAATTTTGAAAGATCTTATTTCAACAGTAACAAAGATTACTCAATACCTAGGAATAAAATTAAGAATTATATAAGAAGAAACCTATAAAAATTTACTGCAGCTGACCCTTGAACAATGAGGGGGCTGGGGCACAGGGGAACCAACCCTCCAGGCAGCTGTAGTCGCCCCTCTGTATAGGTGGTTTCTCTATATATGTGGTCCCTCTGTATTTGAGGGTCTGCACCTGCAAATTCAACCAACTCAGGACACGGAGTACTACAGCCTCTACTATTGAAAACAATCTGCGTATATGTGGACCAGTGCAACTCAAACCCATGTTGTCCAAGGGTCAATTGTAACAGATATATTTTTTAAAGATTTGAAGAAATGAAGAAACATACCAAGGCTTCTTTAAAAACAGTACTGAAAATCAACCTAGTAGGATAATGGGCTGCTACTGCTAAGTCGCTTCAGTCGTGTCCGACTCTGTGCGACCCCAAAGACGGCAGCCCACCAGGCTCCCCCGTCCCTGGGATTCTCAAGGCAAGAACACTGGAGTGGATTGCCATTTCCTTCTTCAATGCATGAAAGTGAAAAATGAAAGTGGAGTCACTCAGTCGTGTCCAACTCTTAGCAACCTCATGGACTGCAGCCTTCCAGGCTCCTCCGTCCATGGGATTTTCCAGGCAAGAGTACTGGAGTGAGTTGCCATTGCCTTCTCCGAGGATAATGGGCAAAGGATAATAATAAGAAATTTTCAAAAGAAGTATTAATAAATACCTAATGAACACATGAAGATAGGTTTATCCTTACTAATCTTATAGCTGAAGTATCAGAGTTCAAGAGGGGGACCTGCCACTATGAAGTGAGGCTCCCCTCCTGGGAAGGGGTAGAGAGGAAATCCCGAGCATCAGGACTGGGACCTTGTCCCCACTTCCTTGCCAACCCTCATCCCTAGCCCTTGCCTCAAGGCCTTCTCCCTACCATCCATTGAGGTCAAGTAGGGGTCTGCTTGCTCAGAGCCAGATCCAGTTTTCCTAGACTTCCTAACCTCCAAAGACAAGTACCAAGAGGGAGGGAACCTCAGACACCCATCCCTCCTACCCCAAGACATTCACAAGCTTGCCACCATCATCTGCCTTGACTTCACCAGAACTAATCTCATTATCCCCTTTCAGTTCACTTCAGTTCAGTCGCTCAGTCATGTCCGACTCTTTGCAACCCCATGAATTGCAGCACGCCAGGCCTCCCTGTCCATAATCTACTCCCAGAATTTACTCAAACTCATGTCCATCGAGTCGGTGATGCCATCCAGTCATCTCATCCTCTGTCGTCCCCTTCTCCTGTCTGCAATCCCTCCCAGCATCAGGGTCCTTTCCAATGAGTCAACACTTCACAGGAGGTGGCCGAAGTACTGGAGTTTCAGCTTCAGCATCAGTCCTTCCAATGAACACCCAGGACTGATCTCCTTTAGAATGGACTGGTTGGATCTTCTTGCAGTCCAAGGGACTCTCAAGAGTCTTCTCCAACACCACAGTTCAAAACCATCAATTCCTCGGTGCTCAGCTTTCTTCAGTCTAACTCACATCCATACATGATCACTGGAAAAACCATAGCCTTGACTAGACGGGCCTTTGTTGGCAAAGTAATGTCTCTGCTTTTTAATATGCTGTCTAGGCTAGTCATAATTTTCCTCCCAAGGAGTAAGTGTCTTTTAATTCCATGGCTGCAATCACCATCTGCAAGGATTTTGGAGCCCAAAAAAATAAAGTCTGACACTGTTTCCACTGTTTCCCCATCTATTTCCCATGAAGTGATGGGACCAGATGCCATGATCTTTGTTTTCTGAATGTTGAGCTTTAAGCCAACTTTTTCGCTCTCCTCTTTCACTTTCATCAAGAGGCTTTTCGTTCCTCTTCACTTTCTGCCATAAGGGTGGTGTCATGTGCATATCTGAGGCTAGTGATATTTCGCCTGGAAATCTTGATTCCAGCTTGTGCGTCTTCCAGCCCAGTGTTTCTCATGATGTATTCTGCATAGAAGTTAAATAAGCAGGGTGACAATATACAGCCTTGACGTACTCCTTTTCCTATTTGGAACCAGTCTGTTGTTCCATGTCCAGTTCTAACTGTTGCTTCCTGACCTGCATATAGGTTTCTCAAGAGGCAGGTCAGGTGGTCTGGTATTCCCATCTCTTTCAGAATTTTCCACAGTTGATTGTGATCCACACAGTCAAAGGCTTTGGCATAGTGAATAAAGCAGAAGTAGATGTTTTTCTGGAACTCTCTTGCTTTTTCCATGATCCAGCGGATGTTGGCAATTTGATCTCTGGTTCCTCTGCCTTTTCTAAAACCAGCTTGAACATCTGGAAGTTCACAGTTCACATATTGCTGAAGCCTGGCTTGGAGAATTTTAAGCATCACTTTACTAGGGTGTGAGATGAGTACAATTGTGTGGTGGTTTTAGCATTCTTTGGCATTGCCTTTCTTTGGGATTGGAATGAAAACTGAGCTTTTCCAGTCCTGTGGCCACTGCTGAGTTGTCCAAATTTGCTGGCATATTGAGTGCAGCACTTTCACAGCATCATCTTCTAGGGTTTGAAATAGCTCAACTGGAATTCCATCACCTCCACTAGCTTTGTTCGTAGTGATGCTTTCTAAGGCCCACTTGACTTCACATTCCAGGATGTCTGGCTCTAGGTGAATGATCACACCATCGTGATTATCTTGGTCATGAAGATCTTTTTTGTACAGTTCTTCTGTGTATTCCTGCCCTCCCTCTTAATATCTTCTGCTTCTGTTAGGTCCATACCATTTCTGTCCTTTATCGAGCCCATCTTTGCATGAAATGTTCCCTTAGTATCTCTTAATTTTCTTGAAGAGATCTCTAGTCTTTCCCATTCTGTTATTATCCTCTATTTCTTTGCATTTATCTCGGAGGAAGGCTTTCTTATCTCTCCTTGCTCTTCTTTGGAACTCTGCATTCAGATGCTTATATCTTTCCTTTCCTCCTTTGTTTTTCACTTCTCTTCTTTTCACAGCTATTTGTAAGGCCTCCCCAGACAGCCACTTTGCTTTTTTGCATTTTTTTTTTTCCATGGGGATGGTCTTGATCCCTGTCTCCTGTACAATTTCATGAACCTCAGTCCATAGTTCATCAGGCACTCTATCATATCTAGTCCCTTAAATCTATTTCTCATTTCCACTATATAATCATAAGGGATCTGACTTAGGTCATACCTGAATAGCCTAGTGGTTTCCCTACTTTCTTCAATTTGAGTCTGAATTTGACAATAAGGATTCATGGTCTGAGCCACAGTCAGCTCCCGGTCTTGTTTTTTGCTGACTATATAGAACTCCATCTTTGGCTGCAAAGAATATAATCAATCTGATTTCAGTGTTGACCATCTAGTGATGTCCATGTGTAGAGTCTTCTCTTGTGTTGTTGGAAGAGGGTGTTTGCTATGACCAGTGCATTCTCTTGGCAAAACTCTACTAGCCTTTGCCCTGCTTCATTCTGTATTCCAAGGCTAAATTTGTCTGTTACCCCAGGTGTTTCTTGACTTCCTACTTTTGCATTCCAGTCCCCTATAATGAAAAGGACATCTTTTTTGGGTGTTCTAAAAGGTCTTGTAGGTCTTCATAGAACCTTTCAACTTCAGCTTCTTCAGTGTTACTGGTTGGGGCATAGGCTTGGATTACTCTGATATTGAATGGTTTGCCTTGGAAACGAACAGAGATCATTTTGCCGTTTTTAAAAGATTGCATCCAAGTACTGCATTTTGGACTCTTGTTGACCATGATGGCTACTCCATTTCTTCTGAGGGATTCCTGCCCACACTAGTAGATATAATGGTCATCTGAGTTAAATCCACCCATTCCAGTCCATTTTAGTTCAGATTCCTAGAATGTCAACGTTCACTCTTGCCATCTCCTGTTTGACCACTTTCAACTTGCCTTGATTCATGGAATTACCCCCTTTATCCCTGATTAAATGAGTCACTGTAAGAAGTCACAGACTCCGGGCCATCACCTCCACCTCCCTTGGTAGTCTAATTCCCATAAGTCTCTGTATATGATGGATTCTGCCCCCAAATTCCACCCTTTTTCAACTCCTAAAGCCACTGTACTTTCTATTTCCTCTGGAAATGGAAAGCTTGGCAAAACCAACCTACATCCTCCAGGTCTTTTCAGATAGTTCCTGTCTCAAGTTCACTCTGCCTGAGCACACTGTTCCCCCATAGCTCTCTCAAAGAAGCTGGTTTTCTCCTTCTGACCTCCCCTCAGCTCCCACCATCTTCCGGCCTGCACATATGGCAGGCATTGCCCTTTCTTCTCACTGCCAATCCTAAAACATTCCCATCTTTTTTCTTTTTCCCTGAAAAGATGCAGCAGCGAATCTCATGTAAGACCCATTACTCTCACCGTTGCTGTCATTTACTAATCCTAAATCACATCCCTTCACTTCATACCAGTTTTACTTCTAGCTCGTCATTCTCTCCAGCACTACCCTTGCTGATTTCAATACCATGCTGACCTCTCCATTCTTTGCGTTTCTCTCTTCCCATTGTCTTATGTCACCTCATTTCTCCTCAGCCACTCACCTCATGGTTATACAGACCTTTTCACTTCTAATAACTGCAGCCCCTCCATAATTTCACTTTCAAGCAGTCCTCTTTCTGCCCATCTTTTCAGCTCACATTTTACCCAACTCTAACAATCATCCCAGTAAGACGCATCCACGCCTTCGATCCTTTCCCTCACTCTCTTGTTGCACTCTCTTCCCTCCCCCTCTAACTGAAATTCCAGGGTCAAGCAGTGTGATCACTCCCTCAATCCCCTGTCCCATGCCATTCATGTTGCACTGTCCTAGCAAAACCACAACCAGCATCAAGCACATCGAAGTGGCAAGAGAAAAGCATAAGCCATTTGGACGGGTCCCACCTGGGTCCCACCTTAGGAGCATGACCCAAGCCTCCTCAATGATGCCAGCAACCATCCTACATTTTCTTGATTTATTGCTCCTCCAAGATGGCTGTTTCACCCCTTCCCTCTCTTCCTACACAGCCCTCTCCACCTCTTACTTACTCAGAAGGGGTTTTCCATGTCTGCCCACCTGCCAGCATCTACACCCATTTACTGTTATCCCTTCCTATGCCCGTAAGGAAACTATCTGTGCTTCTATCCAAAGCCAGTTCCCACACCTGGGAGCTTCCCCCTCATCCGGAATCTCTCTGCAGTGATCCCTGCCTCTCCTGCACACAATCTACTTCCCTGATCTGCACTGAACCATTCCTGTCAGCACAGGCATCTGCTGTTTTCCCAAGCACCTTTCCCATGTTGGCTTCCACTCTATTTCTTCACTCTCTGAGTAAAATTCCTTAAAAGAGGTTGGTGTTAATCAGTCCCCAATTCTTTTTCCATCTTTTTTGAATTCTCCAATTAGGCTTCACCCTTACTACTCCACTAAAATTGCTGGTCAAGGTCACCAATGACCTACATGTTGCTAAATCCAATGGGCAATTCTGTCTTCGTTTCTAGTACATGTATGTATACTTGGCAAAATCAGTAGAAGCTCTGGAGAGAATATGACAAATTACATAACCAGACAACACAAAATAACATTTCAACATACACTCTCAACTATTGATAAGTCAAGTAGGATAACAGATACAATATGATTCTTTTTGTTAATTACCATCTTTGCACAGAATACACACACACACCAAAATATAAAGGAAAAGAAGAGAACATAAGCATTATAGAACGCTGAAGTATAAATACCAAACTATTAAAATGGTGACCTCTGGGGATTGAGGTGGCTTTTTTTGTTCATGGGGAGGGCTATGATTCTGGGGCTAATGACAGAAATAAACCATACTCTCACTTTTTATTTTACAGACTTCTGTGTTATGATGTTAAATAAGCAATTGACAAATTTTTTCCTCAGGTTTCCACAATCCTGTCCCCCACTCCCTTTAAGAAAAAAAAATCAAAATATAGTTGATTTACAATGTTATTTCAGGCATATACAAAGGAATTCCGTTATACACAAAGACACATTCTTTTTCAATTTTTTTTCCATATTAGGTTATTAAATTATGTTGAATATAATTGTGTTGAACTTTTTTTTTTTTAATGGTGGCTGAGTAGTGCAGAAAAGAATATCTCTAAGTACAAATCAGAGGCTGTGTGTACTCTTATAATCCAGGTGAAAGTCAGTGATTTTCAACTGCCTATCAAGTCCTCAATCCCCTCTGCGTCAGAACCATTTCCAAGTTTCTAGCTGATACAAAGAAAATCAGCTTTTTAAGAGATTTGAGGTCAGAAGGGAAGTTAACATAGATAAGCAAACTAAGACTCTCCAAAGTAACAATAATTACAAAACAGTTCCATATGACAGGCCCCAGGATTTACTATAAGTTGCTGATTTAGAAACCAGAGGTAAAAAACTGCAAGCTGAAAAAAGAGTATAACACACACACCTTTCTCCAGGGGATCTTCCTGACCCAGGGATAAAACCTAGGTCTCCTACACTGCAGGCAAAGGTTTGCTGTCTGAGCCACCAGGGAAGCTCCTTTATCTATCTCTCCTATATATATATAAACAATCAGGGAGTAAAACGGGGGTCACTAGGAGATGGGAGGTGGGAGGATAAGACTGATGGCATTTAAGGGTACTAACAGTAACAAATAGTAAATAAGCCATAGAGATTTAATGCCCAGACAAATGCACACAGACGGTAGCACTACGCTATAATGATGTGGCTTGGCAAATGCCGCTTCCATGGCAGTCGTATTACAATATATGAATGCATCCGACTAACAGGCTAAGTATACTGTACCTTTTAAATCTACAAAATGTTAACATGCCAAAATTATTAAATCATAGCCGTGGCAAGTTGTACAAACACACACACAAAGCTACAAGTGGTTTGAGAGGTTTGATCTGGGCATTGTGGTTCCAGTGGCTGAATTCTGAGATAATGAAGGTGATGGCTGACCAACTCATACAAAAGATCATCAGGACTGGCTTTGAATCTTTTTAGGTAGCAGAAGTTGGCTCAAATTCATAGGAAAATCCATTTCCTTAATGCCAGTGTCTCTATTTGCACGTTGTAACCCAGAGGCTCTTTAAAAAGAGGACTGAGGACTTCCCTGGTGGTCCAGTGGTTAAGAATCTGCCTGCCAATGTAGGGAACACGGGTTTGATCCCTGGTCCAGGAAGATTCCACACGCCACAAGGGCAACTAAGCCTGCATACCACAACAAGAGTGTCGCCTCTGCTCACTGCATCTAGAGAAAGTCCACTGCTGCTGCTGCTGAGCCGCTTCAGTCGTGTCCGACTCTGCGCGACCCCACAGACGGCAGCCCGCCAGGCTCCCGCGTCCCTGGGATTCTCCAGTCCACAATAGCAACAAAGACCCAGCACTGTCAAAAATTAAATAAAACTTGGAGGAAAGAGCACAAGACGATGACTGAACGCCTGTCCCTCAGGAATGAGGACAGGGCAGGAGAGCCTGATCTGACTGCTCTTGCTCCACTCAGTGCGAGAGTCCCAGCCATGCAGCAAGGGGCAATAAAATGAACATGCACTGGAAAGGAAGACAGACAGAACTGCCCCTGTGCAGACATGACTATCTATGCAGAAAATCCCAAGTTTTAGGTTGGGATTTACTTAGGCCAAATAAATGAGTTCAGTAAGGCCACAGGGTGTAAGATAAACATACAAAAATGGATCGTATTTCTATGTACTAGCGATGAACAAGTAAATACTGAAATTCAAAATATCACTTGCTGCTGCTGCTAAGTCACTTCAGTCGTGTCTGACTCTGTGCAACCCCATAGATGGCAGCCCACCAGGCTCCCTCGTCCCTGGGATTCTCCAGGCAAGAACAGTGGAGTGGGTTGCCATTGCCTTCTCCAATGCATGAAAGTGAAAGTGAAGTTGCTCAGTTGTGTCCGACTCTTAGCGACCCCATGGACTAGAGCCATCATTTAATGATAACTTAAAAAAATTACTTAAGTGCAAATCTAGCAAAACACATACAGGACTTGTACACTGAAACACTGATAAAAGAAATCAAAGATCTAAATAAACAGAGATACACCTATATTCAAAGACTGGAAGACGCTACATAATTTTTTAAAATTTTTCAAAAAGTACAAGTTTAACACAATTTCAATCAAAATACTAGCAAGTTTTTTCAATAGATACAAACAAGATTGTTCTAAAATGTATGTGGAAAGATAAAGGCACGAGAATTCCTAAAACAATTATTTATTTATTTGGCCATGTCCTGTGGCATGTGCCTCCTTAGTTCCGCCCAGCCAGGGACCAAACCTATGCCTCAGAGTCTTAACCACTGGCCTACCAGGGAAGTCCCAGCAATTTTTAAAACGAAGAAAGTGAAAGAACCAGTCTGTTCAATTTTAAGACTTATTATATAGCTCCAGTAATCAAGACTGTGGTACTGGCAGAATGACAGATCAATGGCACAGAACAGAGGACCCAGAAATAAAGGCACACACACACACTTTTGATTTCTGACAAAGCAAAAGCAATTAAAGGGAGGAAAAATTGTCTTTCCACACCTAGTGCTGGAGTAAATGGATATCCACGGGGAGAAAAAGGAAATTTGATTTAAGGCTCCTTCCTTAGATTAAAACAAACTCAAAACAGATCATGGACTTAAATGAATATTAGAGAAAAACGTATCTTCAGGTTCTAGGGTCAGGGAAGTTCTTAGACATAACACCAAAAGCATAATCTGTAAAAGGAAAAACAGACAAGCTGGACTCCAAACAAATCAAAAACTTTTGCTCTGAGGAAAACTCTTTTAAGAAAATGAACAGACAAGATACAGACGGAAAGAAAATACTGGAAAACCTCTCACTCCAAAAAGGCCTGGTATCTAAGAATATATTACCAAAAAAAAAAAAACCTCTTAAAAATCAGTAGTAAAAAAACCCAAAACAATCCAACTAGAAAATAGGCAAAAGATCTGAAGAGACATTTTACCTAAGAGGAAACACAGATGGCAAATAAACACATGAAAAGATGCCCAACGTCATTAGCCACCAGGGACATGCAAATTAAAATCACAGTATCACTATCACTTATCAGAATGGTCAAAATGGTCACAATACCAAATGCTGGATCACTCACATTATAAAAAGGGATAGCCACTGTAAGGACTGAATTGCGCCCCTTCCAAATTTACATACTGAAGTCTCAACCCCCACACCTCAGACTGTAACCAGATTTTTTGCAGGTAAGGTCTTTGAAGAACTGATTGAGTTAAAATGAGTAAGCCCCTAATCCAATATGGCTGATGTGGTTAAAGATGTGAGTCAGAGATGGGAGCGCACAGAGGTAAAGACTATGAGGACCCAACAAAGAAGGCAAGCCAAGGAGAAAGGCCTCAGGAGAAACCAAACCGCTGAAACTTTGATCTCTGACTTCTAGCCTCTTAGTTTCCGTTGTTTAAGGCAACCAGTCTATGGTATTTTGTTATGGAAGACCTGGCAAACTAACACAGCACTCTGGAAAACAATTTATTAATTTTTTAGAAAAAAAAAAAAAGCACCTACCATACCATCTACAAACTGCACTCCTGGGCATCTATCCCAGAGAAACGAAAACCTATGTTCACACAAAAACCTGTACAGAAATGTATACACAGCAGTCTTATGTCTAATAGCCAAAAACTGCTAACAACCCAGATATACTTTAATGGACAAATGGTTAAATCCATACCATTGACTACAGTTCAGCAATAAAAACGAAGGAACTACAGACAAAAGCAACAATATAAATGAATTCCAAAAGAACTTAGCTGAGTGGAAAAAGCCAATCCAGAAAGGCTACATACTGTGTGATTCTATTTACATAGCATTCTTGAGGAAACAAAATAACAGAAATGGAGAAGTGACTAGAAGCTGCCAGGAGTTGGAGGGGTAAGGGTAGGTGGGAACTGGGTGTGATATAAAAGAACTACGTGAGGAATCCTGTGGTGATGGAAATGTTCTGCATCTTGACAGAACTGATGTCAACATTTTGGTTGGGATATTGTTCTATAAATCTGTAAGATGGTACTACTGGGACAAACTGTGGCTTTTGTATTACCTTTTACAACTGCATGTGAATCAACAATTATCTCAAAATAAAAAGTTTAACAAAGAAAGAAGAAAAAAGAAAAAAAAAAAGCCCAGTTTTTGGAGAAGCCCACTGCAGGTACAGGAAAACACACACACACCACTTTAGCTATGATGGAGAGGCTCTAGGTTTGGAGCCAGTACGAAAACATCTCAGTCCACTTACCTGCTTTATTTTGATTGCTGAGTGGTGAGGACTTCGGCTTCTCTTACTCCGGGGAGACTTGCTTCTTCTCCCTGAGGATTTGTTTTTCTTTTTGGCTGGGGACCTGTTCAGAAAATGGTACACACATTTATCTCAACTTTCATTCCCTCATACAAAACAGCTCCAAGCATCAGGCATATCCAACTAACACAAACACCATGTCTTTGCTGATCACACTAAAAGAATCAGGAGCTTCACTTTTCTGGTCCTATGTCTTCCACATACGTAACTGCCTACTAGAACTTCTCACTTAGATAGCAACTCTAGATTCCCAACCACCCAAGACACTTTCCTCTGTTTTCTGCCAGCTGGATAATTAGTGCCACCATCCACCCTGTTCCTCAGGCAAAAAACCTAGAAGTCACCCTGATTCTTTTTCTCCCCTCGACCAACAGCCCTCCATGCTCCTTCCCCACACAATCACGATCTATCAGCAAAGTCTCTGGCTCTGTCTCCTCGCTCTCCAATGTCATTCCTACCACTCTCCTTGATTACTATACTGGACTTCCCCTCTCACCCCCATTTCTAGAAGAACACAATTCCACTTCAGGTTCTGTGTATGGGTTGTTCCCTCTGCCTAGATCTTCAACAAGGCAGATTATTCCTATCATTCAGGTCTTAGGTCAAACAGTAGACTTTTCAGACAGCAGCTCAGGGAAAACCACCTCCCTCAACTCTCTCACTATCACATTAACCTACCCCCAAATACTTGTCACTGAGACTACTTTTCCAAATTTGCTTGTTATTTTGTCTCAGGGCTAGAGCACCATCTAGGAGCACCATCTAGAGGCAGACCATCTAAGTTCACCCTTGCAGCCCCAGAACCTAGGATGCTCTTCTTCCCCAACCCTCCACCATTTTCAATTTTATCTGCATATAATTCTACACTATTTTAAGTCAAATTCCACATATACATTTGTTTGTATTTTTTTACCGTTGCATATTTTCCCACATTATTTTATAACCTAGAATGGTCTTTAGCACATAATAGGTACTCAGTCCAAAATCACTGCAGATGGCAATTGCAGCAATGAAATTAAAAGACACTTACTCCTTGGAAGGAAAGTTATGACCAACCTAGATAGCATATTCAAAAGCAGAGACATTACTTTACCAACAAAGGTCTGTCTAGTCAAGGCTATGGTTTTTCCAGTGGTCATGTATGGATATGAGAGTTGGCCTATAAAGAAAGCTGAGTGCCGAAGAATTGATGCTTTTGAACTGTGGTGTTGGAGAAGACTCTTGAGAGTCCCTTGGACTGCAGGGAAATCCAATGTCCATCCTAAAGGAGATCAGTCCTGGGTGTTCATTGGAAAGACTGATGCTGAGGCTGAAACTCCAATACTTTGGCCACCTCATGCGAAGAGCGGACTCATTGGAAAAGACCCTGATGCTGGGAAAGATTGAAGGCGGGAGAAGGGGATGACAGAGGATGAGATGGTTGGATGGCATCATCGACTCGATGGACATGGGTTTGGGTGAACTCCAGGAGTTGGTGATGGACAGGGAGGCCTGGCGTGCTGCGGTTCACGGGGTCGCAAACAGCCGGACATGACTGAGCGACTGCACTGAAAACTACGTCGATTGAATGAATAAATGAAGGTGTCTATCAAGAGACATTCTCTCCCCGCAAGAATATCAGGTAGATTGCCTAGGCCCTCGATATGTAAACTTCTTGGGACAGCTAATTAAAAAGATAACGCCTGCACTCCATTTGCAAGCAGATGGGGAAAATCTTTCAACTTAAATTATCACTGCTATCAACTGAACTATATTCGGTGAAATGCTGGGTACACAGAAATGAAGGGGCAAGAGACTGCGCAGCAGGCATTGAGCGCTTAACATCCAGCTGCAATCCAAGTGTTAGGTACCGGAGTAAACATTCTTCCACATAAGCACAACTGGTCACTTCTATCGCTTTAGTTTTAAGTCCAAACTGCCGCGTTCCTCGTTCAAGGTGTATTTCTGGCGCTAGCCCTGTCCTCTCTTCTCAACGAGCCCTATCTAAGACCCACCCCGGGATGCTTCCCACTTACCGGCTACCTCCTCGGGCTCGGTTCCCTCGGTGACTTGGGCGGCCCGACTCGCCGGCCGGTGGGGACGGGCTACCGCCAGAGGAATCCGGACGGCGGTGGACGGGAGGCGCGGACTCCGGGCTGAGCCGCTCCTGCTTCACCACTACCGCCGGCGCGATCCCCACCGTGTCCCCTTCCCGGTGCCTTCGCCGGCTCCCCCGCTCCCGCTCGCTCTTCACCTCCTTCATGCCGAGAGATCTGCGGAGCCAAGGAAAATAGGTCCGTTGCCCTCCTGTCCCAAAGGAAATGACGGACTTGCCTCCAGGACTTCCGCTTCCGGCTGCGAGCTCTCCCAGAAGCCCTTGCAGCGGAGATAACGCGACAAGATTCCGGAGTGGGCGGGGCCTTAGTGACCCGACTCGAGAGGCGGGAGATTCAAGTTTCAAAAGCAAACTTAGGGAAAGCTACTCTCAAGGACGGCTTCCCTGGTGGCTCAGATGGTAAAGAATCCGCCTGCAATGCGGAAGGCCTGGGTTCGATGCCTGGGTTGGGAAGGTCCTCTGGAGAAGGGAACGGCTACCTACTCCAGTATTCTGGATACTCCAGCCAGTATCCTGGAGAATTCCATGGACAGAGGAGCCTGACCCGGATACACGACTCAGCGACTTTCACTTCACTCACTTTCAAGGATGTTTACCTAGTAGTTACTAAACAGAGACAACCTGCACTCCCAGCGGTAGGAAAGATGTTCTGTCGCCATTCGCGATGCTGTTTACAAGAAAAGTGAAAATGTCCGACACGGCAGGAAGCTTCTTTACCGCCGCCACCAGGGAAGCCCATTTGAATTTTTTTTTTTTTTTTTTGCTATTTACAAATTATATGACAAATGGGAAAAAAAAAAAAACACCTGACTTGTTAAACAAAATTGTACAGATTGTGATTACATTTACGTTTGGAGACACCAAGGAAAGAGGAAGAAAATGCAATCACAGACGGCAGCCCGTGGGCAAATCATTAGCATTTCCCCTCTGTTCCTCCACTGTCTGATATGTTGTCATTTCTCCATTTAATTAAAAACAAATACCTTTTAAAACGTGGGAACTTTAGATGCCTTCCACCGGGAATCTTTCCTAACCGTTCGCTAAGAAGTCAGACGACTCCCTATTTTGCAGATGACAAAATGGAGGGTCGAAGGCGGTAAGCATCTAATTCAAATTGCGAGCTAGACGCAGCACAGGGATTCAGAACTGATGTTTTTCTCCCTGCTTCCAAGAGTACCGGGGCGACCTGTTGAGCCGGTGGTCTGATAAGCACTGGAAAACTTTCTGAGAAGGCTGAGTTTGAACTCGCGCGCTGCTGGCCCCACCCCGAAGCCCCGCCCAGGCCATGAGGGCGGAGCAGAGGTTTCCATGGCGACGGCAAACAAGGCCCTGACTGGAGGGCGGCTGCTGGGCTGCTTCTCCCGCCGCCACCATGATTCCCCCAGCGGACTCTCTGCTTAAGTATGACACCCCGGTGTTGGTGAGCCGGAACACTGAGAAACGGAGCCCCAAAGTAAGGACGAGTCTCAGAGCGTGAGGGAGCACGAAGCTCCGTTGGGGCAAGACAGGGGCTGCGCTGAAGGTCGGAAGTCCCGAGGGACAGAGGCTGCAGTCACTGGGAGTAATGGGAACTGGGACCTGAGGAGAGAGGCAGAAGAAAACCAAATGCTGGGTGATCCCAAAGGGCAGATTAGCATGGGGAAGAAAGTCACAGGGGGATGGGACAAGTCTTTTTAGGGTCACAGGGTCCCAGAATAGATCTGATAATGATGCCCCATCACTAGAGTAGAAGCCTGAGCAGCTGGGCCAGAAACATCTGTTCAAGGAGATGCAAGCATTGGGTTGGGGTGGAACCAGAGATGCTATATGGCCTCCTTCAGCTCTGAAACATAACTTCTGCTGAGAGGACAGATGGGAAAAGTGAGCTGGGATAGGGGAGGGATGTGCAGGAAACCTAGAGCAATCCAGGGGCCCAGGGAGTGTGGAGCTGAGTGTCTGAGTCGCCTCCTGCCCCAACTTGTCCCTCCTTCTCAGGCTCGGCCACTGAAAGTCAGCCCCCAGCAGCCTGGACCCTCGGGTCCCGTCCCACAGCCACCCAAGACCAAGCTCCCTTCAACTTCCTGTGTCCCAGATCCTACAAAGCAAGCAGAAGAAATCTTGAATGCCATCCTGCCCCCAAGGTAAACAAGCAGTGGCTAGGAGGAGGCCCAGGTTTTTGCTTCCTGGAACTTGGGAATGTGAGAGGAGGCACCCTGACTCTCTGACTGAGATTTCTTCCCAGCATCCCAGAGTTTCTAGAACTTGCAGATGGCTAGATCCTGGGAGGGTCCAGGGAGACCTCCTCTCTATTCGCCATCATTTCGTGAGTGCTCTCACCCAGGCTCGTTCGTGGCTTTAAATATCATCTGTATACTGATGGTTCCCATGGGTCTTTCTGCAGCCCTGTCCTCTCTCCTAAACTCTAAATGTATATATTCTACTACTTACCATTACCTTCATGAAGATGTCCAAGGAACATCTCAAACTCAGCGTGTTCAAATTAAATCATAATGTCTTTCTTCTCCTAACCAGCTCATTCTCAGTCTTCTCCTTTCCACTAGGGGCTCAGGCCACTTTTCATTCCCTTTGATCTCTCCCTTCACATGTCTGGGAATGCTCACACTCTCTTGTCTCCATTGTTCTTTTTTTCATTACTAAGTCATATCTGATTCTTTGTAACCTCATGGACTGTAGCATGCCAGGCTCCTCTGTCCTCCACTATCTCCCAGAGTTTGCTCAGATTCATGTCCATTGAGTCAGTGATGCTATCTAACCATCTTCTCTTCTGCCATTCCTTTCTCCTTTTGCCTCTACCTTCAAATTACTTTCCAAATCTGACTGCTTTTCACGCTGCTTCCACCGTCTTATTCCTAGTCACTACTGTGATGGCCTTCTACCTGAAAACTCTGCTTCCACGCTGTGCTCCTACAGTCTATTCCCCACACGGCCCCCAAATCACACGTCAGATCGTGCAGCTCTTCTTATACAAACTCTACTGGCATCCCATCTCGCTCAGACTAAAATTCAAGTCCTTACAACAGCCCAGAAGACCTGGCAGGACCTGGCCCCTGAGATATCCGGAATCTTCTCTCTGGTTATTCTCTTCCTAGTTCACGGGGCTAATGCCACGAGGGCCTCTGCTTGCTGTTTCTGAAACATATCAATGACTTTCCCACCATAGGACCTTCTCACCGCCAGGGATCCTCTTCCCCTGATATCCTCCTGATTCCCTTGTTCCTTCACTCAGTTCAGTTCAGTCACTCAGTCATGTCGGACTCTTTGCGACCCCATGAGCTGCAGCACGCCAGGAGCCATCACCAACTCCCGGAGCCCACCCAAACTCATGTCCATTGAGTCGGTGATGCCATCCAACCATCTCATCCTCTGTCATCCCCTTCTCCTCCTGCCTTCAGTCTTTCCCAGCATCAGGGTCTTTTCAAATGAGTCAGCTCTTCACGTCAGGTGGCCAAAGTATTGGAGTTTCAGCTTCAACATCAGACCTTCCAGTGAACACCCAGGACTGATCTCGTTTAGGATAGACTGGTTGGATCTCCTTGCAGTCCAAGGGACTCTTAAGAATATTCTCCAACACCACAGTCAAATCTTGCTCAAATGTCCTCTCCTCAAGGAAACCTTCTGCAGACTCCTTTATAAAAGGAGAGCTCCCTTCTTCTTACCCTGCTGCCTTGTTCCACAGCCACATTGATCACTAACATCCTTTTCAACTATTTTTATGTAATAAGGTGATAGAAGTTTTGAGGGTGATTTTCACTTGCTTCCCTCTCAACGATGCATGGAATCCTCTCTGTCAAGGTGGCTCTGCCCTCAGACTGCCCCTTGTGATTCCAGAACCTGGCTGTATCTCTGACATGAGGTTCACTATGGGCGTCCATATAGGGACACTCTCCCCGCCAGTACATATCTTCACCTCTTTTTGTTGGCACAAGGCTTATGTCTCCTGTGTCTCCTACCCCCCAAGTCAGTGGGTATTGTCACTGGGCCTCCCATTCAGATCAAGCAACATCCACCATAAATCTGTGCTCAGCATGTTAGGAGTGAAAAGGAGCTCTGGAACGTGGGTGATGACTTCACAGAGGACCGTGGGAGAATGAAGACTGCCCAGCCCCAAGGAAGGGGCCCCATGGAGGTGGCACCGTGGGTGTGGCTTTGGAGCCACACCCTCTTCCAGGAAGAGAGAGATGGGGGATTCTGGTGGGTCGGGGACAGAGCCGCTCCTCCCTCCTCTCAGGCAGAGAGTGCCAAGGGCCACCTCTGCTCAGGTCCTGAGGACCTTGCATGGTGGATGGGGCTGGCTAGGCCTGGCTGTGTGTGTCCCACAGGGAGTGGGTGGAGGACACGCAGCTATGGATCCAGCAGGTGTCCAGCACGCCCAGCACCAGGATGGACGTGGTGCACCTCCAGGAGCAGCTGGACCTGAAGCTGCAGCAGCGGCAGGCCCGGGAGACTGGCATCTGCCCAGTGCGCCGGGAGCTGTACTCACAGTGTTTTGGTGAGTGGTCCGAGAGGGAGGCTACTCCACCATCTACTGCCTCCTTCCCCTTCCCTTCAGTAGAGACCCAGGCCCTGGGTCCCCCCGAGCTGAGCCCATCCCATCCTGGAATGTCTGTCTCCCCGCACCTACCCCACCCAGGAACTGCTAACTGCACCGTCTTCCCCCTCCTGCCCATCTCTCCTACCGGTCCCCACTTTGTCAGTCACCGTGTTCCTGATGACTTGCTTCCTTACCCCTCAGCAGCTGCTTAGAGTAAGATGAGAACTTCCCACCTCCATGGGACCCCTTCCATTTGGTTCTTTTCAAAGGTTTCTATAATAAACATAGATTAATTTTTCAATCAGAAAAATGTCATGTTCTATATTTATATCCATCTATCAACATCAGGCCTTGGTCCAGAAAAGTATTTCAGGGTGATTTGTTGTGACTCAACAGACACAGGGCCTTTTTGTTTTGTTTCTTATAGCCCATACCGTGTGGCATGTGGGATCTTAGTTCCCCAACCAAGGATCAAACCCAGGCTCTCTGCGTTGGGAGCATGGAGTCTTAACCACTGGACCACCAGGGAAGTCCCCAAACCCAGGGACTTGAGATCTCCCTCCTTGGATGCTGGTGTCAGACGACTGGCCCTCAGTCTAGTCTCACTGGCCCACGTGGACGCAGATGCAAACGCATCCAGACCCTGTGGCAGCTGCTGTCCAGGGGCTGGCAGGGTCCCTTCAGCTTGAGGGCAATTCTGGCTTGTGCTCTCTGTCACCATTTACAGAGGAGATGTTTCCAGCCCCAAACCAGTCCAGCCAAGGGGGCACAGAGGATTTCCCAGCTGCTTTAAAACAGCCACCATCTTTATATTGAAAAAATCAGATTGCTTTGAATAGCACCCAGTTTCTGCCTAATAGTGGACCAGAAGAGCCCCCAGGCTGTAGACACACCAAGCTCTTGTCTCCGTTTGCCCTGGCCAAGCCAGGCTTGCTGATGGCCTGTACTCCCAAGTGCAGAAGAGAAGTCCTGACAGGGCCCCCGAGACCTGCCTGTCTCCAAGTGAGGAGGACACACCCTCCTGCCCTTCCCAGTAGGAAGCGGTTTGTAGTAAGACGGTTGGCATTTCCCCTCCCTCCTGCTTTCTCCGACCTCGCTGTGTGCACCTTGGCAGATGAGCTGATCCGCGAGGTCACCATCAACTGTGCGGAGCGAGGGCTGCTGCTGCTGCGGGTGCGGGACGAGATCCGCATGACCATCGCCGCCTACCAGACCCTGTACGAGAGCAGCGTGGCGTTTGGCATGAGGAAGGCACTGCAGGCCGAGCAGGGGAAGTCAGACATGGAGAGGAAAGTGAGTGGGTTCACCAGGAGCCTCCGAGACTCTCCTGTCCACCTTAGGGCCACAGCCTGTCACGCCAGCATCCAACTCCGGCCTCCGAGGGTGCTCGCCCGTCACCTCAGTGTCATGGCCAGTCCTGAGGTGACGGAACTGGCTCCCCTTGGACAAGCCCTGCCAGGCACTGGCCTCCCACTGGGTGGCAGCACAGACTCTGGCAATGCCTTGGGTCGGGCAGCTGTGTCCCAAGTCCCCTCCACCCAGGGACTCACACCGCCCCATCCGCTTGGCGACGTCGCAGGATGACTTGGGTTTCTGTCCGCAGATTGCAGAGTTAGAAACGGAAAAGCGAGATCTGGAGAGGCAAGTGAACGAGCAGAAGGCAAAATGCGAGGCCGTTGAGAAGCGGGAGAGCGAGAGGAGACAGGTGGAGGAGAAGAAGCACAACGAGGAGATCCAGTTCCTGAAGCGGACGAATCAGCAGCTGAAGGTAATCGTTGCGCCGGCTCAGGTGGAGTGCCCCCAGCCCCAGCTCCAGGCCCTGCCAGCCAAGCAGAGCAGCCCAAGCAGTTTGTCTTACACTGACTTTCAATACTGCCAAGGAGTCAAGGAAGCTGACTCTTGGGGAGAGGTGAGGGATCAGAACACAGATTCTCTGTCCTTCTGGTTTTGGAGACAGGTTCTGTTCTCAACTCTGACTCAGCCTGGCTCTCCAGTGGATTTTTGTTCCCCTTCAGGTAAAAGTTGCCCATCTTCTGGGAGAGGTTGGTCTGTCAAAGGTCGGACTTCTGTCCTGTGGCAGCTGGCATTTTGGAGCCTCCTCAGAGGGGGCTGCGTCTCTCCAGTGGGCTTTCGGAGGTGTGCTTTCCTATTGCAGTTGCCTAGAAAGAGGCACTGCGTTTGTGGGGGTGCGGGGTAAGGGAAGGCCCTTTGAGAGGGAAGAACCAGTTCAAATCAGGAAACTTCTCCTGGTGCATGATCAGAGGAACTCAGCTGTAGGTGTTTTTCATCAAAGCCCTTTTGCTGACAGTATACTTTAATCCGACTGAGCTGAAGGGAGGGAGGGGGACTAGTGAAAAGGGCTGGGCAGGGGGCCAGGCCTCTGAAACTCCAGGCTGTCTGTCTGGTCCAGAGGTTCTCAGAAGTTGGGCTCCAGACAGCATCATCCTCATCACCACAGCTTTTAGAAATACAAATTGCTGGGCCCGGTCCAGAGCTGCCCAATCAGAAACTTTGGGGTTGGGGGCCAGCAAGCCAGTCTAACTAGGTCTCCAGGTGATTCTGATCCTCGCTGAAGTTTGAGAACCACTGCTGTAGACATATGGCTATTGGTGTAGTGTCCATCTCCCGTGGCCCTGGCTCAGAGGAGCCTCTGGATGTATCTCCCTCTCCTCCCTAGTTTCACAGAAGCTTACATTCTTGCGATTGGCAGGCTTGTGGGTGCTACAAGCCAAGAAGGCCAAGCCTTTGAGATAAAGGGCTTGTGTTAATTGCTAGTGGAGGATGACAGATTTTCTCCTTGGCAAGTTGAACAAAACAAACTTTCGCAGCCAGATGTGAATCTGTTTACTTAGCAGTCTCTGAGGCGGCCTCCCTTATCTGCCATATTCTTTCATCATAAGCCCAAGTTCCCCAGTGCCTCCTATGGTACTGGCGGCAAGAGCAAAGCAGAATACCTTGGCATCTTTCTAACATTTACAAGCAACCTTGTTATCCCCGGGGCAAAGGACTCTTTAGAAGTGAGTTATTTTTATTGGCTCAAAGCTGCACTCCAAATAAAGCATTGTTTGCAGTCCCCAGGATAGACCTACTTAGAGGTCTGTCCACACACCATGATAGTGAATTATTTTACTGGCTGCCACAGGAGCAGAGTAAGTAACTCCCAAGTGTCTGAAGCTTTACATACAAGATGGACAGCTCCCTACTCACTGGTAGCAATTTTCTCTAATTGGGTGTCAAGTTGTCTCAGTGGCTGAAAATCTGCTGTTTCCCAAACCTCTTGTCCCAGCACAGAGCTCCCAGGCTCCCAAATGAGAGAGCCAAATGTTTAACTTAGCAGAAGTATTCAGGCCTGAAATGTGAGCCATGTAAAAACCACTATTTCAACAACTTTTATTCAATTTCCTTTTCAATGCCTTATATTATACACTGAGCAGCTATTGTATGGAAAGCAGGCCAGCTCTGATTTCTCCTAATGCAGCAAGACTGAATGCCAAGCCAGAAACCAGCTAATCTAGAAAACATGGAGTTGGGAATGAAGGGAAAAAATAATTGGAGTGGCAGCATTTGGATCATTCTTCCAGGAGACTTTTGTCACCTTGGCTATTTGTGTAAGGCTGCATGTTTCAAACACTAATGGAGTTTGTTTGTTTTTCAGGCCCAACTGGAAGGCATTATTGCGCCAAAGAAGTGATAATTTCCACGTGGGTCTCAGCAAGCACTAACAACCCCATCATAAGCCCTTTGTAATAAAACGCTAGTTTCTTGAGTGAAGAAGCCATACCCCCGCCCCTCAGCACCACCTACCTGTCAGAAGTCACACCACTGCCCCCAAGTGTGTGCAGCACCTCAGGTCTGCCAGGCTCCAGGCTGGACAACAGAAGGCAGTGTAGCCCAGGTAGTCTCTGCACGTGGCCAACCTTGGCACTTGCCAACTCCGACAGTGAGGCTTAGAGCTCACCCCCTTAGCTGTACCCGTCTCAGGTGGAGCGGCTGCTTTCTCGTCTCTCCACCCTATCACTTATTTCCAGTCATAGGAAGCTGGTTCTCTGCCCCATTTCTGGTCAATAGCTCACCTTGTCCCTTAACCTTGCCCTGGGTTCCTCTGGACTGTCTTGTCCTTATTTGATGTCTTTTCATCGTTCCTACTCCAGTGAAGTTCGAACACCTCATTTTGGAGTTTTCAGTTGATAACCGTTTCATCTTATCCCTGCTCACCAAGTCACTGGGCCCTTTCCTCCCTGCCACTGCGTACTGCTGGGTAAGAGGCAATGGCAGGGAGTCAAACCCACGAGTTTCAAAAAAAAGTGTCTGCTGCAAAGAAATACAGGTCGAGGTGTCCACAGTGAGCTGCCTGGACCTTGCTCCTCCCCCACTGATTGGATCTTTTCACCTTACTCTGCAGAAAATCAAACCTCAGCCCTACAACCCTCTGACTAGCCCACACCTCACACACAGTTCCCATTATTATTAGTGACCAGGCCATGGTGAGGGGACAACTGCATTTTACTCTTCCTCATAAGCTAGACTCAAAAGTTTGGAGGCTCAGAACTCTTCTGGTTTCACTCAGACCCAGAAGACTAAATTAGCAACATAAATCTGATTCAGGGCAGACTAGCAAAATGCCTAAGTTCCATCATTCAAACTTCCCAAGTAGCATAACTAAGAAGGCACTAACATCTTCCCTCGCTGGAAGGCGTCAGGTGCTCAGTGCTTCCATGAAGAGGTGCTCAGACCTGACGCCTGTCTGGCGAGGGCTTCCAGGCTCCTTCAGAGAACTGCAGGCCAAGAGCTGTGTTCCACTGAGTCCAACAAGCCCTCTATACTTTCATCTCTAATCTGAAGTCACAGCTTTCACCCTCATCCAGGTGTCCCAAGGAATCAGCCCCCAGATTGCACTCAAACAGGCAGTCTGTGCTCCGTCATCTTCCTGGGAAAGAGCTGTGGTCAGAGAAGCGCTAGATCCACAACTCGTTGACTGTAAAGCAGTCATGCCCTAACCGGGTTCTCCTAACAGACCCAGTGAGGAACATCGCAAGCTGATTTTAAAGCCTAGGCTCTGTACACATCCATAGTATTAAAACAAAGAACAGTTCTATTCCAAACTAAACCGCTCATTGCTAGTACAAAAGAAATACCACAGTCCGTATTTTCTCGACCTCAGCCCTGTTTCGGTCAGACACTTTCATGCCAGGGTTATACTCTTAGGAACTCAAAGGACTGACTCATTTGTCAGGAGTTCGAGTGGACTCCATCACTGAAATCCTTAGGGGTGAGGAGCACTCTTTACTTTCACTAGTACTGGTAGGTGGTTTCAACTGTCCAATCTCAGAACAGACGCATCATGGCCTTTGAAATGCCAACTGGGCATGAAGAAAATGAACAGTTTCTAGTTGCATATTTTTGTATAATTTAATAGACAGCTTTTAACACGCTACTGCTTATGTTTGGCCTTCTTGTGTCTGTGTTTCTGCGCTTCTGAGTCGGTGGTCTTCTTTTTGTTCCTGTTCCTATTTTTCACGTTGTGTGTTTCATAGTAGCGTACGCCAACTTTTCTAGATCGCTGCTGCCGTGCTTCTCGCCTCCTCTGTAAAAAATGGCACACACACCAAGAGGGAAAAAACCAATCAAACCAACGCTGAAAGTCATAAAGAGGCCCCTCTGTTTCTCTGTGCTCCGTTCCCACGTGGCTCCCGCAAGTACTGGCGGCAGACACTCACGACGAGAGGCTTTACCAGACTCAAGCCTGCGCTTCCACTGCAGCTTGTGACAACTCTAAGTGACAGGCTGCGACGTGGCCCAACCCTCAGCCAATGCCTGAACCTTTTCTCTGCACTCCTGCCAAGTGGTCCTCTGGTCTAAGGCTGGACACTCATTACAAGCTCTCCACCTCCCAAAGGGGACCCCTGCAGCTCTCGAGAGCCTCGTTACAGAGCTGAGCCTCACAGACGGCAGCCATCTGTCTGCCTACACAGCTCAGCTCGTCATGTGTCATTTCCCTGAGGTCACATACACCCAGCACTCTTTCCAACAGTACTCCGCAAGTTTGAGGATAGCAACTGGCATTCTTGAAACAAGACATACACTCAGCTGACCTTCATGCAGTCAAGGTCAACTCTTGATCCTATTTCACTGACCTCAACCAGGTCACTTAGGACTGGGGTTCCTTGACTTAAACGCTAGAGCATTAATTTCATAAAGTGTGAGTTGTAAGAAATGGACTTCCCCTCTCTACTCTACACTGGGTGATGCTGAGGACCAAAACACGTGCCTCCTTAGATGTAAGCGTCCTGCGAGTTTTGTCTGGCTGCTCCTCTTCCCTCTGTGCCTTCCTCTTCTTTCCCTTTTTGGGAGGTGCTGGAAACGAAACACGAACACACACAGAAAAGAAATGGGAATTTCATTTAAAATGTACCTGTGAATCCTAAGGTGGGAATGAGCTTGATATGCTGGAGGAGGAAGGCAGAAGGCCAGTGTGAATAGTGTGGTGTGAGACAGATAAAATCAGGACAAGGCCAGGAGGCTGCCAGATCGGGGGTAGGGGTGGGGGTGTGCTCCCAGGCTCCAGTTTATCTTGAAAACTGGATGCAGAAGTTATTAGAATGACTGCATAAAGAACAAATATATGAACCATCTGCCCGCCCGAAAAAACTTGTCTTTGGATCCACACTTAGATTCCAAGTTTAATAAGGTATTCTTTTTAGAGGAAGTTTCTTGAATTACCAATTTAACCCCAAGAAATGTGCAGAATAAAAACACAATAAGGACTCCCCTGAGAGCTCAGTTGGTAAAGAATCCGCCTGCAATGTACAAGACCCATTGGATTCCTAGGTTAGGAAGATCCACTGAAGAAGGGATAAGCTACCCACTCCAGTACTGTTGGGCTTCCCTTGTGGTTCAGCTGGTAAAGAATCTGCCTGCAATGCGGGAGACCTGAGTTCGATCCCTGGGTTTGGAAGATCCCCTGGAGAAGGGAAAGGCTACCCTCTCCAGTATTCTGTCCTGGAGAATTCCATGGATGGTATAGTCCATGGGTTCACAGAGTTGGACATGACTGGGTTGAAGGGTTCAATCCCTGATCTGGGAGGATCCCACAGGCCACAGGGCAATTAAGCCTTGCACCACAGCTACTGAGCTGGAGCTCTGCAATAAGAGAAACCACCAAAATGAGAACCTGCACATTGCAATGAAGAGGAGCCACCGCTCGCCACAACTAGAGAAAGCCTAAGAGCAGCAATGAAGACCCAGAGCAGCCATAAATAAATAGATATATTTTTAAAAAAGATAAGACAATTTGTGTGGTAAATAATAAGTGGAACCAGGGTAATCTGCCAGATGTGATAAATATCAGGATGACAGTTCAAGAGATAATTCCCGAGATAAAACTTAAATTTCCCAAAGTTTTGAAGATGCATATCGCATCTACCTGATTTCAGTAATTTAACTGTACCTGTATCATCTACATCTTCTTCAGCTTTTCTTTCTTTTTGTCCTTCGGATTTTGCAAAAACCATTTCACTCAGTCCCTTGGATATCCTGAAAGGGAAGAGTCGGTTAATGAAACCGTCTGACATTTCCCTCCACTGCCCAAAGCCCACACAAATGTGAGGACGGTGACAAGCTCCCAGGTGAAAGAAACCTACTCCTCTTCACGTGGTTAACGCCACTGGCAGAAGCAACACCATCTCTGCAGCCCCTGGATATCTGTGGAAAACCCAACTACTACGCTTCTCAAGGTTCAGGCAGCTGTACATTTTAAAAATGTATAGCAACACCTTCCCCTACCCTGTAAAAAACTCCTTATGGCAAGTTTCTGGCAAAACGAATAAGCACACAGCAATCTGTGAGATCAACAGGACACTACCTGATTGCTGAAAACTTCTTAGCTTTGGCTTTGTTTAAAAACCTCTGGTACTTGGCGATCTTTTCATCCAGGGCTTGAATAACGGCCTTAGTGGTGTGTCCCGCATGTTCCTCCTGGGACTCTGTGTAAGACTCGTCCTCATCGTCTCCTAGATGCTCCTGTTCCTCCTCCTCCTCCCTCTCTGCAGAAAGGCTCTCCAGCTCGTCATCAATATCGGACATCTCCAGAGGAACCAGGTCATCCCCAGAAAACTGAGGCGCAACGTTGATCTTGCCAAAGTTCTGCCGGACCCGCGCCAGAATCTGCTGCATTTCTGAATCGATGCCACAATGCTGGGGCTCCTCTTTTTCCTTCTCGAGGATGGATTCCAACTCCTCACCGCCTGTTTCTGCGACTTTCTCTCCTGGGTTGTTCTGGGTTGTTTCTGCAGCAACTTCCAAAGATGAGGAGGATGGAAGCTAGTCGGGACAGAAGGGTGGGGGTGGGGAGAGAAATGGAATCAGAAAATGAAAACTGAATTTCTTTTTTTATTTTTTTACACTGGCGTATAGTTGATTAACGGTGTTAGTTTCAGGTGTAGAGCTGAGTGATTCAGTTACACATATACTTGTCTCTCTCCTTTTACAAACATTTCCCCCAATTTATAATACTGCACAGAAGTCCCCGCTGAATTTCTGAACTTACACATCATGCTCTCAAACAAAGCAGTCCTCTTCACAGGACTAAGGGAAAGTGTCAAAAACATGCACATCTCAGTAATGTTGTTAACGTATAATTTAGCCAATGTGCATTAACCCCTGAACCCAGCATGGAAGGATGAGAGGAATACAGCTACGATCCGAAAGGGTGCGCCAACTCAGAGTACTCAGCCATCAAAACCAAAACCACTAGACACTATAGACACAGGAGGTTGCCTACACCATCCGAGGACTGAAGGAACAGGGGCTACTGAGAAAGCACGTCCCCAGGTACCACACACCCCGGGGGAAGAATGGAGACCCAGCAGAATGCTGAGGGCCAAGGAGGAGCTAGTTTAGAAAGCGCTGAGGGTAGAGGAGAGGCACCGAGGAAGCGCCGCGCAAGAAGGGTGGGAGGAAACGGAAGATTCAGAACCAGCCCTGATGCCAGGCACGTTTTGGAGAAGGGGCAGAGGGAAACGTGGGCTGGCAGTGTGAGGCCTCACGTAGTGCCACTGGACACTAAGAGCTGAGGCTGGAAGAACCCACGGAATTTTCCAAAGGTGAGGTGGCTGAACAAAGCACTAAATACATCAGGAATCCATGAAATTCAGGAAACTGTGTAAAAAATTCCTACGTATGTTTTCATACATTTTTCTGTTAAGGTAGTTTTTTAGCTTTGAGATTCTCAAGGGAGTTTCTGCCACCACCAAAGAGAGGGAAGGGCGAGTCACAGAGCGGGAGAAACTGTCTCAACTTAACAGCTAGACATGGAGAAAGAGTTAAGAGAAAACCCCGCCGTTTCCCCACAGGGTCACATGGGGGCAAAGACAGTCTCCTTGGACCAGAGGCCTCGGCCCCACCAGCCACAGTGCTGCCTACTCCATGGCCTCCCTCCAGAACCATGGCACATCAGGCTCCCGTTGCCTCAGGTGTTAGGGGGTATCGCTCCCGACATCTGGAACCTCTCCTGTGACATCCATGGAGCTCCTGCTTCAGGTTACCAAGGTCTCCCCTAAAAGGCCACTTCCCCAGAGGCCGTTCCTAACCACCTCACTTACAAAGCACTCCTGTCTCCCACAAACCCTCAACCTGGTTTAGTTTCCCTCATGGCAATCAGTACATCCTGACATCACATATTTATTTGTGTACTACGTGTCTTCCAATAGTGTAATAAAAACATGCATTTGGCCTCTGACACCCAGTTGCTGGCACAAGAGCTCCTAAAACCTTTGGTGTCTCTTGTTATTCTTAGTAAGTCCCTCTGCCCCAAATCAGTTTATGCTAGTGAGATGACTGCTGGGACCCAGCTTCAGATTAGGGGCTGGCCACTGAGAGCCCAGGCAACTGCTGAGAAGGCTGGAAATTGAGTTCAATCACTGACGGCTAATGAGCCTGTCAACTGCACCTGTGTAAGGAAGCCTCCAGGCTGGTGAGCACCATGACATGCTGAGAGGGTGGCCTGCCTGGAGAGGGTGTGGACACTCCATGCCACCTTCAGCCCTACAGGTGCCCTATGCACCCGACATTTGGCTATTCCTGACTTGTATCTTTTGTAACAAACCAGTAATCACAAGCAGATCACTTTCCTGAGTTCTGCAAGTCCTTTTGGCAAATGATCACAATGGGAAGCCCTGAATTCGTAGTCAGCTGGGCAGATGCGTGGGTAGCCTGAGAACGCCATCTATCCTGGCACGTGAAGCGGGGGCAGTCTTGACCTGCGGGGTTTGCACTAACTCTGGCAGTTACCCAGCGGGTGTCTGGAACCTGCGTAACAGGTACAGAAAGATGAAGCTTATCTGAGATCCGAAAACACCAGGTACTCCTCCACTGGCACATGGACATGGGTGTGTGCGTGCGTGCACAGGAGGGCAGGGCCTTGTCCTGCAGTACCAGTTGTCTGGTGGTTTTAGGGGAAGAGGAGAAAAGGGTGAGTAACATCAGTTTCAGGTATGTTGATTTTGAAAAGCTGGAGAAAATATTCAAATGGAAATTTCTAGCTGACAATGGAAACTCTGGGACTGGAGCCAGGTGACAGGATATCAGAGAAATATGGACCGAAAAGACTAGCATGAAGCAAAACTTAAAGCCATCTCTTCAAGAGACTTGGCTGAGCTCTGAAGAAGACCCTAGAAACAGAAAAGCCAAGTGCCCAAGTTGGAGTCTTGTGCAGTCCACTGCCGGGAGAGACATGCAACGGTTGGGAAGCTTCTCAGGGTAGCTCAGAGCCCCTAGACCTAAGACTTGCCCTGAGCATCCACTGTACCACTCTCCTTTTCCGCCTGATCATGAGCTTCCTGAGGGCAAGGGCCATGCTATCCAATCCTGTGCTCCCAGTGCCCAGCACCTGGTTGGGTTTGTGAAACAAAACAAACCTTGGAAATGCCTCTGTTCTTCCAGCAGAAGACAGGACACTGAAACTGCAAGTGAGCACTCGCATGTAATGAGCTCTCCATCTCCAAAGGCCTGCAGACTGGCATTTACACTCAGTCTCCTACCATACCTCTACTTCGAGGTCACCCCCCACAAGGTCACAGCCAGTGGCACCTGGGATGGGAGACACCGCAGCTGAAAGTTACACCCCAAAGGAAGATGACTGCAGTCCAAAGACATGCGGGTCAGTAACCCCACTTCCAGAGAGGTGGGTCCACCCTTGTCTTACCTCAGGGGCTGCTGGGGGTTCTGCATTGGGTGGCTTGACAAAGAAAGGAATCCGGCCCCTCTGCCAGTCATTGAGGACCATCTTCCCCACAGTCCGCAGGTCGGGCTCTCCACCCTGAAACGTTGCAGAAAGATGCCTGATTCAAACAACAAAGCCGCCCCCCGCTTTGGTGGCACATCGCTGTCCCAGCTGTCTGTCACCACCCTGCCAAGGTTCATACTTCACACTGCTCACACACGTCCCCCCAAAAAAGGTCCACACCACACACCGCGCACACAGGCCTGAAGCAGGTCCCAGTCTGAATTCTCACAAACCTTGGCTCACCTTTAATAACTTCCCTGTCCGGAAAGCTAGCTTCTCCAGAAAGTCCTCAGCATTATCCCAAGAATCAATCTTGTACGTCTTGCTGATATATTCTGGTTTTGCTCGTTCAAGTACAGCACCAACGTGGTCTTCAGGAGTCTTAATTTTTTCAACTTGAACCTAAATATTGATAGGAAAGCTCCTGCTTACAAACTTGACTATGGAAGGAGTAAAGCTCCAAGTGTTCTTTGTAATCGTGTCTGAAAATAGATTTCAACGCCTCAAAGCAAGCGGGCCTGGAGGTGATGAGACATGGTCGGCTGGAAGGAGCGCCATGGAAAGCCAACCGCAGCTGGGAACCCACAACCCCGCTCTAATCTGGCTCACCACAAAAGGATGGCACGGCTTCCGCAAACACCTTTAACTTGGAATGCTTTGTGCTACTGACTTGCAGAAATGGTTAAAAGTCTGCCAATCCCAGGACACAAAGAGAAGGGAATAAATGGTTTAAGGAAGGTGGGGAGGAACCGCCCAGGACGTACATAGCCAGAAACACTGGTGAAGGTTAAGTGGAATCATTTAAAGCTCTCGGTTGTCTTCAGAAACAAGTGAGGAAATGACCGAGTTCCAAAATGACTCAACCCATAAACCCACAAAGATGAATTACTGCTAAACATAAACAGGCCCTGCTTCCCTCAGGATCCCGTGCGTAAACGACAAACGCTTTTGTGGGATGACGTTGACCAGATATGCCCTTCAGCCTCCTCCAACAGGCTGAAGTGGAACAGACAGGCCGCCCTGTTCAGTGTCATGTTCCTCCAGCCTGGCCAGACAGGCTGACCCCAAAGTGCCTGCTGAATGAGTAAAAAGCAGAGGTCTCCAGAGCTCCCCACAGCACGCTCCCCTCGAAGGCAAAGAGCCTCCCGGGACCAAAATACTCACGACTCCTTTCAGCACAATGTCCGTCTCCGAGTCCTCGGAGGGGTAAACCACACCCGGACAGTCGATGAGGAAGATCCGACGCATCAAGGTAATGTACTGCCAGACCTAAAAGCAGAGACTTCCGTTCCTGACTGCTCCGGGTCAGTCCCGGAGAGGGGTTTCACAAAGCCCCGATGCTCACCTAACGAGAGAGGGGGCTGGGGCTGGGGGTCGGGTATGGAGGCGGTCATAGGGGTGCAGCCTGCTAGGTAATGAAGCTCCAAAGCCCCTCCTCTATATGCCATGCACGAGGCACTTCCATGAGGCATAAACTATAGTTTCCATCAGCTAAGGGTCTAAAAATAATGCAGAGGCAGGCTCTTCATCTAGGATTGTGCAATGATGTCCAGTAAAGCTTTCTCTGACTTCTCTGCAAGTGCTTCTGGAAGCTTAATGCTGCTTGGCCCCAGTTCCTTTCAGCAGAACCATGCTGTACCCCACACTCCATGTTCCACGGTAGGCCCCCTAACCAACATAATCTATCTTAAACTTGAATTTTCTTTCTTAAGCCAGACACCAAATTTTCTCTAGTTTTATCAACGCAAAAGGTTGGAGTGACATGAAAACAAGACTCAAGTGGCACACAGCAGACCATGCCACAAGCAGGCAGTGGCACACAAAGTACTCTTAGTCTTATCAAAAGGGTAGAAACAGCTCCAGGACGTTGCCACCTGCGACAAGGAGACTAAGCTCCCAACGGGAATCTTCATCCAAGGGAGGCAGACAGACATCCCCGTGTCCTGAATTAGCGCCCTCCGCGGGAAATAAGTCAGAGTGGAGAAGACCCCTCGAGCCAGATGTACCTTTGTTTCACCTGCGATGGGGGCCACGTTGCAAACCTTCTTGGAGCGCAGTGTGTTTATCACAGAGCTCTTGCCAACATTCGGATAGCCAATGAACCCCACGCTGATCTGTTTCTTGTCAGTGTGCAACTGTGCAAAAAAAAGAACACACACCACACACACCTGGAGTGAGGATCCTGGGACAAACAGGTTGTGTTACTTTGCTGCCACAAAGAATACAGCACAAAACTGCCACTACGACTTGATTTAAAGCCCAGACACGCATCACCGGCCTAGTCTGAGTGGGCTGCATACACGTCCTCATGAATAAATCAGAGGTGAGTCAGCGCCTCAGTCACTCATGTGAAATTATTCTTGAATGTTTTAAGGTTGAACGTATGTAGGCTGAGAAAGAAAGAAAGAAACAGCTCATTAGTCACCAGTTTAGAAGAATGCTGTCCACTGATACAATGTCTTCAGGGAGGAGAACCTTAGCAGATGTACCAATCCCATGACCCACCCCTCCTCTTCTCTGCACACCACATTTTGCATTTTCATTGCCAATGACAAAAGACAAGAAAGGCAGTCTCAAAAGCTAGATAGCTGGGTGAGAGTCTCAAGGAGGCAGAGCTCAAGCAGAGTCTACAAATCAATGAGGGCTTCTGTCTAGAGGCAGAGGACTGAACATCCACGATTGCCTCCCTCCACAAACCTCCTGGAGCCACAGCAGTGAGAATTCATACCCCCCCACCCACAGAGCCAACAGCAGTGTGAACGCACATCCCCTCCAGCCCCACGCCTGGTCCCCAGAGAGCCACACACATAAAACGGAAGCGTGAGCTAGAGATGAGACAACAAACTAATGTGAGATGTTAACAGAATATTACAGTTAAAAAGTAGTATCTAACTTGACCCACTACAAAATATGAAAGCTACCTGGCTGCAAAGGTAGAAAAACTAAAAACGCAGCAAATACACTGCAACACGCACTGAATACAGGCCTTGGGAATAGGCAGTACAGTCCTCTCTAAGGCTGGGACTGAAATCCAGAGGACTGACCAGTGGACTGTCTGCAAATAGTCACACCTCTCCTTCCCCAGCCCAGCACGGGCGTCTCAACTTCTCTGCCCTGGAGGCTTAGGAGACAATAACTGTTTTGGAGCCCTGGATGTCTGAAAATATTCCTAATTTTCAGGCCTGACAAGGACCCTAGATTTAGACCTAACAGTTGCTGAAAGCAAGTGTTCAACGTCTAAATACTGAATAGGGCAACTCCAGGCCCCTACTCCCACTGCACTCGCAGAATCCTGGCAACCAGGTCCACACACCCCCGAGCTCGAGACAGGAAGACTCCCTTCTAGGGAAACTCACAGGTCCAGGAGTAAGACCTACAGACAGGGCCTTCCCTGATGAGTCAGTGGTTAGGGCTCAGCACTTCCACTGCAGGGGCACAGGTCTGATCCCTCGTCAGGGAACTAAGATTCTGCATGCTGCATGGGGAAGCTAAAATAATGAGAATAAGAGCAGACCTACAGACAGCAACATCTAGAGTGTCCCCCAACGAAATTCTGGGTTCTTCCCAGTCACCCTACAGTAAAGCCTCTCAACAAGCCTACCCCCTGCATAAAGCTTCTATAGCCTTTTGTGTGTGTGTGGCTCACTCTTAAAAATGAATGGAGAACCAAGAATAACCAGACACTGGAAGTGTGACTCTAGTAGGAAAGACAGGAAAACAGCAACTTGGAGGAGACAGTGTCAATGCAGGAAAATGTGGAGGACAATTCCCAAATACCACTACCCTCATCGTCCTCAGACACGGAAGCTAGTGAATCCGTGAAACAAAACAGGCTGTTAAAGGGGGTAGGGCGACTCGGAGTTAAACAAGAGCTTTCGGAACTTAAACATTAAAAGTGAGAGGCAAAACATTTCGTGATAGAACAGCTAAATGACTGAATCAAGGTAACTGCTCAGAAAGCTGGACAAAATGTCATAAATGTACTGAAGCAAAGAAAATTCAACTGGGACTTCCCTGGCAGTCCAGAGGCTAGAACTCTGCGCATCCGCTGCAGGGGATGCGGGTTCACACCCTGGTCGGGGAACTAAAACCCCACAAGCCACGTGGCAAGGTCAAAATTAAAAACAAAGAAGGTTCAACGTGGTACCTTCAACATTCTAAGAACAAATGGTGTGAGGGTAGAATGAAGAAATTTGCAGAAGGCAAGGTCTCAAAAAAATGTTCCCCCGAAGTACCCTTCTTCAGAAGGCTTTTGGAAAACACATTCCATCAAAAGGAAGGAGTAAACCAAGAAAGAAAAGAGATTCAATGAACAAGGGAGCCAACACAGGGAACAGCCATATGAATTCTCAGATGATGGTGAAAGGAGACCCCAGGAAGACCCGGCAGCAGTCTGGGACATGGCCCCACCTGGACGGGAGGTGCTGGACACTCTCAAAGTTCCCACACTATCGAGGATTTGGTGACACATCAGTGACAAATAAAGCGGAGCTACTTAACACCAGATGAAACTGAAGCTCCTATTAGAAAGGAATTATAATCATAGCATTGTGGATCAGCAGGGACTGACACTTTGGTCATAATACTGTAAACACTGAACAAATAGTAGTTTAACCAAATGCCATACAAGGACACAGGAAGTGGAGAGAGAGGACTGGGTAAGAAATCTAACTCTCACTTTCCATAGCAGGAACTTAACAAATACGTAAAACTGAGCAGGGTGGGGAATGAAAAAACAAACTCATAAGCGTGTACAAAAATACGGGAGAAAATGCCAGAAGTAACAGCCATGAATTTCTTCTGGGAAGCAGGGAAGGGTAGGACAGAGGTCATGCATCCTTTGATAGAAGCCAGGTAAGATGAACTGAACTCACGAATACAGAGTCGCGGGTGCAGAACAGAAAATTTCAAGAAGGTCTGCTTTCAGAGTCCCCCCGAGAACTAGTGTCTGACCAGGGATCAGAGGCTGGAGTCCAGCGGGGTCCCTTCTAGGCAGAGGGGAGAGAACGCATGGCCCAGGAGCCCAGAGTGGAGAGAGTGTTGGGAGGGGGCAAGTCATCAACCCGAGCAGAGGGTGGATCATTCGATGCCAGGGACATGGCAGAAAGCAAAGTGACGTTCATCGGGGAAGGGGGTACAGGCTGAGCTAGAGAGCATCTGAGGATCCCCTGTAATCCTGAGGCTCCATGAGTGTTTACATCTCTGGAACACACCGTTCTCACTACCGAGAAGGTGTGGGAGGTGAGACACACTCTGGGAAGAGAAATTCTCACACCAGCCCACAGCCTTCCAACTCCAGGAGGGGCAGGCCAGGTTTCGATACCTTTCCAAACTGCCGCAGAAGCTGAATAAACGCTCCTTTGCCAAAGGGGTTAGTAAGACTCGCGTGGAAAGCAAGTGTCGGGTAATCCTGGGAGAGGACGGCAACCCATCGTTTCTAAAGGGAGACAAGAAAGAAGCTGGTAAATTGGAAGTTGTTTATTTACACCACAGGCAGAACCAGAGAGTGAGTGACAGGACGGTACCGCACATACACAGCTGTCCAAGGAAAATGTCAGCTGCACTTCTTTGAAAAATTTTTTTCAAGTATGACGGTTGATGCTGTTTTTTGCCTTATAAACACACAACAGTATTCTCAAAATGCCTTCACTGTTACTAAATGCAATTAACCTAACATAATGTGAAGCGGGCCAGGGGCCGCAGCTGCCGCCCCTTCTAAAGGGCCCACCCCAGTCCTCCTGTGGGCACTGCAGCTGTACTACTGCCAACCATCAGGGATCAAAGGTAATTGCCCATCATCACTGAAGCCCATTTTGGTTTTGCTTTCAGTATAGACACCTCAGTGACTACAACCTCAACAGTGCAACACTTTATCTGCTGCCCCAAATACTAGTAATCACGACACCTACTTATTCATGGATAACGAGCCTCATGGCCTTGGTTATCTGTTTTGCATTAGCAGCTGTACTTACTGTTGCCCAGGTTGGAACAAGGTCACATTTGTTAAGAACAAAAATGAGATGTTTCCAGGGTTTCTCTTTTTTCAAGTAAGTCTCAATGTGAGGGGAACGTGTACCCACTGGATCTCTAGCATCAAGAACTTGAACCACAACATCTGATGAATCTATCACCTGCAAATTCAAAGAGGCAAAAGTGATTTGCTACAGTAGTACAAGGGCAAAATGAAAGAGAGAAGGCATTTAAGGGAACCTGGGAAAAATAAAGCAATAACAGGGATAACCTCTCAACAGTGTTATGAGGAGGGCAGGTTGTAGCCAATCTCAAAACCCAGCAGTCAGTATTCTAAAAAGTGTTCTTCACCCTGTGGGTGTCTGAAACTTGTCAAAATTTCAAACAGAACTGGCTTGGACGAAACCAGTCTATTTCATGACTGCCATGCAATAGTGAGTAGAATCATTTACTTCTTAAACCTCTAAGTTTCCATGTTATAAGTGTTGTGTATTTTACCAAAAAAGTAAAAAATTTAGTTTGCCTTCATGATACTAGTCTCCTATTATGTTACCGTTTAATTACGTGACTATACTTGAAAGATTTTGTTACTGAGAACATTACTCAAATTCAACTCAGCCAGCTGAATAGCACTGGACCAGGACTCAGGAGACACAAAGGCTCCTGCACTAACTACCTGGGTGAGCTGGGGAAGGGACTCAAGCTTTCTAGACCTGCATTCTCGTCTGTAAAACAAGAGGGCTGGACTAAGGAACTCAAAAATTTTCATGCAGCTCTAACATGTATAATAAATCTCAGCAGGAATATCATTTTAGCAGGCAATCCAAAGAAATATCAATATAAACAGAGAATATATGAATCCATGTAATTTGGCTGTTACTATCATGTGAGTAATAAAGAAAAACGCAGTTATCTAGAACAACAGTAGTATGTGCAAAGCCATATCCATCCTGCTTTCTCCATGGAGAAAAGATGGATGGATGGACACAGCGTCAGTAGCTCCAAGTCTGTTGTCTCCCATAAGATCACGAAGGCCAAAGGAACCACTCAATGAGAGAAAATTTAAAGTCCTACCTTGTACAGCTCACCCCATATTCTTTTAGACTGTCCTTTTTTAAATATCTCTTCTTGGGCTTCATTTCTAAATAAGAAAGCAACCAAAGTGAGCAACTGATGCGCTGTAACAATTAAAAGGATATTTTAAGGAAAAATCAATCATGTGCTCAGGGAAAAGGGTATCAAAACTAGTTGTTATCAACATTGCTAATGATTAGCGAAATGTAAATCGTAACTACAATGAGGTACATCTCACACCAGTCAGAATGGCCATTATCAACAAGTTTACAAAAAATAAATGCTGGAGAGGGTTTTGAGAAAACGGACCTCTCCAACACTGTCCATGGAAATGTAAATTGCTACAGCCACTATGGAGAACAGTGTGTGGATTCCGTGAAAAACTAAAAACGGAGCCATCACAGGACCCAGCAATCCCATTCCCAGGCATCTATCTGGAGAGAATCGCAATTCCAAAGGATGGATGAACCTCAGTGCTCAATGCAGCGCCAGCCACGAGAGCCAGGATGTGGAAGCAACCTAAATGCCCACTGACAGAGGAACAGGTAGAGAGGAGGTGGCACATGCATACAGTGGACGACTCAGCCAGAAAAAGGAACCAAACAGTGCCACACGCGGAGATGGGGTGTACCCAGAGACTGTCATACAGACTGAAGTAAGACAGAGATCAGTACTGCATAATATTGCTTGTGTGTAGAGTCCAGAAAAATGGTACAGATGAGTTTACTTGCAAAGCAGAGACAGTCACAGAAGCAGAAAACAAACGTACAGTTACCAAGTGGGGAAAGGGGGGGGTGGACTGGGAGACTGGGACAGACATATCTGTACCGCTATGTATAGTACAGGCAACTACACGAGGACCCACTACACAGCACAGGGAACTCGACTCATAGCTCTGCAGTGGGACTTCCCTGGTGGCCCAGTGGTTAGGCATCTGCCCTGCAAAGCACGGGATGGGAGTTTAACCCCTGGTCGGGGAACTAAGATCCCACATGCTGTGGGGCACCTAAGCCCAGGTGACACAGTCACTGAGCCCGTGAGCTGCAGCTCCCGGAGCTGGCATGCCCTAGAGGCCACTCTCCACGGTAAGAGAAGCCACCACTCCGCAACGAGAGAGAAGCCTCCGCTCGCCACACGAGAGAAAGGCCAAGCGCCGCAACAAAGACCCAGTGCAGCAAAAATGAATAATAAGTATAAATATATGAAATTTAAGAGGCAGCTATAATTTAGGCAGTCTGTCACACAGATTTATGAAAAGGAAATCAGCAGGACCTGAAATGTAATTCACATGCCAAAGCTCCAAAAGAGAGTGACACTTTGCTGGTAAGGTTGAGAATTTGTTTACTAGCCTCAAAGATATCTACCCAATGTCTCTGACTCAAAAAACTAGTTTTATGTCTCCCCTATTGCTGACTGAGGGCTTCCCTGGTGGCTCAGATAGTAAAGAATCTGCCTGCAATGCTGGAGACCCGGGTTCAATTCCTGGGTGGGGAAGACCCCCCTAGAGAAGGGAATGGCCATCCACTCCGGTATTTTTGCCTAGAGACTTCCATGGACAGAGGGCCAGGTGGGCTACAGTCCATGGGGCTACAAAGAGTCAGATATGACTGAGAACTAACACCACTGCTGACTGTACCTTTTCGAGGTGGAAAAAATTCAAATCAGCAGAGACATACAAAGTTCAAACAGCTCTAGGAAAAAATGAACTCGCTGCCTCTTCCTGCTTGGCCTCAAGTGGCTCGATTTTACCTCCAGGAGTCCCAGGGTTAGTGGTGGGCTGAGGACAGCACCGAGGCAGTGGCGCTGATGCAGGGACAGCACGTTTCCACCAGGGCGCCTGAGGGACACAGGACGGGGGACCAGGAGCACCAGACCGGAAGACCCTTTCTGGAGGGCAATGGGGCAGCCACCGATCAAAAACCTGCCTACTCTTGGACACTGTCCTTTCCCCTAAGAATTTATCCTTGGGGAGCAATTCAGGATGAGAAAAAATTAGTCACACTGACATTTTACCCTACAATCATCTACCACAGGGGAAAACTTTGAACAGTATGAATGTCCAAATGTGGAACTGGCCACGACATAACCTACTCTGACGTGAAACACTGTACTGCTGCTGACTAAGTACTGACATAGAAATATATTCTTAATAATTGAGAAAAATACATGAAAGTAAAAGCAAGTTAAAATACAGTCTTAAAGTATTGCATTTATAAATAAAAACTCCATGTTAGAAACATCTAGAAGAGTGTGTGTGTGTGTGTGTGCGCACGTGTGTGTGATAAAAACTCCATGTTAGAAACATCTAGAATTGTGTGTGTGTGTGTGTGTGTGTGTTTCCCAGGTGGCACTGGTGGTAAAGAACCTGACTGCCAATGCTGGAGACATAAGAGATATGGGTTCAATCCCTGAATTGGGAAGAGCCCCTCCACGGCAACCCAATCCAGTATTCTTGCCTGGAGAATCCCCATGGACAGAGATACAACTTAGCATGCACGTGTGTACACATACACACACACACACACACACATATATACATATATCCTTGAATGATTCTTGATCTCCTTTTGGGTATGAACCCCTATGAAAGTATGATGAAAGTTATGGATCCTTTTCCTCTCCCTCCTCTTCCCTAAAAACAAAACCTCACTACTTTTATGTATGCAAAGTTTTCCACATTATCTTCAGAGGGTCACAGAAATCTCAAAGGCCATCCACGAACCCCTCAGTGATCCAGAGACTCTGGTTAAGGAAATCCTGATAGTCACCAAAATATTAATAACAGAGGTGGTGGAATTAGGAGTTCTTCTTTTCTTTCTACGGCATTTCCAATTTAACTATATTTTTAAAAATTGCCTGTGACAGAATGTACTGCTATTATTATGAAGAAAGTGTCACTTATCTTTATTTGGGGGGATTAAGAGGTCAATAGTAAATCATCTGCCTTAAAATATCTTCCATCTGGCCCCAACCAATTTCACTAATTTTTCTAGTATAAAGGAAGAGGCTAACTCCATCTATGAGATAAATCACTGAGGTTCTTGCAGGTAAATAACTGTACAGAAGATGTTTGTTTCACAAAAGAGCAAATGATGACATGTGCATGAACTTCGAAACAGTACCTCACACCAGTGTCTTCAGCTACCAAGTCACGATCCTTGCCCTGGTCATAGCTCTCAGTGGATGTTTCTGCATTTTCTATAAGTGACTGCATATCACTTGCAAATAAATTTGGCCGCTTCCTCTGCGCTTTGGGGCCAAATGTTGTTTCGAAGCTTTCAGTATCAAGGATGTGCACCTTTGCATTCTAAAGAGAAAGGAGAATTATAGGCAACACTAAACAATGCACAGAGAAAAAGCAGAAAGTTCAAAACCTACCCAGGAAAGGCTTTCTGCTCTCATTTTTACAAAGCTCAACCCATACCAAAATATGCAACATGAATACAGCCTGACTTCTCATCAGAAATGCTTATTTAAATAGCAGACACACTTGTTCCCCTCTGTAAGCTTCCTTGGAGAAATACAAAATACCAATAATCAAAGCAAATATGAATAGCTGTGTGTAAGACTTGCCAAAACTCAGCTTTAGTTCATTTATCATAAGCTTTCAGTCAAATGTAATTAAGGCTACAATACTGAAAATTAGCTTCTCTTTTCTAACCCCCTTTTCTTCTTAAAAGTTTTCAAAGAAGTGCATAAAATTCGCCAAATTCACAGATTTTGTCAAGGACAATCATACTCATATTTGTGTTTTTTTTTTAAACCAACTGTAAATGCCAACTTTTTCTTGGAAGTTAATTTCTTTCATGGCTAAAAGGAATTGCTTGTTTTGTAAGATGCAATTTAGTTTCAGATAACATTTTCCCTAATTTAGGTAACGTTTTTTATTAAATGCACATGGAAAGTCTTCAGATGAAAAACATCTAGCAAAACTCCAAAATAATAGTTTAGATGTGATAAAAGGAACCTGATCCTAACTAGAATTTGATGTGCCTATAAAGGAGTTACAAGCAGAGGAATTTTTGAAGCAGGATGAAAGTCACAGTCTGAGTTAGGATCTATCACGTAACAGTATGTTGTTAGTAGCCAGCAGAGAATATCCTCGGTTAAAAAAAAAAAATCACCTTCTGCCCTCAGGCTCCCCTGCAAGCACCAGCTACTAAATTCAGAAGACAGAATAACCCCATGGCTTCTAAACAGAATCCCCTCCAACTCCTAGAGATCCTTGAGACATTATCATTTTCTCAGAGTCTCTAACCCATCTTTTAGTTTACTTTTACTCACTACACTCCAACAGGGGAACATCCCCACACAAAACAGTCACATTTCACATGAAAACTAGGTTCTAAAGTCACTGGGAAAATTAAGACCAAGATTATCCTTGAAAATCTCTTAGCCTATAAAATACAGTATACCTGGATCTGTGTCTGTAAACCTATATCTCAGGAAGTACAATGTAGTAATATGCAGGGTACAATAAAATACACAAAGTAAGTTACAGTATTTTGACTGTCGTATTGCTATAGAAACACAGTAATTATTATGCACATACAGGTGAATGTGCAAAAGTTAAAAGTGTACCTGATTTGACTACGCGTGTGTGTGCATGCGTGAGCTCAGTCTGCAACCCCAGGGACTCTAGTCCACCAGGCTCCTCTGCCCACGGGACTTGGCTACACCGCACAGCACATCTCAGAATCCGATTCTACAATGAGCAGTAGCACAGTGGCAAAGAATCCACTTGCCAATGCAGGAGAGGCAAGAGACTTGAGTTTGATCCCTGGGTTGGGAAGATCCCCTCCCTGGAGAAGGAAATGGTAACCCACTCCAGTATTCTTGCCTGGGAAACGCCTTGGACAGAGGCGCCTGGAGGGCTAGAGTCCATGGGGGTCACAGAGTCAGACAGGACTAAGGAACTGAGCACACACACACACACACACACAAGGGTTTTCAAGGCCAAAGCAGGAAACTCGCCAGTTACCCTGAGTACCTGCACCAAAACACAAGCTGGCCGCTGCAGTCGTGGGCCCTCCGATCCACACTAGCAGACATCTAAGCACCACATTTTAAAAGCACTGAACAACTGGCATGTGCAACAAAGCAATAAACCCACGACAGAGCTGCTTCTCTGTTCTTCTCATGAACAGGATTCAACAGCTTGTTAAAAGATGGCTTTAGGGAGAACAGACAGAGAGAGCAAGAGAAATGAGCACCTTGTCTGCGTTTCACGAATCACACTCACGTGCTTCCCTGACAGAAAACAGTCACTCCACTAACAGGTGCCATTCTTCGAGTCTATCATAAAACAAAGCATAACTGACAAAACCTGAGGCAATAACCAGGCCCTGGGTTTTATTCTGTTCTGCAAGTAAACACTTCTCTTGGAACTCTTTAATTCTTGTATGTATGTCAATGTTTTCTTCTCCTCCTGATGCTGGAACCGAAGCTCTGTGCTGTAACTGATGGATATTTGGGGAAATTATTATTCAGTTCATGTAAAAAAGTGCAGGCAAGCTTTGGGCCACTTCTCTGGTTCCCTGTGAAACTCACTCCACTCGAGCCAGATTCAGTCCTTACTGCACTTTGAACTTCATCGGTTTTAACAACCAATCTGACAGGTACCCCTTCCTTCAGGGGACAAGACTCCTCAAGGAACTCACTGAAGCTGAAAGTACTCAACACCAAAGTCTCCTTTCCTACCAACCCAGTTCTAATTCTACGTTTCCCCAAAGTTTGATGCAATTACCACTTAAACAAGTTTGCCTGCAAAAACTTTTAAAAATGGTATTGGTGATAGCCATGATCTATTTAGCTGTAATTAAGTGGTGGCCTGAGTGCTTGCTTTGTGCCAAGAGCCTTAATAGATGTTTCATCTGCATCCCATCACCCAGGAAAGTGAAAGCTCAGAGACACCTAAGGCCGCAGAAAGGGCCACAGCAAAAAGGTTAAAGTAGGGCCTGTACTCTGGTCCACCATGCTATTGAACCTCTCTGACAGAATTCGGTTCATGCGAAAGGCGAGATCGTTAATAACGGCGAAAGAAGTCTCAGAAAGCTCATCGGTACTGCATTAAGCACTATTCTCTACAGAAAAAACAAGAGCTAAATATGGTAGAGGGGGATCTGTGTGGTCTGCCAGGGACACCCTCTGTCTTACATGAGGCCGGATTCGATCATGGAGAAGAGACATGGGTAACTTGCTTTGCTTCATGACAACTTTGTATGGATCCTTCAAGACTGTGTCCATTTCCTCTTGAAATTTTTGTAACGATGACTGCTTAATCACACGTGTATTTCCTGTTTTACAAAAGAATGTTGCCATTTAATAAATTGCTCCTTATTGCTTTCGCCTCCATCTTCCCAGTGACACAGTGAACGGCAAGATTTTTAAATTGCCCTCACTTACCCAAACACCCGACACATCTACCCTAAAGCCATTTTCAAACTTAAAAGGAAAAAGCCAAAAAACACAAAAACTGCCTCTCCTGCACTCATATACAACCAACCCAGACACACAGAGGGTTTCAGTAGTTTTCCAAGTCCAATCTCCTGACTGGACAAAACTGAAAAATAAACATCACTGAATGGAACTGAGATTTGACAGATGCCCCTCTTCCGGCTAGACGTGGCAAAGAAATCTGCAGCCAATCACAGCTGATCAGGTAGTGTACGCAGAGAATCCCGAAGCACAGCACCTCCTAAGAGTCACAGCTCCTGTTTTGAGGATTAGGAAAGCTTGAAGGGACTGTTATATTAACCAACTAAGCCCTGCAAGGAAACAAAATGAAACCATGTAACACCTCCTGGAGCACACCTTGGAAGCGAGAGACTGTTCACTAACAGGCACGCTGCGGCACCCATGCCAAACTCCAGGGGAAGGCCACAGTGGCAGTAGTTAATGCTTCCACTGTACGACTTACTGGACACTATTCTAGACTCTTATACATCACCTATTAACTCATTCAATTACCACAGCAGACCTACAGACAGGTGCTATTTCTGTCTTCATTTTGCAGATGGAAAACTGACGAGCACCCTTAAGAACTTGCTCATGGTCCCAAACAGGGAAGAATGAGGACTCACACCCAGGAGGTCTGGACCTAGAGTCACAGGACCTTACCACTGTGCTAAAGGCCTCTTGAAGAAGTTCTCTTGGACACTTTCCTGTACTGCAGTTTTCTAGAGGATACCCGTCCCACCCAGAGATGTTACGAGATGTTCAAGGACAGTTCAAACAGCAGGCAAACAATGGGGTCCGGCCACCTGATGTGTCCACACAGCTGGCAGTGCTGAGGGAAAGGCTGAGAGCCCCAAAGGAGATGAACGTGGGGTTTCCAAAGGAAGAAATCCTGCCTCCCCACTGCCTCTGGAGACAGCTACTCGCTCTAGGGAAGGACTAACGAGAGGTCCTTTCATTGCCACTCAGTCCAAATACAACTGCACTGAGATACAGGGCTTCAGAGGAACTTCAGGCTAAAGGCAGGAACACACCTCAAGGCACCGTTAGAACAGTCATGTCTCCAGGCGATCAGAAATTAGAAGAGGAACACAGGAGCGCTCCGAGGTCTGTGAGAGCTAGTCATTAAGGATGATTTCGTCTAAGAGGTTCACTCCCAGTGAACAATGATGAGCTCTTTTCAAAAGAGGAAGTCATTTGTGAAAGCCACCAGTACCACTTTTCTCTGCATTTTTCCCATGGCGGCGGCTTCTTATCTCATTCCTTTCTCACATTGTCCTTGACAGTTTCCCAAAACCTCAACACCTTTCAGACACCTGAACATTCTGCCCTTTCCCACACAGTGCACATTTCCTAGGGCAAAAGTAGCAGAGGCTCATACTCACCAAACCACTTAATGTTCGGCTCCACTCTTGCCACTGTGCCAGGAGCCACTGTTGACTGATACTGCAGAGGCTTAATCACTTTACCACGGCTGTTCCTAAATGAAGGAAATAACAGATTTGGGTTGAGGACAGAAGGGCAAATTTCAGTTTACAGAATACCCTTTCCATCAAAAGGACCTCTCTTTTCTTTCTCCTCTTTCCCGGTTTTAAGTGATCATGAAATACAGATTTTGGTAAACAAAAAGTCCTTTGACATTCAAAACAGATTGCCCCAAGCCATTTAACCTCTTGCAACAGAGCACGTAATGATTTTTGCTCGATGAATAACAACTAATGCCCGGGTTTAAAAATCTGTTTACTGTTTGTTTGCTTTTAAATAAAAAATCACATACTTGAGCCTTTTTGGGATCATTATTTAAAAGCTGGTTTAAATGAATTTTAAGTAGAGGGTGATTTATGCTGGAACTCAAAATACTAAAACAAACTGCAGAGTAGGTGACTAAAGCAGATTAAGTTCATTGACGTTTGTGTTTTAGACACATCTTTTAGAACAGATGAAGAATCCAATTACCAAACAAATTAAGACCAGCTCACACAAAATGTCACACTCAGCAAGTCCCTGTGGTCGAAGCTGCCTCAGCAGAACTCAGAGTTGTGATGAGTGTCCAAGAGCCACAGTGTGGTGATCTAAAGTCTGGCCTTAAAAAACAACTTTTTTTTGCTGCTTTCATGACACTGCCCTATACGCTTTGTTCAAGAAAAGCAGATTTCTATCTGATGGACATTTACTGAGATGTAACACACGATTCGTGGAGGCCGAGGCTGTGAGGAACAGGGCTATTGTAGGGGAAGGACTATGACACGATCACTATTTCACCACCACTACCCATGTCTCTAACTCAAAATTCACAGTTGATCATATAAAACGGTATTTGAAAACACGCTCAGTTGAACAAATGTTGAGTGCCTGCTCCAGGCAAAGCATCAGGAAAGTTCTGTATGTCTGACACATAACTGTTCCTAATGTACCAGTTTCTTAATCTCTTAATGTTTGATCTTAGTTTAATCAATGGCAGAATAGACAGTAATTCTTGCTTTACATCTCAGAGAGAAAGAGAAGGACAAATTAGGATAGCAATGCTGGCTTGGTGTCACATTTGGGGATGCCTATCTGGGGAGAGTAGGGGTGGGAGTATCAAGGGCTTCACAGGTGCAGCTACAAGTCCAGGGCAGGAAGGGAAGGGGGAGGGGATAACAGCGTCCAGGCTCACCTGCGCTCTTTCTGTCTGTACATATTCAGGCGTCGAATTGTGGCCCGGTCCCTCATGTTGTGGCCTCCTGCTCCCTGCACTCGATCTAGGAAACACAAAAGTAGTCTGCACACTATTTGATAACCAACAAGTCTAACTATAGCCATTGCTTTAAGCACTCCAACCAGTTCATTGAAAGTAGGCAAGCTGCCAACTCAGCGCAAAATCTCCACTTTCTTCATGTGTTGCTCCAACAGAATCATTCCTGGAAGCTACATGGTATGACAAAGCTGACCTAATCTTGAATCCTCCATAGGACTGCTTTGAAAATGATAACAGGTAATGTTTCTGAGTACTAGTTATGGCACTGTGCTATGCATATTAGAGGCATCGTCTTGTAATCCATACAATAATCCTATAAAGAGGGACACATTATCCCCATTGTGCAGGTTAAGAAACTGAGGCACAGTGGGCAGCCATCCTGTACAAAGACAAAGATGGCACAGACAGAATTTGAACAAAAACACTGGATCACCATCTCTACTCTTAACCACTAAGATGCCTACCTTAACCTCTGGGTCTCAGTTGAACAAATGTTGAGTACCTGCTCCAGGAAAAGGTTCTGTACAATTCTGATACCCAAGTGTTCCCAATGTACCAGGTTCTTAATTTCCTAATGCTTAATCTTAGTTTATTCAACAGAAAAATAGACAGTAATTTTTGCCTTACATTTCAGACAGAAGGAGAAGGACAAACTAGCATAGAAATACTAGCTTCACATTTGGGGATGCCTTCCCTGGTGGGCTACAGTCCACAGGGTTGCAGAGTCGGACGGGACTATCAACTGAGCATCAGGTCGCCTGTCTACTCCTAAAGTCATGCAGGAGAAAACAGGCTGAAACCACAGGGCTGGCGGCTCTACTGCTCACTAAGGTGTCAACTGTGAGAAGCCACTTCCCCTATTTTGGCTCAGTCTCTTCACCTATAACATCCTGATCTCTAAGGGCCTTTTCAGGCTTAATACTGTAAGATGCCAGTCTACACAAACTGAATAATTTAGCAGCAGTCCAGGGGAAACATTCAACATGAATTAAAACCAAAACCTTTAAGCCATATTTTAATATGTTTTATTAACTAAACCCAAATGAAAAGGGCTCTCACAAGGGCTATCTTGTTCACTCCATGGTGGAACCTCAAAATTCATACACATTTCCAAAAACATCTTTACTGACACAACCATATTTATTTATTTGTAACGTTTTCTATGAACTTGGACGACTCCAAGAGCCAAATCTACAGTCCTTTTCTCATTTAAACGGCCAAAGCTAAGGTGGCAGGCAACTGTGGCCAAGTATAAAAGGCCAGTTGGGTCGGTCTACATCACTTTTATCTGACTTTATCTAACTTACTTCTAGCAATTCCTTGAGCTGGACTGATACAAGACTGACCTATATTGGGGGAGGGGCTTCAACACCCGACACACAGGAAAACAAGAAGGTCATTTAAGTGCCCCTTCCAACTCTGGGCTTCCCAGTCTCACCTTGGAGACTCCCCAAGGCTGCCAGGCCTGAGAGTTCCCTTTCCCGGCTTTAGACCTGGTTCCCGGCATCTACCCTTAACAGGCGCGCAAGACAGCCCTCCTCAGTGCCTCTGAACAAGGAATCACCTTCTCCCTTCTCATACCCAAAGGCCACAGCGCTTGAAGTCACTCCAAGCAAGGCCACTCGGAGTCCCTAACCCCAAGCTTCCTCAAAGCCCCCACCCTCCGCAACCCCAGCCGCCCGTACCGGGATTTGTGCTGGCATTAGAGGGGTTGATGGTGCTCCGTCCTTTGTACTTGGGCTTCACCATCTTGCCGATAGGACTGGTACCAGACCGCTGGGCCCGGCCTCCGTGGAGTACAAACGCCTGTAACTTCCCGAACCGGACCGAGGAAACCCGCGCGAACCACCCTGGACCGCATGTGCGGGACGACGTCACTTCCGCTCGCACCCCTTCTTTGCCCCGCGCGACTTCCTGCGATCGCGAGGAGCGCGCCGCCGCACTCTTAGCTCCGCCCCCACCCCGCCTCTTAGACCTTTCCCAGCGTCGAGCCCCGCCCCTCTCACTCCATAGCAACCGCCAAGCTGCCCTCCGTAGCAACCACCCAGCTACCCTAGACTTGCGGCCCAGAACTTAGGAGTTCTGCCTGAAAACGTAGATGCCCCTTCCTAAGCCAATGACGCCAGCTTAAGTTTAATTATCTTCTGAATTTGTCCTCGGCTGCTGCTGCTGCTAAGTCGCTTCAGTCGTGTCCGACTCTGTGCGACCCCATAGACAGCAACCCACCAGGCTCCTCCGTCCCTGGGATTTTCTAGGCAAGAGTACTGGAGTGGAATTTGTCCTCTAAGCCCTTCCAAAAGTGGCCGACTACCCAACAGCCAAATACCAATCAGATCTTGTCATCCCTCCGAAAACTCCACTAGCATAAAGGAGAGAAAGAGAAACTCAAACTCTTTGTTATCCCTATGGAATTTTGAATGATCTTGTCCCTGCCTACTTATTTAACCTCATTTGTACCTTCCTCCCTCTGGTCATTTTCGCTGAATGTTCCTTCTGCCTGAATCATTATTTCCCTAAACCTTTGCATGGCTACTTCCTTCTGGTCATTCAGGTCTCAGCTCAAATGTCACCTACAGGTAAGGTTGCAAGATTTAGCAAATAAAAATACAGGATGCTTAGTTAAATTTGAATTTCAGACACGCAATGCAATAATACATTTTAGTATAAATCTGTCCCATGTAATATTTGGGACATACTTGTACTAAAAAAATTCATTCTTTATGTGAAATTCAGATGTGATTGGGAAGACTTCCTTGGTGGTCCCAGTGGTTAAGAATTCGCCTGCCAATGTCGGGGACACAGGTTCAAGCCCTGGTCTGGGAAGATTCCACATGCTATGGGGCAACTAAGCCCATATACCACAACTACTGAGCCTGCACTCTATAGCCCATGCTCCAAAACAAGCCACCGCAATGAGAAGCCTCCTCTCAGCAACTAGAGAAAGCCCACATGCAGCAATGAAGACCCACGGCAACCAAAAATAAATAAATTAATTACATTTTTAAAAACATTGCATGATTTAATTAAAAAATATGATAGGGTTGTTGTTTAGTCGCTCAGTCATGTCCGACTCTTCGTGATCCCGTGGACTACAGCACGCCAGGCTTCCCTGTCTTTCACCATCTTCCAGAGCGTGCTCAAATTCGTGTTCATTGAGTCAGTGATGCCATCCAACCAACTCATCCTCTGTTGTCCCCTTCTCCTCCTGCCTTCAATCTTTCCCAGCATCAGGGTCTTTTCCAATGAGCTGGCTCTTTGCATCAGGTGGCCAAAATATTGGAGCTTCAGCTTCAACATCAATCCCCCCAGTGAATCTTCAGGATTGACTTTCTTTCGGATTGACTGGTTTGATCTCCTTGCAGTCCAAGGGACTCTCAAGAGTCTTCTTCCACACCACACTTCAAAAGCACTGAAGTTGTTTAGCTTTCTTTGTGGTCCCACTCTCACATCCATACATGACTACTGGAAAAACCAGAGCTTTGACTAGACAGACCTTTTTCAGCAAAGTAATGTTTCCGCTTTTTAATATGCTGTCTGGGTTTGTCATAGCTTTTCTTCCAAGGAGCAAGCATCTTTTAATTTCATGGCTGCAGTTACCATCTACCATCTGATTTTGGAGCCCAAGAAAATAAAGTCTGTCACTGTTTCCATTGTTTCCCCATCTATTTGCCATGAGGTGATGGCGAATGATTGGGTATCCTGTATTTTATCCAGCAACTCTTCCTCCTAGGATAAATTTCCAGTCTAATCTGTCTAAATCACAATCTCTCACTCTTCTGCAGTTATTCCATTATGGCATTCTGTTTTGTTTACTTCATGGCATTTATTACTAGCTGAAATTATTTTATTTACAAGTTTATTGGTTGCTTCCCCAAAACTAGAATGTAAGCGTCTTGAGGGCAGGGACCTTGAAAATTTGCTCACCACTGTATCTTCAAGACTTCGAAAGGCATTTGAAACATAGCAAGGACTAGATGAATATTCACTGAAGTAAGGAATGAATAAGTGGCATCTTAGCTGGGGCTGCTGTAGCAAAATACCACGGACTGAGTGACTTAAACCGCAAACATTCACTTCTCACAATTCTGGCAGCTGGGAAGCCGAAGGTCAGGGTGCCAATACGGTTGCCTTCCGAGTGAGAACTCTCTTCCTGCCTTATAGACTCTCTTCCTGCCTTAGAGAACTCTCTTCCTGTCTTCTCACTGTGTCCTTACGTGCTGGGGAAAGGAGGAGGGCTCTGGTGTCTTTCTCTTATTATTTTTTAAAAATATTTATTTATTTACCTGACTGCGTGAAGTCTTAATTGAGGCATGCCGGATCTTCATTCTTTAGCTCCTGCATTTGAACTCTTAGTTGTGGCATGCAAACCCCTTAGTTGCAGCATGTGGGATCTAGTTCGCTGACCAGGGATGGAACCTGGGGGCCCCTGCGTTGGGAGTGTGGAATCTTAGCCACTGGACCCCCATCTTTCTCTTCTTATAAGGGCACTGATTCCATCATGGGGGCTCCATCCTCACGACCTCATCTAGACATAATCATCCCCTCCTCCTCCAAATACCATCACATTGGGGATTAGAATCTCAGTGATGTGAGTTTTAGGAGGACACAAACATTTAGTCAATAGCAGATGGAAATGTCTCTTCATTCCTGGGGGAGAATGAGGGCAATAAGACCCAGCAGTTTCTGTTTTTACTAGTCAAAATAAAGTCTCTAGATGTCTGTGCTGCGATCAAGAAGCCTCCCTCTCTTTTTGGCACCACAAGTTGTCAGGAAGTGTCTAGATGTCTGTGCTGTGACCAAGAAGCCTCCCTCTCTTTTGGCACCACAAGTTGTCAGGAAGTGTCCGTCACTCTGCCTTTACAGGAGGATTACCTGTGAAGAGGTGGTTAAGCAGGAAGAAAGTGGATCCTGGGCTGTGGGGTAGCTCCTTCTATAAAAACAAACAACTTGGTATGAAGCGAGGTTCTCTCATTGTGGGATGGATGATTGAGTCCTTATTTCTCTGAGTCTGAAACAAACAAACCCCAAACTATTCTTTCTAGAGGAAAACCAGGCCATGTCCTAGACAAGAGTGGGAAATATCTCCTCCCTTGAGACTCACTTTTATTGCCCCCAGGGCAAGTATCATGAGCTTAAACACAACTTTGCTAGAACATTCCTACCTCTGCCATGGTGTTTGAGGAAAGTCTCTCAAAGCTGATCAGAAGCAACTTGACACCCAGTGAAGACCCAAAGGTGTCCCCATCTGCCTCACCCTGTCCCTTTGGTCCCTCAAACAGAGAGGCCAGAGCCCACTTCCGGAGACGAGACTAGGATAATGTGTTTCTGATGCCTCAATTTGGTTCAAACCAGAATAAACACGAATGGCAAAAATCAGCCCATGAGCTCATTCAGGCTTTGATCAGAGACATAATTTCATTATGAAATTTTGAATCAGGCTGTTGTGAAGTCTTGCCAAGGAGTTTCATTTTCCCAGATGATATGGTGGCTTGTTTCTCTCCTGTTCTCATACTCTGCTTGCGTTTAACATATGAACTTTCCATCTATTTTTATTATGTGATCCATCAATTCTTTTACAGCAGTATTTGCTGATCCTGACAACCAACTGCAGTTCTACCAGCAGATAAAAAGCCTCACCAAGGAAGGTCAGGCTAAAGCTGTGGGTTTGGTGTGCCTGCTTTGCTCCCTGCATGTGTAATGCATTTTTCACATGCATCCTTCCTGATGTCATGGTGACCAGATGAGGCAAGGCATACCTCCAGGCCTATAATTTCTCAGCTTTAAAACTGACATGTTCATTTAACTACCCAGCAAGACTGCAGCGTGATCATACGAATTATAACACGTGAAAGCATTCTGTACCCAGCACAAGCCGTGTAGATGGAGGCTTTCTCTTTCCCTCCGGACCCACGGTGAACACCTCATTCCCTGGAGTCTTGCTCCGGGTAAGCACAGGTTTACGTGAATGGGAAGATCCCAACAGGAATAGAGTAGGAAGGTGGTTCAAAATCAAGCTTTGTGCCAAGTGCTGACAGGAAGAAATCGACTGGTGTTTTCATGGGAAGCAGAGAATCTTTTTTGGCTTTTGTCATTTAATTTCTTTTATTGGAGTTTAATTGCTTTACAATTTTGTGTTAGTTTCTGCTGTACAACAACGTGGATCAGCATATGTATACAAATCCCCCTCCCTCTTGAGCCTTCCCCCCATACCACCCCTCTCCGTCATCAGAGAGCACTGATCTTAGCTCCCTGTGCTGTCTACAGCAGGGAAGCAGAGAATCTCAGCCTCACTTCCTGCTTCATTCTGCAAAAACTTTTCCATTGGGATCTAATGGACAAGTAGCAGCAGCTTTGCAAGAGGTGTTTTTTTCAAAGCGTGATCTGAGGACCACCAGCATCAGAAACACTTGGAGTTGATGAAAAATGCAGACTTTTAACAAATTTATTGACTTATTTATTTGGCTGGTCTGGGTCTTAGTTGTGGCATGAGGGATCTTTAGTTAAGGCAAGCAAGCTCTTAGCTGTGGCATGTTGGATCGAGTTCCCTGATCAGGGATCGAACCTAGGCCCCCCTGCACTGAGAGCATGGAGTCTTGGCCACTGGACCACCAGGGGGGTCCCCAGACTCTTTTTTTTTAATTGAAGTACAGTTAATTTACAATGTTGTGTTAGTTTTCACTCTACAGAAAACTGATCTGGTTACACACACACACACACATACACACACACGTTCTTTTAAAATATTCTTTTCCATTATAGCTTATCATGTGTGCATACGCCAGTCGCTCAGGCAAGTCTGACTCTTTGGGACCCCATGGACTACAGCCCTCCAGGCTCCTCTGCCCATGGGATTATCCAGGCAAGAATGCTGGAGGGGTTGCCATTTCCTCCTCCAGGGGATCCTCCTGACCCTGGGATTGAACCTGAGTCTCCTGCATTGAGATGCGGATTCTCTACCACTGAGCCGTCTGGAAGCCCATTTTGGCTTATCACAGGATATTGAATATAGTTCCCTGTGCTATACAGTAGGACCTTGTTTATCCATCCTACATGTAGTAGTCTGCAAACTCCCACTCCTCCCCCCACCAACCCCTTGGTGACAACACATCTGCTCTCTATGTCTGTGAGTCCGTTTCTGTTTCATATGTAAGCTCATTTGTGTCATATTTCAGATTCCACATATAAGTGATATCATATGGTATTTGTCTTTCTGATTTACTTCACTTAGTATGATCATCTCTAGGCATTTGTTCTGCAAATGCCATTATTCCATTCTTTTTAAGGCTCAGTAATATTCCATTGTGCGTGCGTGTGTGTGTGTGTGTATATATATATATATATATATATATATATATATATACCACCTTTCTTTTATCCCTTCACTTGCTGATGGACATTTAAGTTGTTTTCATGTCTTGGCTATTGTGAATAGTGGTGCTATGAATATAGGAGTACAAATATCTTTTTGAATAATAGTTTTCTCCAGATAGAAGCCCAGGAGTGGAATTGCTGAATCATATGGCAACTCTAAAATATGCAGACTCTTGAGTTTTACCCAAGAGCTACTGAAACCAGACCCTCTGGAGGTGGGGTCCAGGAAACATATATCTTAAAAAGCTTCTGTAATGATCCCTGTGTACATAAGAGTTTGAGATCTGAAAAGCAAAGTCTTTCCCCAAAGTTCCCCTGGGGTTTTCTGATGAACTGACCGGAACTGGTAAGACCAGTCCAAGTAAGACCTAGTTCCTTTCCCACCTATCTTAAATCCTGTCTTTTTTCTCAGCAGAGCAGGGTGAGAAAGGCTGCAGCAATGTCTCCTGCACTCTGAAAATATATGTCTTGGCTCTGCCCCAAATGCCTTGATATTTATGCTGCAGCCAGAGGGTCGGTATCCTCTGGCAATGCTCCATTTTAAGGCCATTAGCTCTTAATTAGTGCCAGCTTGCTGGTGTAGGCTTCCCAGCTGAACTGAGAGCAGAGGCTTCTCTATTCAGCCTCCCGTGTCTCTCTGGCAAGTCCTGATGAAGTGACTCCGGCCACGTGGGGCCAAGAGTTGGGCTCTTGAAGTGGCTGCTCCTCACTCTGAAAGAGTTACCAGCCCCCCACCCCACGCAGAGTCTCTGGGACCCTGGAAGAACAGAGAAGCATTCTACATTTTTAAGGTTTTGTTACATTTGCTGAAAGCAAAAAGGGAGAGTCTTTCTTCAGACACCCTCAACAGTTTACAAGGGAATATAAGAAAAATAAAGTGTGTTCAACTGGAGCTTTATGGACCAAACTGCCCTCTTACCCCACTTTCAGTCTAGAGTTCCAGGGAGGTTCTAGATAGGCATATAGCCAGCTGATGAGCTAGGTGACTATGGAAAGCTATTAAAAGCTGGGAGATTCACCCCTGGGAACCCCAAGAAAATTCTCTTCATGGGTGATGTATCTGGTCACCAATTCTAAGTGGGAAAAACAGAGTCTATATTGTTCTTGGCATTCATCTCATTACTCGGTAAGGAGCTCTTCAAAAAGATCCCTAGATTAAGCTTTGGAAAAATAACTAGCAGCATTTTTCTCCTTCCTATCAGTGAGTCCCTGTGGTCCTCAGCATATTCCACTGAAGAAAATCCGAGAAGCAATTTTTTGAGATGCTATTAATGGCCTCTAGTTTGCAGCCGGGTTTAGATAACTCAAGATTGCTGGCTGCATCCTGAGAAGTGGATCCAGAACACACACTGATGTGGGAATCTGAAGGATAATTCCAAATCATAGATAATTATTTAAGCTCCAAGGAGGCTGGAGGGCCCATATATTAAGTCATCTCCCCAGGATCAGTGTGTTTCCTATTACACTTGATATCTATCTGTCCAATGATCCATTTGATTTTTAAGCTGTTAGACTAAATCTTTGTGTAATTCTTCCCCCCCTCTCCTGCCCACCTCCCCCCTTTTCCTTAGAAAAACACGTTTTGAAAATGTTAACCAGGTACCTTAGATTGTTTCCAGAAGAATAATGTCACGTTGAAGCATCTGAAATCTACTTCTGAAGCTGATGTGTCAGGGGAACCTCTGTCGGTCAGGTCAGCCTTGCCCTGGGGGAAGGTTCTGCTCAACAAGACACTGAGGTTTTCCTTGGCATTCTGCATCCCTCTTGCTCCTTTGTCTAGTCTAGACTGGGAACAAAATCTGACTTCCAAAGGAGAGACACAGACTGAGATATGGAAGAAAGTTAGGACAAATACTTTCTCAAGCAGCGAAGGAAGAAGTGGTCAAAACCTTGATTTATGTAATTTTTTAGAACCTTGATTAGAAAAAGACAGATCTGCCAACTTCCTCATTTCAGGAAAAATCGATCCTTCCAACTCACTGTATCAAGGTTGGAGGAGTCTTCTAGATGCTTTTCATGTCTATTAGAGAGAATTTAGAAATGTAAGTTTCACTTCCAGCCAGGGATGGACAAATCCCTCAGATGCTTGGCTACTGTGCCCAGCACCTAGGGACTCAGATTTCTACTGTGCTCAGCCGTCCCTCGCCTCACCAGTGCACTAGGCATAAACCAAGTAGCTTATGTCTGAGGGCAGGGGTCTCCTATCAAATCCACCAAATGCCTGTTTTCATAGGGCTCACAAGCTAAGAATGGTCTTCACATTTTTCAGTGATCGAAAAAAATAAAAAATAAGAATAGTATGTTGTGACACGTGAAGCTGTTAAGAAATGCAGATTTCAGAGTTCATTAATAAGGGTTCATTGGAACACAGCCACCCCATTTTTTAAAAAATAGTCTGGGGACTTCCCCGGTGTTCCAGCGGTTGGGATTCTGTGCTTCCATGGCAGGGGCTGAAGGTCTGATCCCTGGTCAGGGAACTTGGGTGCTACACTGTATGGCAAAAAAAAAAAAATTTTTTTAATGGTCTACAACTGCTTTAGCACTACATCAGCAGAGATGAAGAGCCATCCTGCAAAGCCTAAAATATTTACCACCTGGGTCTTTACAGAAAAAGCTTGCCCACGTCTCTGTCCTGGTCTCTGGTGTGTGTTCTGTGCATTGAACAAGTATGCAACTGACTAGAGCTGACTGTTAGTTTCCATTACCCTCCGAGAGTGAAAGTTGCCTGTCTCAACATGGAGATAGTTCTTTTTTTTCTGCCCTGGGAATTCGAACGATGGGGTTCCCTACACATCTGAGTGTAGCTGATGCTTTAGTGGGCCAGCAGGGGGCTCTCTGCAGAGGTTTACATTTCAAGGGGAGGGGGCAGAGGGAGCCTGCATGGAGGTGAAACCAGAGTCTGGGAAGAGCGATGCTGGCCGTCTGTCACTCTAAAGGAGAAGCAGCTTCAGGCACAGATCCAAAGAGCCCCTTTGTCCAGAGTCTTTATGAGATTGGTTTCAGCGATCTTGAGGCAACCACCACACAGGTAGAGAAGCGAGAATCTCTGCTTTGTCCAGCGAGATTTAGGTACTTTGGGGTCTTCAAGGTCTGCAGCTAGGGTGGGCAGTTTCAGGAGCATTCTGAGGAAGCCCCCCTGGGGCCCAAGGCTGATGCACATGCTGCCAGTCATGCGGTTTAAAGCTGCCCTGAGCAGCTTCATAGCAATGACTGCTGAGGGTATGGCCGGGAGAGGCAGGGCCTGGTGGATGCCTGTGAGGACCCTGTGGTATTGCTTGTGAGCATATAGAATCTGTGTCCTGGATCCCCCTCCTCAATAAACAAGTGGAACAGGCTGGGGGATGGAGTACAAATGTGAGCACAAAAATGCAAAATGTGAGGGCTGGGTGTGAGTTTTCACACAGCTCAGCAGCAGTGCAGCGAAACTCCTTGAGTTCAGGTTTTGGCTCCACTATTAGCTGTGTGCCCCTGCTCACTTCCCTTGACCTCTTCATGCTCAGTTTTCTCATCTGTAAAATGGGCACAATAAAGGTACCCAAGTCAGGGCTGTGCTGAGGATGAAGTAAGGCAATGCAAGCAAAGGACTTAAGATAGTCTAAGTGCTATACAAATGTTAGCCATTGTTATCTTGAGTATGTCTCCAACTGTACCCGCAGCTCTGTGATACTTGGGGAAATGCAAGAACGAATCCCACAGTCTCTGCTCTCAGGAGCTGACATTGGGCTGGGGACACTCAGATGTCATAAAGGTTTATAGACAGTCCATAGGGAAACACAGAGGGTGGGGAGCCAAGCAAATTAAATCTGAAGATGACATATGAGTAGATCCACGGAGGACAGCACAGGGATCACATTTTAGGGGGAGGGAACAGCATGGACAAAGGCACTTACATTTTGGAAAATTCATTTGAACTCGGTACCACTGAATAGTTCTGGGTAGAAGAGAAGATGGGATGGGGGCGGGGAGTGAAGGGAGGTGACTCTGGAAAACTAGGTTGTCACACCAGTGGTGGCCAATGACAAAGAGATCAAGGTCTGGTTTCTTTAATCCAGTGCCCTAATGAACTTTGATGCTGGTCTTATTTTCCCTCCCAGAAGGAAAAAGGAGAAAGCCCTATTGATAACTACCATCTCCAGTAATATCATGAGACTAAAGACATTCAAATGAGACCTTTTCATTCACTCACTTTTTTTTTCATTCATTCCACAAACATCTAGCATGCAATAACAAAAAACGCATGCAATCAGTGGAAAATACAGGGGACATATGGACTGAGCAAGGGCTGGGTGTGAAGAATGTGGGGCACCACATAGAAGGGAAAGAAAGACGCAGGATGGAGGCGGGAGGGGGCTGGAAGAGCTTTGGGGGGAACAGAAATGTCACAGTTGGTCAATGGAGAGGAATCAGAAGGACCAAAAGAGGGAGGAAGGTTTTTCAGAAAATGAGGGAAATAGGGAGGGGGAAACCATGGGAATGCAAAGAGAATGTGTTTGTGAGAAACTGAGATGCAATGTCTGTGGACATTTTGTTGGTTTGGTGGCAGGGAAACTATTGTAAATATGCATGGTCGGCAAATGCCTCACAACAAAATACCTTGTGAGAATGGATGTGAGGCAGGAGAGAAATCAAGCACAGTCTTCAGTGGTTTCACCCTTGGGAGACAGGCCAAGTATACATTCAAGGCAGTTGCTGTCAGTCTGCCGGCCCCTGGGGCAGATCCGAAGTCTGAACCGGATGGGTTTTCTGCGAATCTCAACTGGCACAAGCAGTTAATGGGCCACCGTGAGGCTTTTCTATCTGCTCCCCTCCTTCTATGTGGAGCTCAGCCCTTGGAAGGTGGCCCAAGAGGCCAGGATTCCACTTGGTGGTTCCACCTTCAGGCCTGTCCCAGAGTAAGGCTTACTTTGGACTTTACTCTGCCTTCGACTCCCCAGCACCATGGCGCATCAGATCAAATGAGTAGAGTGCAGTCCATGCCCTACAGGATGTGGTTTCCTCATGCCCCAGGCAGTGAAGAGCACAGAAGAGGGACACTGGCCCAAACCAGAAACCTTTATCCAAATGCAAAGCCCTCAAAGGTTACTCTAACGATAGAGGAGATGTTCAGGTGAAAATGCTGAGTTCTGCAATCACGAGCCTGCTCTTCACTGGGCCTTTTCACCTGAGTCCTCCCCCTTGGAATCCTCCGAGATGAGACAGTGGGTCTGATGACCTACATGGCTATCTGCAGGCACCCTCCTGACAGTCCTGGGGCCAGCAGAGCCAGCGCTCTTGGGGCCACCGTCTCAACTGCCCCAGCCTCTTTCAAAGTCAGTGTCTTGCTCCAGCTCCCTTGAGAGGACTCTTCTCATGATCCCTGAAATTGTGACACCCTCATTGTCACCACCATTGCCAAGGAGCCATCCAGGGCTGGCCTGGGAAAGCACTTTTGTTTGTTCCTTGAGCTGCCAGCTTGTTTGACAGGCTTGGATCTGGTCTGGCTGTTCCAGCATCACTTAACCCCCTCCACTGCCCCCGAATCCTTGTTCCCCCTTCTCCCGTTCCCCTGCCCTGAAGGCTGCCGGCTTATTCCTTTTGGAGATGAACTCATTGTTGACTTTAACTCACTTCGATGTTTCCCAGGGAAGCATGCTGGCTGGAGGCCCACCCCAGCTCCTAGAAGAAGACAGCAGGGCCAGTGCCAAGACGGGGTGCCAGGGGCCTTGGAACTGCCAAAATGCCTCCCATTTTTATGGATGGGCCTGGATAGACCTGAAGACATTCCAAGTATTTAATCAGCAGCCCATGGTACATATTGGGTTGCAGAGGGAGCCCTCAGAAGCCAGCCCTTTCAGGAGATGAAACTCAGCCAGAGGAAGGAGCTGGCCTTCTCCATGGGCCAGGCTGATGCTCCGCAGATGGAAAAAGTGCCTCCCAATAACAATAATCAATAACCAAAGGCTGGCAGCTGCTGTGGTCTGGCTTGAGGGGCCCTTGTGGGCTTCTCTCTGCCCTCTTCCCTGCATAGGACTGAGTCCAGTCAGGAATCCATCTCACCCACCACCCTGCACCAAGCTCCGGGAGAGCGAACAGGCGAGGGAGGAACCATATTTCACATACTTTCTCTTTCAAAATGTAACCCTGTTTTGCAATTTCCTACTTAAGTTCTGGAAGGCTCTAGGGTAGGACCCAAGCCACCTTCTCCAGCCACTGGCCGGGTCTCTCCTCCTCCTCACCACCAATGTCGTAGGCTAGAGGTAGGAGAGACAGGTGTGGATCCATGTTGAGCAACCCTTCCACCCTCCCCCATCAGGGCTGCTGATCCATGGTCTATTTGATGCTGAAGCCAAGCGAGGCTGCAGACAAAACCTGTTTATCCCTCACCCTGTGTTGGCTCTTTCCCTCGGGAGAGCCAGGAGGTGCACCAAAGCAGGTGCGCCCAGCTCAGGTCTGCTGGTCTCAGCAACCCCTGGGGCACCTAATCTCCAGATCTTCCCTACTCCCCTGTAACCAGGCTTTTGTTCCGGCTCACTTTTACTAGCCAGGCAGCACTCCAGCCCCTTTGCAATAAATCCATCTAATCCTTCAAAATGGAATCTGTTCTCTCTGGTGGTTTTTCTCCTTTCTTACCACCCTTCACCAGGCTTTCTACCTGTTGTCTGTTTCAGTCTAATCTAGACCACAGCTGGAGGAGTCAGGAGCAAAAAAAAATGCCTGCACCTGGATTCCTGGCCCTGTGTCAGGGACTTGAATTGGGGCCCAGGAAGCTGACCCTTTCCCTAAATTATCTCTGTCCTTCTGAACCAAACCAAACAAACCAGGGAAGCAGGTGGGGGGAAACCTACTTAAAAAAACAAAAACAAATTCAGCAGGCACAATCCCATCACCCAAAATATTGAAATGGAAGACAAATGCTTTCCCTGGAGAATTGGTCTGAAACATACCAGAGCTGGCATTGGGTAAGATGGACAGAAATGTGTTAGTCTGAGAGAGTCTGGGACCCTGTAGAGGAAGGAGCTAACATTTTCCAAATGACACCATAACCAGATAACACCCGTATACACATCCCATACTGTTGTTGCCTAAACCTGGACCTGACTCCTCTCTCCAGCACCCCCTCACTCTGAAAATCACAAAGTGTGACTTCCCATCCATCCTAACGGTCTCCAGCCTCAGGTGGGCTGCTTCCAACGCTGTGAGCAGGTAACCACTCCCCACCTTGAAACCCATACCTTATCTCCAGCTCAAAACACATTGTTAGTCTTGAAAGGACAGAGTGAGACAGACCAGGGTAAGGACGCACTGGAATTGCACCTGGACACACCGGCCTCAGAATTTGCTCCTATGGGAAATTCTACAGATGTGGCAGCTCAGAACCACCTGGAGCCCCGATTAAGTCCCCTCCTTTAACTGCCTAGAGCACCAGGAGTGGCTTGAGAAGAGATGAAGAGGAGCAGAATGCCTCAGCATCACTCAGGTGATGCAGGAGATATGGGAGGATCCAGCTCCTTCTTTGATTTGGGTTTTGGTTTTGATGTTTTAGAGGAAAGCTGAAGGCAATGCTTCTGAAGTGTTTAACGTGTGTGTGAATTACCTGGGGGATCTGTTTGGAGCCAGACTCTGATTTCTATGTCTGGGAGGGGCTTGAGAGTCTGCATTTTTAGCAAGCTCCCAGATGAGGCTGATGTTGCTGATACATGGCCACCCTTTGAGTAGCGAGGACCTAGGTTCTAAGAGATAAGGACAAATCAGTGCCAGAGATGGCCAAGACGAGCCTGAGGCCCAGAGACAGAAAAACAGAAAAACAATGGTACACACACGTAGAGCTAGAGGCTGGGAACAGAGAAAGACACGGCAACAAAAAGGAGAAAGGACAGAGTCAGAGAAAGAGGGAAGGGCAAAAGCAGAGAAACCAAATGAGAGGTGGATGAGGCATAGGGCCAGAGAGACTGACAGAGGTGGGGCAGAGAGAAAAGGCAAAGTAATGGCATTGGGTAGAGGCTGGAGCCAGCCATTGTCACCCAGGCTCCTGACAAGCAGCTCAGAGAAGGGGCTCAGAGAAATGAGTGGGTCAAACCCCACAGTGAGTCAGGTACACAGATCTGAGACCCTCATCTTCCAAGCCTTCCAGCCTTCCCACGCTGCACTGCCATCTCCTTGCTCCTGTGGAACTATCCCCCACTCAGAGCCTTCCACTACTGATTCCCCTCTTCTCTCTCCTGTGTGTTCAACCTCTACCTTTTAACTGCACCCTTCCCAGCAGGTTTTAAACATTGTCAAGTCTTCCCCATCTAAAACAAAACAAAAGACTCTTTCTCGACACCATATCTCTTTCTAGCCTCTGTCTTATTTCTCTCTGTTTCTGAGCTAAACTTCCAGAAAGAATTCGTGCTGAATTCTGCCTCCATCACCCTCTGCAAAAAAGCTCTGGAGGCGGCCACAGTTGGTGTGTGTGTTGCAAGCCCAGGGGTCAGTTTCCAGGCCCCATTCGTCTGTCTCCAGCAGCTTTTGGTCCTCTTGATCTCTCCTCCTGCTTGCTAGCTTTTGGAATATGCCACTCCCCTCAGTTTCCTTTTGCCTGTTCCTTCTCTTGCTCCTTGGCCTACTGATCTTCTGTTATCTGACCTTTATCCTCGGAGGGCTGCAGAGCTGGGTCCTGAGACTTCTCTTTACCCAGGGCGCTTCCCAACCCACAGCCCCAAGGATCTTCTCTATACCAGCTGGCATTCCAGCTCAGATGTCCCCTGCGGGCTCTAGGCCTGCTTTTGTGTCAAGGCAATGTCTACCTTGACATTTCCTTGCTGGGAAAGATTGAAGCTGGGAGGAGAAGGGGACGACAGAGGATGAGATGGTTGGATGGCATCACCGACTCAATGGACGTGAGTCTGAGTAAACTCTGGGAGTTGGTGATGGACAGGGAGGCCTGGTGTGCTGCAGTCCATGGGGTCGCAAAGAGTCAGACACGACTGAGCGACTGAACTGAACTGAACTGAGTGTTTACCCGCCACCGTCACCAGGACATCGCATTGGTTTGTCAAATGCAACTTGATCGAAACCAAGGTTTTGTTCTTTTTTCTCTTCCCAAACTGGTCTTCCTCGTGGATTCCCCATCTCAGAACACAGCATCATCCTCTGTCTGGATGTTTGAGCCAGAAATGGGGACTTTGTCCTTGACACCTCCTTCTCCTTTCTCTCCTCGTCCATGTCCAGTTTATCACCAAACTCTGCCAACTTTGTTCTCCAAATACCTCTGACTTTGTCCTCCTCTCCCCATTACCACTGTCACTTCCACCAACACATGTCCCCTGGATGACAGCGACAGACTCCTAAACAGCTTCCTGATAATCTGTCTTCTATACTACAACCAACATGCTCAGTCTTTCAAAATTTGCAAAGCTTTGCATCTAATCATGCTGGCTTGCTGCTTAACTCTTCAGCAGCCTCCTTTGGCTCTGAAAATAAAGTCCCAACTCTAGGCGGACCTTTCTGCAAACAACACACTTCCCTTGCCCTCCAGGCCTCCCAGCTGCATTGGTTTTCTTTCATTTCATTGAACACCAAGCTCCTTTCTGCCACAGCACATTTACATGTTCTGGGTCCTCAATATAGGACTATGCTGTCCAATACAGTAGCCACTAGCAACATACGGCTAGTGAGCACTTGGCTAGTGAGCACTTGAAACATGGCCAGCACAACTGAAGAATGGAATTGATGATGTACGTTCATTTCAATTAAATTAAAAATTTTACATGTATTCAATTCAGCTACCAGAAAATGTTAATCTACCCTTTAAACAACTTGGGTACGTGGTAGGTGAATCTGTTTAAAAATGTTTTATTTCAGCTGTGTTGGGTCTTCGTTGCTGTGCTCAGGCTTCTCATTGCGGTGGCTTCTCTTGTTGTGGAGGGTGTGAGGGCTTCAGGAGTTGCGTGGGCTCAGTTGCCTCATGGCACGTGGGATCTTCCCGGAGCAGGGATTGAAACCATATCCCCTGCTTTGGCAGGCAGATTCTCAACCACTGGACAACCAGGGAAGTCCTGAATCTACTCTTTAATTTGAATTTTTATTAAACCTAAATACATATCAAGTATTTCTGGAGAAAATTTAGTGTCTGAATTGATATGCTATAAAGGGGAAGTATATACATAGAATGTTGAAGACAGTTTAAAAAAAAGAACGTAAAAGAGCTCACTAATAATTTTTTTATATTGATTACATGTTAAAAAGAACAGCTTGCATACATTTGGTTAAATATAAGATAAAATGAACTGCACCTGTTTCTTTTTACTCTTTAAATGTGGCTACTAGGAAAGTATTAAATTAGATAAGTGGCTCACGTTGTATTTCTATCAGACAGCACTGGTCTAAACACCCTTCCTTGTCTTTGTGTTAACTCCTCTTCATCCTTCAGAGCTTAGCTCAAATGTTACCTCCTCTGAAAAACTTCCCTGAGATAGCTTTTATTTTTATTTACTTTCATAGCTATGTGTGTGTTTCAGTGGTTGTCTGTCTTCAACTACACCCATCTATAATTACACATTTTTTGGAAGGATTACTTGATTCATGCCTGTCCCCCGACCAACCCCTAAGCTCCACGAGAGCAAGGCCCCTGTCTGGCTCCCCGCTGGAAACCAAACATCCTTCCAGAGCTTGGTGACCAGATGGCTGCCAGCGGACACTTCAGAATGACAAGAAAGGATTCCACCCACTCTTCTGCCATCTACCCCACCACTGGGGTCCAGTGGTCCCCAGCCATCTCAGGGTCCTGGACACTCCCTCCCCCTAAAGTGCTATGATAACCCTTCAGGATATAGATTCTACCTCTCCCAGATGGGAAGTCTTCCTTTAGAGCTGACCAGGATCCTTCCTGCTGCAAGCTGGCCAAGACCTCTATTCCATCCTTCGAGGGAATGAGAGCAGTGCTTCTCAGGCTTGAATGTACATGCCAGTCACCTGGAACCTTGTTAAAATGCAGGCTCTGGTTCATCAGGTCTGGGATGGAACCTGTAAATTCTCATTTCAAACAAGCTGCCTCCTTATAACGTTGGTGCTGGTCCACAGGCCACCCTCTGAATAACAAAGATGTAGAGAATCTGGTTCCCTCCCCGCATATTATCCCCCCACCCCACCCCCGCCCCATAGAGGAGGCCAGCAGGGGTCTCTTAAAATTCAGCCCTGTCTCTTCCTGCTCTCCTACGTACTCCACCAAACCCTGTACCCTGAAAAGAAGCATAGTACCTGTGGCTACTGTTGTCAGTTGGTTTTCGTTTTTAATTTGAAATAAACCTTTAAGCAGTTTTCAGAGTCAGGAAAGCCCTGATATGAATGTGTAACAGTACTCTCCAAGGATAAAGTCACACAGCTGGAGATGCTGAACAGTTCTCAAGCTTTGGCTGCTGTCTGCACGCAGGCTGGTCCTATGAACTCCTCCAGAAGGTTCCACTCTGCAGAGTCTGGGCTTGGACGCTGGTCAACGTTCTCTCTGATGCGTCCACTGGTTGCATCACAAACCAAGTGTGTGCCTCTTGGCCCTCTGAGGGGCAGAGAGGACCCCTCTGCTTCCCCACCCTGCTCACACAGTGATGTCCCAGGGACAGAAGTGTCTTCCAGTAGCTTCGATGTGTGTGTGTGCATGCGCGCGTGCACGCACACATGTTTGCACGTATGTCAGTCACCTGTTTGGACATGGGGGTCTGTGTGCACGTGTCTGTGTGTTCCTGTATGTATGGAGAGGGTCTGTGCGCATTGCCCCCAGTGCTCCGGTTCAGTAAAGCTCTCATCACACAGAGCAGCACTGGGCTCCTTCTGCATGGACCGGGAGGCTGAATAGGGTCCCTAGGTGGGCCCCGCGGAGGTGACCGGCCCCACTGTCCCTTGCTGTTGCTGCTGCTGGCCCTTGCGTCTCCGAGCGCCGGTGCCCGCCTCCTTGCTCTCCTTGCGGCTGGGGTTCCTGTTGGCGTTCTCCCGCCTGCCCTGGCTGCCCTTCCTCCTCTTCTGCCCTGGAACCCCAACAGCAGGAAGAGTCAACAAAGGGCGTCCTGACACAGCAGGAGGCCCTGGGCATGGCCAAGAGCGGGAGGAGGGATGTGGTCAGGAAGCTGGGCGGGGGTGGGGAGGTGGGGGGGGGGGCTGGGGAGGAGGCCCAGATGTGGTCCAGGTGCCCTCCAGACCTCCTCGGACAGGGCTCTGCAACACGGGTACTGAGAGGGGGTCCCATGAGCCTTTTCACTCTCCACCTGAACCAAACGCCTCCTCTTTCCTCACGTTTCCTCAGACCTTGGATCCCAGTAGCCCGAGGGCATCTCCCAGCAGGGCACTGCAGCTCTGGGGACAGGCAGGATGGCTCCCCACTCCTCCATCCCACACCACTGCCACATCATTGCCACCTGCGGGCTGTGTGACCTTGGCCAAATCACTGCCCCTCTCTGGGCCTTCGCACCCCCCTTCCAAGCTCCCCTTCTAAGGGTCCCCAGTGCCAGCATCCCCTGAATCAGAAGCAATGGGGAGGGATAGGACCACAGAAGCTTCCCGCCATCCCACGCAGCTGCGTGGATCACTGTCTGCCTGGCACGGGTTTGCACAGCATGGGGTCCTGAGTTGAGGGTGCCCCATCTGGCCCTGGCCTGAGCCCTCTTCTGGGTCACAGGTAGGAAACAGAGGTCATCAGACCTCCCTCAGCTGTGCTGACCGCTGACCCCCAGGCCGCAGCTCACCCTCGGGGCAGGGTGTCCTCCGCACTGTGCACCTCCGCGTCTCCTTGGTGTCTGAGCAGACGGCGTGGTCTCCCCCCGGGGCATGGAGCACCCTCCGCGTCCGCTCCTCCAAGCCCCTCCGGAAGCCACAGAGCTTCTTCTTCTTGGAGCAAGGCCCCCACAGAGACCACTCACTCATTTCACATTGTGCTGGCGGGAGGGGAGGAAAGCAAGGGGAGGAAGGGGTCACGGCTCCTCACCTGGCCCCCAGGTACCCCCCAGGGAGCCTCTCCCACCTGGTCTCGGCCTCAGCCCCGGGCCAGAGGCATCCTTAAAGTCCAGAGAGCATAAAAGTCCTCAGAGAAACTCAGGGGGTGGTCGTCATGAGCTTTCTCTGCACGGAGCCCAGCCCACGCTCTCCGTGGGAGCCTGCACCCACCCACGCTGCCCACCCCTTCTCCGGCCGGGACCCTGCCGGCTCACCCGGGCTGCTGCACTCCATGGTGCCGTCTGCAGGCGCAGAGCCCTCGGGACAGGCAGGGTAGCAGCGGCCTTTGTGCAGGTACAGGCTCTCCTGACACTTGGTGCAGAAGTTGTGGCTGAAGCAGGCCTCGCAGTGCTCAATCTTGCATTCTGAGGGGAGGGCCAGACCAGGGGTGGGGGCTCTGGCTCAGCCCCAGACAGACCCCTCCCCTCATCCCGTGCCCACCCACCCACACAGGGCAGGACAGTGGCCTGGAGCTGCCACTGCCACAGTGGAGTCTTGGGAGAAAGAGAAATGAAAGCAAGGGGCGGGGAGAGAGGAGGCCAACACAGCCCCTCCTGAGGGCCGCTGGGACTCTCCCCACCCACCACCTGCCCAACCCAGCACCTGCTCCAGGCCCGGGAACCCAAGGGGAGGCCCAAGAGAGCTAGATTCAGAGCACAGGAGATTAGTGGGGCGAGAGGAGGGTCCCAGTATCCCAGGGCACCCCAAGGACCACCTGCTGCTGCTGCTGCTGCTAAGTCGCTTTAGTCGTGTCCAACTCTGTGCGACCCCGTAGACGGAAACCCACCAGGCTCCCCCGTCCCTGGGATTCTCCAGGCAAGAACACTGGAGTGGGTTGCCATGGACTGCAGCCCACCAGGCTCCTCCGTCCATGGGATTTTCCAGGCAAGAGTACTGGAGTGGGGTGCCATAGCCTTCTCCCAAGGACCACCTAATCAGAGCCAAACTGAGGGATACAATGACACCCTGAGAGTGGCTGTGTGGTTTCCTCTTCCCCTACTGCTGGGCATCCACAGCACCCCAAAGCCTGGTTCTCCTCCTGCCCAGGGAAAAAAGAATCTGCCTGGAGGATGGGGAGCCATCC